>NC_056525.1:196405921-196492693 GCF_019175285.1 Sceloporus undulatus | reverse complement strand
AATAAAATCTTTATTTATAGCCCGCCTTTCCTTGGTAGATCAAGGCGGTTTACAAAGTACATAAATGTACAATTCCACAATAAACAAATACAACAATAAAACAGCAATAAAAACAAGTTAAAAATTACAGATTAAAAAACTCACATATCTAGCTTAAAGTGCAAGTGCGATGGAGGGGGAGCAGATATTACATCAATTAGGGGAAAGCTTGTTGAAAAAGGAAGGTTTTTAACCCCTTCCTGAATAGGTCAAGGGAGGCGGCCGAGCGGAGCTTGCCGGGAAGAGAGTTCCAGAGCTGCGGGGCCAAGACAGAGAATACCCTCTGTGCTGTTGCAGAATATTTTGCGTCTGGAACTTTCAACAGCTGCTTCCCGGCTGACCTGAGAGCACGGGGCGGATTGTATGGGGAGAGGCGGTCCTCCAAGTACCCTGGGCCCAAGGTTAGTAATGGAGATTACTACAGTCAGATACATTTAGACATTCTTGTTTACCTTTACCTTTATATAGAGAAAATTGAGCAGGCAAAGTTACAAAGGGAATGCAAACACATACAGTATAAAAGTTCAAGGTGTGGCTGATTTTTAGTTCTTGCTTTTTTGGAATGCTAGAAATGTGAGAAGTGAAGAAAAAAAATCTTTTGAGGGTAGTATTCCTAATTGAGGGACACTGTCCTAATTTCTCTCAGCTTGGTAGATAAACCACTACTGTACTATACTCTGGAGCAGGTTTCCTGATGTCATGAAAGGTTTGCAGCAGAGAGGGAAGGGGATGAAAGGTCTTTGCAATACCATTGCCATTTAGGAGAAACCTAGTCATTATTAACTCCCCTTAAAGCACAAGTGCATACAGGATCTTTGGGAATCACCCCCCCCCCCACTTCGTCCACACTTCTGCCAGGGACATAGGGAGCATTTTTAGCATGGAAGATTTTACTTTTCACAAAGTACTCCTTGAGATTTGGGGAAGTGGCTGTGGGATTCTGGAGACCTCTTTGGGGATTGTGCGTGACCTATATATAAACTTTCCTCACCTTGCCTTAAGGTTGTAATCTTAGATCTATATACCTGGATTTCAGTGAACTCAGTGGGACTTAATTCTGAGAAGATATGCCCTGAATTGTGCAGTTAAGCTAGTAGAGCTTACTTCACACTTATGTTTGTACCTAGGGATGCTATATCCTGGGCCCCCCCCGGGACAATCCCGCTTTTGGAGGAACTGGGCCTGCCCTGGCCCGGTTCCCCCTAAATCCTGGGTTTGGGCCCGGCCTCTGGGCCGGGCCCAATCATGAGGCCATTGCCGCAGCTACTAATGTGGCTGGCGCTGGCCGACCACCCACCTACTCCTCGTCAGCCGCGCCACCCTCCTCCTCCTCTGCTCCTCCTCCTCCTTCTCTAGTAGCACAGCTGCTGCGCCACCCGCAGCACTTGCCCAGGCAGCAGCCAGCAGCAGCGTGTGCTCACCCCTCTTGCGCGCCCGCAAGCGGGGTTTAAAAAAGGAGCATGCATCCCCGAAGCTGTCTGGCCAATGGCAGAAGAGCGGGGGCTGGCCTGTTTCCAGCCCCAGTCTGCCATTGGCCAGTGAGTGTTGGAGGAGGAGGAGGAGGCAAAGGAGGAGGACCAAGGAGGATAGGCCTCTGGGCCAGGGGGAGGGAAAAGCACTATTTCCTGGCGTGAAATTCAAGCGATGAGGAGGAGGAGGAGGAGGGGAGGTGAGTGGCTATTTCAGGTCTGCCTTGGTTTTATTTATTTTTTAAATTATTTATTAATTATTTTTATTTATTTATGGGATTTATACCCCACCCTTCAGCCAAAAAGGCTATCAGAGCGGCTAATAGTCTCAATCCATATTTATAGTATTAAAAATAAACAAGTCTGCCTTTTTAATTTAATTTAATTTTATTTTATTTTTGTTATTAAAAATAAACAAGTCTCCCTTGTTTTGACAATGATAGTGTGATGATGATGATGATGATGATGACGATGATATGAGTCAGCTTCTGAGGCATGCACACACCATTTCTGAAGCTGAGAGAGTGTCACCTTCCAAAATGTGTTTTTGGTGTATTTTTGGTGCTTTTAATGCTAACAAGTCTGCCTTGTTGTGACAATGATGGTGATGGTGGTGATGATGATGATGAGGGATGATGATGATGATGATGATGATGATGATGATATTGATACTCTCTCAGGCATGGCCAATGTAAGTTGTTCTGATTTTTACAAACTCATGCGCAGTGAAGAAAAACCAAAGTCCCTTGACCAAGTACACACTTCTGAAACGTACACTTGGTGCAAGAAATCTGAAACGGCAAATCCACTTCTCGTGAAACCACCTTGACATGTTCAATATGCATAGCCATGTTAAACCATGCTAAGTGTTAAACCCAAGGGGTTTGGTTATGGAATAAGCCTCTGAAATATGCAAGAGGCCATGTTAAGTAAAGCCATGTGAAATGCCCAGATGTGCTGCCGTGTGTGTTTTGGAATGGAATGGATTTGGCCAGAAAGGGAAGTCCATTTCTGCCATCTGTCTAGAAATAATGCCAAAATGTCCTCCAATTTGATCATGCCTAAGAAACATGCATTTATATTAACATTTTTTAAAAAATCATCCATTTTTTGTGTGTCCTCCATTTAAAAATGTGTCCTCCATTTGAAAATGTTGTCCTACATATTTCCTACATTTGTCCCAGTTTGGAGGTCCTGACTTATGGCAACCCTGTTTGTACCCTCTGGTATTTTACACATGAAAACCAAGACACATGTGGCTAATCAACAGAGTGTGAACAAGATGGTAAAAGGCATCAGTGAGGAAGAACACACAAGGGAGGAGAGGCTGCAACAGTTTGTTTTTGTCTGAGTCTATTCAGAAGGGCAAGATCCTGCCACTTCCTCTTCTTTCCCTCCTCAGAGAGTCAATCAAGTACAACTGCCTATTGCACATTTGAAGCAAGCTGAATGGGAAAAATGGAAGGAAGAGAGAGAAACTGGGACATTTTAAAAACGGATGGCACTGGGAATGTCTCTGTCAAATCAAGACAGTCAGAGGGTATGCACATATTCACTTGGATGCAAATCCCATTTTGCTCAAGCCTTCAGTTTGACTCATAACTCATTTCAGCTATCTCGGGGCCTAGACATACTATTTCCATATTATTTCAAGGAAATGATATTTGGAAGATTATGAAAATGTTAATAAGAATTCCCTTGAGACAATGAACAAAAAGGCAGAAAGGAATTCATAAGAGTAAGTACCAAAAGAATTTTAACATATGACAGACAGAATTAAGTTTCTCCATTCCTAGTCTGTTTTAGACATATCTAGCTTAATTAGGGAATTTCATTACAGAGTAAAATGCAAAGTGTTTGGACACTGAGGGGTTATAGAAGCTTCTTTCAACATCCACTATCTTTTTTTCTATTATTCCTATACTAGTTCTTTAAAAATCATTTTTATCCCATACATATATTGCATGAAGTTACAAATACTGTCCTATATCTACTGGTTAATATCCTAGCTTACTAAGAATAAAATAAATACATATCATTGTTAAAATATATTTCTAAATTGTATTGAAAATGTTCAGATGTGTCAATGGTTAACTAAGGTTTAAAATGGTTCCTGTTGAAAGCCAGAAAGCCTAGGCCTGGAAGAACAAGTCTTCAAGGACATGTGCTGAGACATAATATCAACAAATGTATTATTGTTATGCTCCTGTGTAGTATGGTGACTTCATGGGAAAGAGGTGTGTCCACTTGGTGGGAATGTTGATCTTGTGAGAGAACAAAGACTGATGTCACATTCAAGCTTCTAGCATGGACTCTGAAAGAGAATAGATGTATAGTAGCTTGCTGTAAAGTGTAAATAGCAACAAAGTTAATAAACCCTCATTTGAGTGAAACTCTGTGTGGAAGTTACTTTGATCCTGAGTAGCTGAGAAGACTGCATCTGTTTCAGTTGGTACCAGTTCAAACCACCGGCAGCACGAGACATCAACAATCCCAAAGATTTTTTCTCTAACAATCATGAATACTTAAATTCCATCATTAAATACTGAATCAGCCAAAAAATAAATAAATACCCTACCAATTCATTATGAAAGACAGCTTTGCATTTTAAGTAATTTTAATAAAAATGTTAATATTTCCAAAGGAAATATTAAACCATTGATTCCAATAATAATATATCCACTAATTGAAGTTTTCATAACAGATGTCTGCCAATGGATCAGAGACTAAAGATGAAGAATTAAGGGATGCCCATTCTTGGGTTAAGAACCACAGCTTTGGAAGTTATTTCAGAAGGAACTTTAGTGCTTTAATCAAATCTTCACTCTCATCCCCAATATGGTTTAAGCACTCGGTCCAAAACAGCAGATGCCGGTTCACTTCCATCCTGGATTTGGATTCACCCAAGCCTATGCTCCATGTAAAAACTGTTGGAGGCTCTCCACAGTCACAAACTTCCAAGATATGCTGAGGGAAGTCACTCTCCCCCTCATCCTATTAGTCATCTTATTCATTGAGTGGGTGAGTCTGGAAATTTTTTGGGAGATTCTACTCCCAAAGGTAGACTGGGTTGAAAAGGCACACTTTATCTGGCAAGAGGTATTCCAAAGTGATCACCAACAGCTCTAATTTCATTTTAGCCTGCCATGTAGACTGGCATGGAAGGCTCTTATTTTCTCCACTACGTGCTATAGATAGGATGTTGCAGGCTCTGTTGCAATCCCAGCCTGCAGTAGACAGTAAACTCTTCACCACAGAGATGCATGTCATCATCCTGGTAGTGGCAAGCATTTTTGATGCATGGTAGGGGGGTTATGCCTGTCTCCAGAGACACCAAATTCCCCTCTCCAGAAACATCCCTAGAAAACTGTCTTATCCATTGCTCTCCTTCTTAATTCTACAATACCTCTAACAAAAAATGTGCACACCTGGCCACCTGGTACTGATCAGTTATAGATCCTAGTGAGCCCCCATGCCAAGCTGCTTACCAAATCTTTTCCACAAGTCATTTTGAAAAGAAAACATGAGCAATATTCAAATATAGTGAAACCTGAAACATTTGAAGGTATCTTGAGTAACTGATGGAGAATTGCTGGAAGCTGCTCAGTAGTACATAGTAGTACATAGAACTTTCTCAGTAGTACATACAACTTTCAAACCCTTGGTAACTGCAGTGCTGTCAAAACTGTGACCCAAAGCCTGGAAAGCTAGGTCCAAAAGCAATATTACAGATCCTTCACATTGGTTAGCATGTAAGAAATGTGCAATTGGCTTGTGATCGTCCCTTAATGCTTCTTCATAGTTCTGAGTGGTGGACTGTAGCCAACAGTGATGCAGCTGTGTCAGTTTCAACTCATCAGCATTTCATAGATGAAAACCGGGATACATATGGTCAAGCAATAGCAGAGTGTGGCCAAGATGCCAAAAAGTTATTAATGAGAAAGAGCACACAGGAGATTTTGCAGTTTATTTTGTTTGAGCCTCCTGGGAAGGGCAAGATTCCACCCCAAACTGACAGCATACTGTTTTTACACTTTGAAATCAGTTTGCAGCAAAGGAAGTAAGCTGAAGGTAGAGGAGGGAAATGGAAAGAGGATAGAGAAACCAGGACATTTTAAGAGCAGCTGAAAAAGCGGGACAACAGATGATTAATCAAGACTGCCCCTGACAAATCAAGACTGTTGGAGGATATGTTGTTTTATACTCCTATATAGATATATTTCCCCCTCCTCTTTATGGAAGAGCATGGAATATGGGAAGCTATATTTACTGAGTCAAATTATTCCTCCATCTAGCTCAATACTGCCAGCTCTTAAAAAGGAGAAGTGATAGAGTATGGAAGAAGGAGAGGAATGAGATATAGAGGGATAAAAGGTGTGGAAGGTGAAGAAGGATTAGAAGGAAATGTATGAGTAAGGCTAGAGTTATGGCTGGAAAAAGAAGTTATGAGAGAGACAATAGAGAGAATGTGAAATGTTAGGAGTGGTGGAATATGGGCATAGTGACTGAAGAATAATAAATAGTATGTAATATCTGAGCATATGATGCCAGGGACTAGTGAGGGCTGCATGATCTAATGTAAGATTGTGGGAAGATGCATTGTAAGGTTATATGATGTACTGTAAGATTGCAGGATGTACAATGTATAGCTCAATACTGCCACACCTTTTATCCCTCTATATTTCATTCCTCTCCTTCTTCCATACTCTATCACTTCTCCTTTTTAAGAGCTGGCAGTATTGAGCTAGATGGAGGAACAATTTGACTCAGTAAATATAGCTGCCCATATTCCATGCTCTTCCATAAAGAGGAGGGGGAAATATATCTATATAGCAGTATAAAGCAACATATCCTCCAACAACATTAGCTTCCGGGCACAGTATAAGGTGTTGGTCATTACCTATAAAGCCCTACATGGCTTGGGTCCAGCGTTCCTGGGGGAACGCCTCCTCCCATACAATCCTTCCCACACTCTCAGGTCCTCTGGGAAGAATCTTTTGCAGTCCAAGAAAACCAGACTGGTATTGACTTCCCAGAGCACATTTTCTGTTGCCGCTCCAAAAGTCTGGAATGACCTGCCAGAGGTGATCCGCCATATAACATCTTTGGAGGCCTTTAAAAAGGCAGTAAAAACGGATCTCTTCCGGTAGGCCTTCCCAAATTGACCTCCTCGGAATGTTTGCTCTCCAGTTAGTAATTATTGTTTTTAATGCGATTTTAAGGTGGGAGGGGTATAGGGAATTGGTTTTTATATGCTTGCTATGTTTTTTACTTGTGATTTCTTATGTTCTATTTTTATTGTTCTTATGTTTGCTGTTACCCACCTCGATCCAAAACAGGGAGAGGCGGGATACAAATAAATATTTTATTTATTATTATTATTATAGCATTGGTTATATGAAAGACTATTTATTTTAATTATGGTAAATAAAGATAATATTTAAAAAATATTGCCATCTCTTAGTGGGAATAACTTTCTAGATGTTCAAAGATGATACTTTCCTAACCCTGATCTCTGATATTATTTTGTGACCTCCTATCCAACTTCCAAGATTTAAACAGGCTTGATTCTGTTTAGCTTCCAAGTGAGATCAGTAGCCCTTTCACACTACACAATTATAGTGCTATGATTCTACTTTTACTGCTATGCTTCCATCATATGGAATCCTGTAAACTGCAGTTTAAAAGCGAAATGTAGAATTCTCAGCCAGAGAGTTCTAGAGCTCCCCCAGAACTACAAACCCTAGAATTCCACAGGATAAAGCCATGGCAGTTAAACTGGAATCACAATGCTAATGATTGTGTAGTAAAAACCCCAAAGTGTGTTCAGGGTGGTACAATAGTAACATTTACTGGATATGGTAACTATTCTTCTGTTGTGTAGGAACCGAGTATCTCTGATCCTGGTTTAATGTGAGCATAAAACTGTTCTGCCTAACACAAGAGCACAAGCATAGATAATGCTTTTTGACAGCAGACTCATAAATTTTGAAAAGTAAGCTCTTTACATGACACCTTGCATTTAATTTTAAAGGCAAACCATTCCAGGATAGAAGGAAAGAGAGAAAGATATAGAAAACCTTGCACATTATATTTACATATAACTATATAAGACAAAGACAGAAGTAATCAAGCATTCCTACCGTCATTCTTTAGTACATGACGTTTCTGATTATGGTTGCCTTGTTAGTCACATTGGTCTACAGCACTTTAGAAATTTGAAACTAACTGAAATGAACTTGGAATAATAGAAATACCCAAGGTTTACATTTTAAGGTGTGTTTTTTTTCCTTGCATTTTTGTCCTGCCCTTTCTATGTAGAATTCAGGTTCTTTCTCTGATAATTTTAACACCCCTGTGAGGTTCTGATTACCAACCATCCAGGAACTCTAAATTTGTATATGAGTCTGACCCATTATACTGGCTCTCACTTAGAACCATATTAACTTGTGTTCTTATATCTGTGTTCCATATTAATTCAAAATAGGAAAAATTGGCCTGTGAGTGTGTATATGTGATAAACAAGTAAGGAACTTTTTCTGTAATGGTGTGTGTATGTGTGCGTGTGTGCACGCATGCATACCTACGACACCTGATATTTTTTGGTGATCTCCTGTCCAAGTACTAACCAGAGTTGATCCTACTTAACCTCCAAGATCAGATGAGATCTGATGCCTTTGGGGTATGTTGTTGTTGTTGTTATTGTTGTTGTGTGCTTTCAAGTCATTCCTGACATATGGCAATCCTAAGGTGAACCTATCATGTTTTTTTCTTGGCAAGATTTATTCAGAGAAGTTTTGCCTTTGTCTTTCTCTGAGGCTGAGAGAATGTGATTTGCCTAAGGTCACCCAGTGGGTTTTCATGGCCAAGATGGGATTGACCCTTGGTTTCCAAAGTTGTAGTCCAACAGTCAGACCACCACACCTCACTGGTTTATTACAGGTCTGTAATCACAAGTGAAAAAGCAAACTACATCTTATGTTCAGAGATTGACAGTTTCCTTTAGGGACCGTAGTGCTTAGACCCCTCCAGCCAGCATCCTGTAACTGTCCTGGCTCAAGAGCACCTGGTGGATCTGCTGCTTTGGAGATGACAAATACACTCTGGATGTCACTGCTAGTCTTTCCACACCAGCTCCATGTTGAACGAGAGCTCCTGGCTGTTCCAGCAGAGGGATTCTGTGGGATTCATGGCCAAGCTGGGAATCAAACCCTGGTCTCCAGAGTCATTGTCAAACACTCAAAACACAACACCACACTGGCTACCCCTGCAATAATGACCCTGAATCTCTTTATATAGCTATTCAGAAAAAATCCCCCAGAAGCATTAGCAAGAATCCAAACAGTCAGGCAACTGCATCCTTACAATCAGCAAAAATTAATTTGTTTATTTATAACATTCATGTATTGCTTCTCAATGGAATCTCATTAAAGCAGTTTGACAACTGGGAAAGATTAATTTGATTCCATGTTCATTGTGACATATATATCTGTGCAAGGTTGTGAACATGCTGGAGTGAGTGAGCAGACTCACAACTGGGTGTTTTTGGCCTATTATCTATTCATATTTCCATTTTAAATTCCAGTTTTCAAAAAAGGATTGTAGCCTAACAAACTGCTATCAGGCTCCTTTTGCTCCTTCATCCTTGTTCTCCCAGAAAAAAAAAATACATACCAGACATAGTAGGCAAGATTATGTTAATAAAAATTCATAAGATAAACAGCACACATTAAACAGCCATTGTGAGTGAGCTTCTCAGTAATATAATAAAAATATGGATACCTGGAATATATTTTATTTTTCTATTTAGAAATGTTATAGCCTCAAAAGAGGGAAACAGACAATAGATGCAGTATTGGCCTTTGATGGAAAAGAGCTACAGCTGCACACCCCTGGGAAATGAAACCTGGTCCCATTGTGATCTCAGAGTTCATGTTTATTCTCAGGCAAGTTGCATCAAAATAGGTTTCAAAAACCCAGGCAATTTATCCAAAAATCTATAAAGTTCTTCCCTGAGACATAGAGAAGCTAAACAGGAGCATTGAGAACAAAGGGTAGCAAAGGAAAAATAAAAAAGAATTCTGATGTGCAGTGTGATTTATAACAATGCCAGGAACAACACGGGGTAGAAAGGAAGCCATGCATAAGATTAAAGAATTCATTTGTGGTGAATGCTGGTAACAGAAAAATCTCTAAAACCTTCCTTTTAAGCCCCCCAACACCCTTGATGTACTTAGCATTACTTTCCACTCCTAGGGGGAAAAAAACAGCACAGTGTAGTCATTCTAATTGCTATTTGCATGAGACATTACATTTGGTGAACCTTTCAGCAACTGGGAAATTAATTATTGCAAAGTGATCTGAAGAAAAGAGACAAAGTAATTTAACAAATCATGTATTGCAATAATCTTCCACATCATTAGGTACAGGTGTCCCTTGTACAAATGGCTTGTTTTAATGCAATGCAGAACCTTCATTTCAACATAAATTTGAAACAATGAGTTCAGAATTCCTAATGTACTGTAGACCAATGTGACTAACAAGACAAGTATCATCAGAAACATGAATTCACTTAATGTACCAAGGAAGGAAGTTAGGAACACTTAATTACTGCAGGCTTTGTCTTTTTTGATAGAGTTTGTGGTACTTTGCATTTATCCACACTGCACAAGTAAAGCAGTTTGACAACATTTTAACTGCCTTAACTCTATCCTACAGTTTATACCATCAAAAGAGTCCTAGTTGTCTGCACTATTTTCTTAGCTTCAGCAGGATGATCCAGTCCTTTTCCAGACATCAGAGAGGAACAAAAGTGAGTGGAGGGATATAGTTTTAGATCTTACTTTTAAAGTTTATCATCATTTGTGAAAGAGGTTAGACATTTGAAGAATATATTGTGTTAGCCAGAAGATAATATAAGCCACAGCAGTCTGATGATTGATTGAGAACTTACATTCTTGAACAACAAAGATAAATGTTTTCAAAAACAGTGATCCATGAACTCCAGTGCACATGTTATGCTTGGGAAAATAATCAGTGACTGCAAATAAAGACAGTATTTGTGATTAATACCTTAAAGCAGCCTCCAACAATTTGACACTCTCAAGATGTGATAGGGAGGATTATAACTCCCATCATCCCAGCCAGTGGAGCTGGTGACTGGATATAATGAAAAATGGAGTACAAGAAAAAGCAGAGATGTGTAGACCAACAATCCTCTGCTTCAATTGAGTGACATCAATCAAATAGATATTTATTCAAATTGTAACAATTTTCATTTGGTTACTGTGCTAAATCCTGTCCCCTTTTCACACCTGAGCATGTTTTTAAAATGTCTCATTATATAAGACCCAGTTTTAAAAGCAAATGAGATATTTTTATATTGGGATATATTAACCATGGCAGACTAAACCACCAGTTATCTGAAAGTGTTTCTCTGTAGTAATCGTAAGTATCCAGAGCACACAGAGCTTCTTTTGAATTCCTCATAGGTGAAATCTGGCACGAGATTTATTATATATAACCTCATAAATTAAAAGAAATAACACAACAACAGACCTACTTTGTTTGTAGTGTTGGAAAGCTGAGAGCATGATTATGGTCTTATACATTTGCAAATTATGAAATAGGGTAGTATGGCACATAAAATTCCAAGTCTGTTTCATTGCACATTTTTAACTACAAGAAGATGAAATTATTTGATCCAATAATTATAAATGTACAGTGTCCTCAATATATTTAATACATAATATTTCAAAATATTTAAACACACAAGTTTGTTGATGTTAGTTAATGTGCCTGCAAGTCAACTCCAACTTTCATAGAATTTTCTTCGCAAGATTTAATCAGAAGGGGTTTGCCATTGCCTTACCAAGAGGGTCAGATAATGTGACTTGGCCAAGATTCAAACTCTGGTCTCCCAGCATCCTCATCCAACAGTCAAACCACTTCCCATCTTGGCCCTTGTCAAAGTACTGTATTGTTTGAGAAGTAAATCGTTACAAATGCTCAATTAATCATAATTTATTCCTTTTTCCAATAACAAATTTATAAGTACATTATTTTACAGTTGTAACTTCATGATGGATAAACTCCCTTTTTGTGAGTGTAAATGTTGCTTACTTATATAAATAATTTTTGTATTTTTAAATTATAGTTACAGGAATGTGGTCTAATTTATTGGTGGGTGAGAAATATCACATGGCTCAAGGGTTTGCTTGTGCAGCCATTACATGATCTTTTGTGAGTGTTGTGTTGTCTGCATGAGCACTGTACTACAGTGGCTTATAGCACTGAGATTCTGAGGGATTTTATAAAAGAAAATAAATATTCTAATTACGTTGCAGAAAAATAAAAATAAAAAATTGAAAATTATAATAGTAACTAACTACTTTTGAGACCAAAGGAGTTCCTTTTAAGACCTTACACTACAACTGCAACTACTTCATTTTCTTTTTAAAACTATGCCTTTAAAACCATGTCATATATTACTTAGAATTCTGCCAACACCATTATCTATCTATTAAAACTGGATGGTAGAAGTGTTTTAACTCATGCCCCTGCACCTTTGTTATTCTCAGATATCCCAGACTTATCCATACTTAGACCAAATTTGCTGAAATCACTGGAATTTATGTTAGTCATTATTAATACACATATCATTGTTTTCAGTGAGTCTGCTGGAAGTATGAATAAGTCTGGATGATTAAATAAAAAAAGATATAGTTGGCAGGTATAAACTCTACCTTCAAGTAGCTTTGAGAAAGCCTGGCCCAAGAATCATGAGCCACAGAAGAATGTTTGCGTAGATGCTAACATAAATCAAATAACATTGGCTGGATGTAGACCGCCATTTAGTACGTATTCTATACGTACTAGGGTTAGGAAGGGTCGGTGCTTCCGCACCCCCTAACCCTAGTACGTATAGAATACGTACAAGATGGCGGCGCCCTGTTCATACGGGCGCCGCCATCTTTATGTATCGGACGCTGTGCATCCGGACGTCACTCGGTGTCTATGACGTCGCGAGTCCGCCCCAGGCACCTCGCGACGTCATAAAGGCGCCGCAAAAAGAAGCTCCAAAATGGAGCTTCTTTTTTGCTCCGCGTGGGAGCCGCGCGGTTTGGCTGCTACGGCTCCCTCACGGAGCAAATGGCGTCGGCGGGAGACGGCGGTCTATATCCCACCATTATTTCATTACAGTTGTCCCTCCATGTTAATGGGCTCTGCATCCATGGATTCAATTATTCCAAAAAGCAAACCTTGATTTTGCCAATCTATATTGTTGCTGTTCGTAAATGCCATTGAGACAATCTCAGTTCATGGTGGCCCTATAGGTGAGACATTTCCAAGACTCCCTTTCCTCTCCTACTTTCCTTAGTTTTTGCATATTTGTTTTGCATACCTGTGGCCTTCTTAATGGAGTCAATTCATGTGGTCTTCCTCTCTTTCTCTTTCCTTCCACCTTTCTTAGCATTATTGCTTTTTTTGATGAGTCATGCCTTCTCATGATGTGTCCAAAATACAACAGCGTCAACTTGATCATCTTGAATTCCAGGGAGATTTCAGGCTTGATCGGTTTGTCTTTTTGGCTGTGGTGACTCTCCCATTTCTTTAAGAACTTTCCATAGCTTTTCATGATCTATGCAGTCAAAAGCTTTGCTATAGTCTAAAATACACATGATTTTCTTTTGGAATCACTTGGTGCACTACATTAGCCATTGTATGTTTGCAATGTGGTTCCTAGTGCTTCTTCCTTTCTTGAACTTCACTTGCACCTCTGGGATTTCTCTCTCCGTGTGTTGGAGTCCAACTTGCAGAATTTTGAGCATAATTTTGCTTGTGTGGGAAATTAATGCTATGATCCTAAAGTTGCTGCAGTCTTTTGTATCTCCTTTTTGTGGATGGGAGTGTATCATGATCATTTTCCAAAGCCTTTGACTACATAATTTGTTTCCCACATTTGCTGACATATATATCAGTTAACACTAGAGTTGATTCTGTCTGTGTGCATTGTAACAGTTAGATTGGAATATTATCTGTTCCTGGTAATTAATTTTTCCTTATTTCTATTATTGTAGCTTCAAACTCACTTTTTAAAATTTCAGGTTCATCTTCATATGGTTCTTCATTTTATATGTCATTTATCTTTTAAATCTCTTTTATATAACTATTCTGTGAATTGTCTTTTTTTAATTTCTTCCTGGCCTTGTAGTATGTTCTTTTTACAGTCATAGGGCATACTAGACCTTAGTTTGAACTTCCCTTTGAGTTCCTGGATCTTGTGGAAGAGGGTTCTCATTCTTCCTTTTCTGTTGTTCTTGTCTTATTTCTCTGCATTAATTGTTGTAGTACAGTTGGCCCTCCACATTTTCAGCTTTGACTTTTGTGAATTTGATTATTTGAAGTACTGATTAATATGTTGTCTCTAGGAATCTCTAGTACCTCCAGTGCAACTCTGCCAAAGGTTAACCACATAATTGTGCTAGAGAACTTAGAAGTTCTTAGAAAAAACACTTCTCTAGGCATTTGTAGGTCCTCCAGCATGATTCTATGATCAACTTCTGGCAGATGTTGACCATAGTTGCATTGAAGGGCCTGGAGATTCCCAGAGAGGTGTTCCCTCAGATAAAAAAGAATAGTGGGTTTGTGGCGGCGGGGGGGGGCACATTCATGTGAATCTTTCACCCATAATTCCAGCAAATGTGGAAGGATCTCTGTAGTTCTCTATCTTTGCTCATTAGTCGTTGTACCATTCCATTCACAGTGCTGATTTTGTTCTTGTCTCCCTTTTGTTTTGTTTCTCTCCTTTCCTTTACTGCTTGAAGTCTTTTGTCATCCATCGTTTCTTCTCTATCTTTTTGGCCACTGAACATGTCTGTGCTTTCTTCCTTGATTATGTCCTTGGCTTCCAACCATAGTTTTCCTGGTTCTTGGTGAATTTTGCTTAATAGTGCAATCTGTTTCTTACATTGTCAGTAAATTCTGTTAAGATACTGTTCAGAACATATTTTGGTATATGACTGGTTTTGATTTCTTCTTCAGCTTCACTCTTATTTTTGATGTTAGGAGTTCAGGGATACCATTTTACTATGCCATGTATATAATGGTACTTGAGCATCCACAAATTTTGGAATCCACATGGGGAGGGGTCCTTGAAGCAAACCCCAGCACCCACTGTATAACCCAGGCTCCCTATGTCACAAAATATTCAGACTAGTAGAATCATATAACAGCATTTTCATAAAGGCACATGACTTTTAGATCTGAATCTCCAGCCTTATCTTTTTTATTGATAGCATCTACCTAATCCCAAATTAAAGTGTCAGAGCAGAAGCAGAGCAGCTCTGTGTAATCTTTAACCAAACTGATACCACACTAGTTCTAGGCTTGGTTCACAGCTACCATTCCCAGCAAATGAGCCTATGTGTGTTTGGGGAGAGGGTGGGGAGAGACCAAGAACATTTGAAGTTATACATCTGTTTTGTATTAGATAAGACTACAGCCAATGACATTTTGACTACAGCCAATGATATCCATTGATATTTTTTGGATAGGATTGTATCTGTGTACATGCGTGCAGGCAGTGTGTGAGTGTGTGAACACAGACATACCATGTTTCTTACTGATGGAACCAACATGTCTGTTTAAAGGCAAATGTGTGTGTGAAGCTGAATGCTTTCATGGCCAGCATCCATAGTTTTTTGTGGGTGTTTCGGGCTATATGGCCATGTTGTAGAAGAGTTTATTCCTGATGTTTCACTGGCATCTGTGGCTGGCATCTTCATAGAATGCTCTTCTAGAACATAGCCACATAGCCTGAAAAACCCACAAAAACCTATGAATGTGTGTGTGTTTAAAAAAAAGTGAGGATGGCCCATTACAGACGGTCATAAAGTACGGACTGGGTCCATACTAGGGTTAGAAAGGGGCGTCCCTAACCCTAATACAGACCGAGTCCATACAAAATGGTGGCGCCCGTTCCACATGGGGGCCGCCATCTTGACATAGCGAATGCTTTGTGTCCGCACATCACGCAGCACATGACACTGTGAGTGTGCCATTGGCGCCTTGCAGCATCATAAATGCGCCGCAAAGAGAAACGCCATTTTGGCACTTCTTATTTGCAGCAGGGAGGAGCCGCGCAGTTTGGATGCTGGGGCTCCTCCGCGCTGCAACTGGCAACGGCGCGAGACCGCCTGTTTTGGGTGGTCTGTAATGCGCCATAGTTAGCTTTCTTTAGTTTTCTTGCACTATTCACTATTTAGTTTTCTTGCACTATTCCCATAGTGAGGTGGGGATAAGCACTGTTCTTTTAATTTCTTTAGTTGCATTTCCTGGCATATTTGAATGAATGCTGCTTTGTCTGAAGCATTCTGTTCTAGTAATTTCATGGCTAGATGGTGGATCACCTGTTTCTCTGATACTCTGCATCAAAATTTAGAATGATACAGAAAGTATTCAGACTGAAATATAATTCAGAAAACTATTTGTCCCCACCACCACCACCAGTTTCATTTGAAATAGACAGTGGTCCACTATTTTCATGACTCCCCAAAGCAGGACTTATGGAAGGAAGATGCAAAACAAAACCAATTCATTTGTAGGCTACCTTTCCCCAATATCACTGCTTTAATGTGGACTGAATTTTTATCCTCCAGTTTTACTGAATGTTTAATAAAAATGTATAAGAAAGGCCTCCAAAAACTGTCATTTCTTTTCATGACAGGTGCCAGGGTAGGGTTCAGCATTCAAAAATGAATAAAATACAACAGCACTAATAATTATATTAACCATTAAACAAGGGTCACACCAGTAAGAATTAGGCCTCACAAGAATTCTTCATACTGAATTAAATTGTCCTACCCCTCCCCAAACACATTTAAGTCCCAGTTCAAAAACAACTTCAGTACTATCCCAGTGGTTTTGTTTTATTTATTAAGTGGCTCATCAGCATGAACAGCACAGCTTTCCTTAGGTATCAGGCAGCCATTTTATTGGATCACCTGCCACAAATATTGTGATTTAGCATCATTCTGGAATGTGTCGGGGCTTTGGTGGCAATGACGTCTAAAAACATGGCACTCCTTCAGTTTCAGCTGCCCCTTTTTGCCAAACAGAGAGAAGAAATACAAAAGCTTTGGCTCTATAATGTTTTTGATTAAAGTTTGAAACAAACTGCAGAAATAATCCAGTTTGAGACTGCTTTAATTGCCTTGGCTCAATGCTAAGGAATTTTGGGAACTTTAATTTTGTGAGAGAGCTCTGATGCCACAATAAACTACAAATCCCATGATTCCTTAGCACTGAGCCAAGGCAGTTAAAGCAGTATCAAACTGGATTATTTCTGCAGTGTGTTTTAGACATAAGTGTTGTTTGCAGAATAGAATATCATAGAGAAGAAATAGGCCCTTTGTCCTCAAGATCTTCACTATACAGTACAGTACTTTTTTTCAGCTTTCATTTCTGTTGTTTCAGTTCTGTTTTCCACTCAGGACTTTATAACACTATCCTGCTGTTCATCCACAATCATGCTAGAATGGAAGTGTTGCATCACTTCTTATCACACTTTCTTCCATGACAGCTTTTTGGTGAACCATGGCTATGTGATCTGTTTTCCACACTGCAAAAGGGTGGCTATGATAACCTCAGGAAACAGAAGAATCAATACTGTTACTTTCTAAAAGAAATGTAGCTGGAATATTACAGTGGGACAAAATCTTCATTTTCTTTTGTACTAGAAATGATTTCAAGTCATTTCTGACGTATGGTGATGCTAAGATGAACCATCCATGGGGTTTACTTGGCAAGTTTCTCCAGAGGGGACTTACCATTGCCTTCCTCTGGGGCTGAGAGTGTGTGACAAGCCCAAGATCTCCCTGTGGGTTTCCATGGCAAAGCTGGGATTCAAACCCTGGTTTCCAAGTTATAGTCTAACACTCAAACCATGCCAGTTCTTTCAAAATATGCCACATTCATAAGAAGAATTACTCAGTAGAGGAATTTTTGTCATTTTCTGGTGCTGTTCTGTGAAATTTGACCACCAAACAAGATATTTAAAAATCTCCCTTTTTAATGAATTTCATCTCTCTTAAAATTATATGCATGCTTGTGAGCACACAGCGATGAGTGTACTTTTCAGTTTTTTGAAAAGACATTTTTATCTTGTATGCTGCACTGTTTAAATACCACAAGCTCCCTGTTGTTCTGGAGGAAAATATTTCTGTTCCCAAATGTCTTAAAGGAACCATAGATATTAATATTTAATTTCCCTCTTCTAACCAGAGGAATTTACAAAGCCCTGCGGCAACCCTTTTCAAATGTTTTACACTAAAATCTATTATTTCATAATACATCCTGCTCAACAGAGCGATACACACACACACACACACACACACATACACATAAACATTTCTCTCACACTGACAAAGGTTTGGTGGAAGGTTTTCATGCCTCTGAGAAAAAGTATGCTTGCCAAAGAAGAAAATGTTTATATATGGCAATTCTTGTTCACTGAATGCCCTAACCAAACCCATGTAAAGCTTCAGAGCTCACCTTACCATCAGCTAGAGTGATGCAGGTTAGGAGCAATAGCCTTCCTGATATTCCATCAAAACCACTTCCACATAGAGTTCACAGTTCTAAAAGCTATAGAATCTGCCATTTGAAGGAACTATTCAGAGTACTGAACCTATTTGGGGAGATAGGAGCTATACAGATTGCTCCTAAGGGGTGGCATACAGCCACCACTTTCCTGTCCAGATCAGGGGCAAGGCAACCTCACAACACGGCCCCAAGTTGGCCTCTGGAGAGCACAAAAAAGAACCACAAAAAGCAGCTCCTTTTTGTGCCCTCAAAAGGGCGTCATAGCCATGGCAGCACAGTTCTATGGCGCCCCTTTGGCACTATGTCATTTGGACTCAGTACCGGAGGTGCATCATAATAGCACATTCCATCTGGATCAATGAGCACTAAAATGGCACCATGATTATGGAGTTAGTGCAAGCATTGTCAGGTTGCTGCACCCTGACTCTGCCCACAGATCAGCACTTTCTGCCAGTTCGTATAGGGCCAGAATCCCAAGGCCCATTCAGGTTCCATCCTATGCCATGGTTCCATCCTATGTGGAATGTGGAATCCTGTGGTTTGTAATCTGTTGGACAACTAGAGCATTGTGGATGAGAACACTAAATGCCTTCTGGCCCCACACTGCAGTTCTCAGGATTCCATGAGATGTTTTCATAGCAGTTAAAGTAGAATGTAGTGTGTAGTTTGAATGTGCCCCTGAAATAGGATTGCCATAATTCTCTATTATAAACCGGGACAAAATGTAAGACAAAATTTAGACCAAAATATAGGACAATTGTAGGATAAAATTTAGCCAAAAATGTAGGATGTTGAAGAAAAATGGAGGGCCTTAACTGTCCTAGATTTTGGGCTAAGTTTTATCCTACAATTGTCCTACATTTTGGTCTAAATTTTGTCCTATATTTTGTCCTGGTTTTTAGTAGAGAATTATGGCAACCCTACCCTGAAAAGAGGCTTGACTGGGTGGCAACCTGAATAGGTTACTTGACATGGCAAAAAGCATTTCACTAACAGTACACAGTATGTGAAGTCGAAGGCTTTCATGACTGGCATCCATAGTTTTTTGAGGGTTTTTCAGGTTATGTGGAAGAGTTTATTCCTGACTTTTTGCTGGCTAAATGTCAGGAAAACACTCTTCTAGAACATGGCAACATAGCCTGAAAAACCCACCAAAAACTACAGTACACAGTATGACTCCATTTTAACTGCCATAGCTGCATCCTATGGAATTCTGGGGTTTGTGATTTGAGGAAGCACTAGACCTCTCTGGCTGAGAATTCTAATTTGTTTGGGTTTTGTTGTTGGTGTGTGCTTTCAAGTTATTTCCAATTTATGGTGACCCTAAAGCAAATTTATCAAATGGTTTTCTTAGCAAGATTTCCTCAAAGGGGGGGGGGGTTGCCTTTGCCTACCTCAGAGGCTGAAAGAGTGTAACTTGTCCATGGGTGAGCGGGGATTTGTACCCCCACTCCATGGCATAAAAATCCTCCAGTGTTGCTTTACTTTGCTTCATCAGCCACTGATAGTGATTGAGGTCTGTTCTCTTGTCAATTGAGTGCAGCAGAGTTCCATTTCCTCCTTCATCCCCCTACCAGTGATTTCTGCTGTAAGGAGGAATTGTGTCAGAGATCCTACTTCTGACTGTTGCATCAGACATCACTGGTTGGAATGGGATTGAAACATCAGTCTGCTACACTCTGATTGACAGGGGACAAATCGCCATCACTTGAAGTGCCTGATGCCCAGTATAGCAGGATATTTGGGGGGGGGGGGGGGGAGGGGGTAAGTGAGCCAGGAAATATGACTTTAGTTAAGTATTCTTAGAATCATAGGCCTGTTACAGATGGGTGTAAAGTACGTCCCCAGGATGTACTAGGGTTAGTAAAGGGCATCCATTCCGGACGCCCTAACCCTAGTATGTCCTAGGGACGTACAAAATGGTGGTGCCCATTCTACATGGGCACCGCCATGGGGATTTAGGGGATATGAAGGTCATTTTTAGGGGATATGAAGGTCATTTTAGCCAGTATATTTGGAGTTGATTAATAATCGCTGTAAAGGAAAGAAAGTTTTCTTTTATGTATTTGTTTTTGTCCTTTTTTTTATTGTCATAGAATTTGGTGTATGATGTATTATGTTTTTTGTTGTTTATGTATGTGTGTAATTTTAATAATAATAATAATAATAATAATAATAACAACAACAAAATGGTGGCACCCATTCTACATGGGTGCCGCCATGGGGATTTCACCACTGTGCTGCCTCCAAACGGGGTGGCGCGGAAGTGATGTCCCAGCGCCGCGTGAGGGCGCCTGGGGCACTCTTTCCGCAATACCAGACAGAGCTCCATTTCGGAGTTCCTTTCAGGATTTGCGTCACTGGCGCAGCCTCTACATGGCTGTGCCAGCGACGCGAATGAGAAAGGGGCCAAGTGGCCCTTTTCTCAGTGTCCCCGCTGCCGTTGGGTGTCCTTGGGGCATGAAGCCCCAAGGACACTGCTTTCCAGGCCACGGGGAAGTGGCCTTTTGCTGTTTCCCCACGGCCTGGAAAGCAGCAGATCAGGGTCTCAGAGGCTGCCGCTGTGGCAGCTGAGGCCCCAATCTGCCGGGGAAAGGGCCGGATACAGGCCACCAATTTGGGCGGTCTGTAACGCACCATAAAATCATAGAATTGGAGGAGATTGCAAGGGCCATCCAGTCCAACCCCCTGCCATGCACGAAATCTAATTCAAAGCATCCCCAACAGATGGCCATCCAGTCTCTGCTTAAAGACTTCCAAGAAGGAAGACTCCACCCACTTCAAGGGAGTGTGTTCCACTGTCGAACAGCCCTTACTGTCGGGAAGTTCCTCCTAATGTTGAGGTGGAATCTCTTTTCCTGTTGCTTGCATCCACTGCTCCAAGTCCTAGTCTCTGGAGTAGCAGAAAGCAAGCTAGCTCCCTCCTCAATATGACATCCCTTCAAATATTTAAACAGGGCTATCATGTCACCCCTTAACCTTCTCTTCTCCAGTCTAAACATACTCAGCTCCCTAAGTCGTTCTTCATAGGACATGGTTTCCAGACTCTTCACCATTTTGGTCACCCTCCTTTGGACACACTCCAGTTTCTCAATGTCCTTTTTGAATTGTGGTGCCTAGAACTGGACACAGTATTCCAGGTGGGGCCTGACCAGAGCAGAATAGAGTGTCACTATTACTTCCCTTGATCTAGACAATATACTTTTATTGATGCAGCCTAAAATCACATTGGCCTTGTTAGCTTGTTAGCTTCTTAACTTAGTAGCTCCTCTAGGATCTCAGCCTTTGCTCTCTATGTGTCAAGGCATGATTTTTGTCACTGAGAATGAGATAAATTGCAAGTAATTTTGGGGAGGGGAGAGAATGAACACATTTGATCCTCAGCTGTGTAGCAAACGTACCATGTACTGAACCCTGTGGTGCCTGTCTAGATCAGTTTACTTGAGATTCAGGGCATGTTTATATTAACATAAAGTTCTTGTGCAGCCTGTTGTGCTTTCTCAGAGGTTGTATATTGTTGGTTCCTAATGCAGCCAATTGTTCTGCAAGCACACAGAAAGCTCTTGCACTCACCCTCTGTTCTGTTTTTGGGAGGCAATTGCCCCATCTGACAAACACAGTGCTTGGAATAGTCTGGAATCAAACACAAGGAGTCATGAGGTATCAGTGATGAAAGGAATAGGCAGCAAAGTTTGTCAAGAGGCAGTCTTAAGTCAAATACAAAGAGACCCTTACCAGTTTCAAAAGCAATCAAGCAGCCAGACTGAGAAGAATCCAAAGAGTATGCCAGGGCTGAAAAGCCAAGAGGGGTCGAAGGCTTTCATGCCGGCATCCATAGAATTTGGGGGGTTTTTTGGGCTATGTGGCCATGTTCTAGAAGAGTTTCTTCCTGATGTTTCACCAGTATCTGTGGCTGGCACCTTCAGAGAATTCTCTGAAGATGCCAGCCACAGATGCTGGAGAAACATCAGGAAGAAACTCTTCTAGAACATGGCCACATAGCCCAAAAACCCCACAAAAATCTAAGCCAAGAGGAGTCAGGGATCAGGAGCAACACTGACAAGCAAATTTAAGTCAAAACCAACTGTCTTATTCTTCAGCACAAGTGTTTTATATACAGTTATTTGAAAAATGTAGCTGATACTGATTGGGCTGACTTCTACCTTGTTCTGCTCTCTCAAAGGAGTTTATCACACAGGAGGAATTTCTCATAATTTCGAATAAAAAGAAAGTGGGGCCAGAATGCATTCACTTAAAGTCGCTAGTTTAGCGAAATTATGTGAATGCTCATTGCATTCGAACTGGCTCCCCATTGCCTGAAAATAGCATGCCATTGCCCGAATTTGCGTGTGGCAGTCTATCACGCAATAGCATGAAACCCCATGACTGCACTCGGACTGACTTCCCATTGCCCAAATTTGTGTGAAGTGGGTTATCACGCAATAACATTAAACCCCATGATTGCATTCAGATTGCCATTGGATTATACTTCCAATTTCCCTTGTCTGATAAACTCCAAAGCCTGACATTCCTTCAGAACTGGCTTCTTTTCAGCTGACATTTCTGCCATGAAAGAAGGACAGCTCAGCATCTGTTTCCTCCACCTCCTCCTCCTGGGTGGTAAGGGGGGGGGAGGAATGATCTCTCTTGGAGGATCCTGGTTCTGCCTCTTCCTCCAATGGTCTTAGCAGGGAACTGGCATCCAAAGCCCCCCATCCCTCCCACATTCCTCCTGCTAAATACCATCCTCCTCTCTATCCTGATTGTCTGAGAAGTCCTCCTCCTCACCCACACATTGTGTGACTGGCTGGTGGGGAACTCAACAAGTGAGGTCAAGGCACTCACCATGTAATTGATTGTGCAACTGTGGTATCCAGAGTATGGTAACTATTCTGGCATATATTTGCACTAAGCTAAAAACATCCAGGAGTCTAAACATTTTTCTGTTTAGAACAGCACAAGTAATTTGAATATTTAATATCAGAGACCCTTGATTGTTATTCAGAAGGTCACCTACAAAGCATGTGGTTTAAAAGGTGTTAAAATCTAGCTAAAGAATGCTGAGAGAATGACACTGAGTGACATGAAGTTACACCTCACATTAGATCAGCCAATCAGAAACTCTGGTGGAATAACAGCTGATGCTCTGTAACTTATCATTCTCCATCAGCTGATGTTTATCACACTATACTCTTAAAGTGCTACAATTCCACTTTGACTCCTCTAGCTGCCTCCTGTTGCATTCTGGTATTGGCAGTTTTCATGAGGAGTATTTGATACGAGAATCTTAACACTTCCTCCTTAAAAGCAAATCCCAGAATGCAACAGGAGGCAGCTAGAGGAGTCAAAGTGGAATTGTAGCACTTTAAGAGTACAGTGTGATAAACATCAGCGTCAGGGTTATTTCAGAAACCTGCTGCAGACATCTTGCCTGCACACAATAGAAATGGACATATTATAGATTTTCTAAGAACCTGATTAGATTTTAATGATCCTTATGGAACTTGGAGCCTGCTGCCCTTCAATTGTCAGGCGAGCACACACAACATTTTGATTGAAGGTGGCAGAAGGCAGAGAAAATAAGGCTTGAGTCTATCCTAAATTTCACATCTTCATAACTACTTGGCATGATGCAGACCAGTACAATATGATGCAGAAGATGAGCTCCTGACTGCACTGCACTTTCACTGAGAAAACATTAAGAGCAGAAATATTATTCCTGAGGATATTGCTTTTTTCTTTATAGCCCACTTCACCTGCCTTCTTTGATTGTTTCTATTTTGACAATAATCTACAGTGATGTTTGCCTCTGTGTGTCTGTACACAGGTGACCTTTGTTTTAATACAGTCGGCCCTCCATATCCACGGATTCTACAGCCACAGACTACACTATCTGTGTCATGAAAATACTTTTTAATGAATTCCAAAAAGTAAGATTTGATTTTGCCATTTTATATAAGGGACATCATTTTACTGCATCATTGTATACAATGGGACTTACATATCCAAAGATTTTGGTATCCACAGGTGGTTTAGTACTTTGGCTGATTACTTACTTTGAATCATAGTTGTTACTTGGGAAACTTACATTCAGATAAAAGGTAAGCACTTATTTTAAATTTTAAAAAAGCTGAGTGTGACTTAGCAACCTCCTAGTTTCTAACATGTAATTTAACAAAAACATGTAACTGACTGATGAAACAACCACTGTCTGCTCTTCATGCAACATTAATTTTAGACCAATGAAGTATTCATACAAGAGTTTTAATCCATACTGCTACAAAATGTTTGTTGGGTAACATACATAATTTCCAATAAGAGCCCCTTATCTTATTATTTACCTTTTCAGATTCAGATTGAAAAAGAACAGCTGAGGCTATTTCCTGAGAGGTTTATATAACTCCCAATTTCAGAATATGCTGGTGATATAATAATGTGTGTGGCTATATCAGTAGAAGTTGGGTACAAATGTGTTAAGCTAAGAATGTCATAGATACACATACATATGCACATATGGTTGCTGAAAGCAGGAAGGAACAATTCTCAAAATGAGGAGGAAAAAATGTAGAAGAGTAAACACCACACTCAGCCAAATCTTGGAAAGTTACTTTAAAATAGTTACAGATTCACAAGGCACCAACAGAGTGAGTTGTGGTTGCATTTAGAATGAGTACTTTTGCATTTTTACACAATTATATGACTTGGGGGCAGAACTGGGACAATCTGGGAAGGGCAGGATTCCTGGGCTTTCCATCAGTACCACCAGTAGCCATCCAGGCAACCTCACAATACTTGCCAAAGAAGAAAGGAAAATTAAGGAGTATCTGTTCCTTGCACCTGGACTGCCCATCCCCAAATGCCACTGCTGATCTGAATGCTACAAGCCACTTGCCTGTGGTACAAAGCACAATCTCCTCCTGCCCACCTCACATACATCTCCACTATACAAATAGCACGAGACAGAAGCACAGATTGTGTAAACAGCCCAGATCCAATTTGAAATTTTGGGGCTCCTTGGTGTAAACAGCTCACAGACAGCCCAGGTGGAGTTCCAGTTATATAGATAATGTAGACAAACTCTCAGGGATGATTTTGTTAGTTCCTTTCTCTGAAATACAGCCTACAGAAAATGGTATCAGTTGGCAGTTTCCATCCAAGTATTGCTTAGCTTCCAAGATCAAATGGGATCTGATGCCTTTAGGGTATAATACTTTGGCATTATATGCCCACTAACTAATTTAGGGAGCTTATAGCTCAGCATTTTAAACTGGCTCCAGCCTCCTGGGCTGGAGCCAGTACATGGGATGGAGGTGGGGATTATCGCACACTAAATCACTGCCGAATTGCTGGCCACCATCAGCTGGGTCCCAGCCATGCTCCGCCAGCACTTTCTGACTTCTAAAAAGTGCTGGTGGAGTGCGGCTTGTACCCAGCTGGTATCTGGCCTGATGCCAGCTGATAGTTCAGTGCCAATTTAGTGTTTGATAATCCCCGCCTCCACCCCACATCCCGGCTCTAGCCTGGGAGGCTGGAGCCAGTTTAAAATGCTGAATGATAAGCTATGTTTAGCCCTATCATGTCTGTAACTCTCTATTTAGGTTATGCATGGATCAATCCCCACCCTTTTCTCTGCTCCATCCCACATGAACCCAACAAATGGTCTGTGCTAATAGCAATCATTATATCACCAAAAAGCTTTCTACAACTGCAGCACTGAGTACGGAGTGTCCTGCCAAGCTCTAGTGTGCATAGAAGAGGGACACTCTGGAAGAACAAAATGAAAATCATCAAGTTTACCAAATGTATAAAGGAATTTTGTATTTGCTGGTGAGTTACTTAAGGTGATCAAACCTTAAGAGTCCAGGAAAAGAGAACATACAAAAAAACTCCTCTTGGGCCTAAATATTTGGTGCAGCAATTTGATCAAAGGTGAACTGTTACATATAGGTGTTCCAATTTCAAATCTATCTAGCCAAGCAGATCAAGTTTATTTATAGTAACCTGTAACAATGGTCTATAAAGAAATTCACATAAGCCTTTCATTGGCTGGAAGTTTAAAAAATAGGTTTCTGCTTTGTCCTCATTAATGTATCCTATGACATTTTTAAGTATCTGTGTTCAGGGTTCTTTAGACATGCATGTTATGGAGCTAATGTGATGTTAGTAATATAGAAAGCTGTCTTACATGGAGATTGAGTGGGGCATCAAAGCCCTCAGTCTCCATTGATTCTGTAACAAAGACACCATTGCTTTCTTCCCCCTTCTATGTCTTATCTCTTCACCCATCCTTGTCCTCCTTTCTGCTGCCTTTTACTTTTCTTTATAATTCCTGTGTTATTTTATGCCACTTAGCCTCATTTTACTCTTCTCGTCTCCCCAACAGGGAGTTTGCTGGAAGTTCAATTAGTTGGCCAATTACTTACTCCATATACTCCTCATCTCTCTACCTTGGCAACCTTATTAGCTCACTTCCAGGCACATGACAGTTTCTTCTGACTCTTACAGAAGACTCCATAAGCTGCTATGCATCTTATAGTGGCTCCTAATGAATATGTGTGGAGGAAGTATAGTAGGATCCTTGCCCAGATTATTGATTCATTTTAGTTATCAGTGTGTACACTGACTGGCAGTTGTTCTTTCCATGGCCTGTCTGCTATTTCTTTGCCACCTCCTCCTCCTCCTCTTTCTTCTCAAAGAACCACTCAAAGTGGTTCACAATTTAAAAGAACAGTACAGTTAAAAACATACAAAAAGTGAGCATTAAAATAGAATCAAACTACTGTATTACAGTTTTAAAACACAATGCACACTAAAAGAATAAAATGGAATTTTTAAAGGATAAAAGCTCTTTAAAACTGTAAAACTAAAACAATGGAGCAAACCGTAGCCCATTTTTTTTAAAAAAAACTTTCTGTTTTAAAAGCCTCTCTGAATAAAACAAGGTTTTAGCCTGATGACAGAAGGACAAGAAAGAGTGACCCATTCTGGCCTTCCTAGAAAAGGAGTTCCAGAGTCTAGGGGCTACCACTGAGAAGGCCTTCTCTTCTGTCCCCACCAGCCATGCTTCCAGTGATGGTGGGAATGAAAGAAGAGCCTCTCCTGATGATCTCAGAGCCCAGGCTGGCTGATAAAGGGAGATATAGTCTGCAAAACAGCCTGGACCTGAGCCACATAAGGCTGTATAGATCAGATAGCTGCTTGAATTGTGCCCTGAAACAAACTGGCAACCAGTGGAGCTGTTTCAACAGGGGCATGTTATGGTCTCTGTAACCTGACCCTGTAATTCTTCTGTCTTACTTGTCTATCTTATTCTTAATTATTCTGTGGCGGACAAGGAGGACCTTGAGGCTTTTGCTCCAGTGGCCACTCCCTTCTCTCTAACACCACCTTGCTGGAGGTATGAAGAACACCAGGCTTGCTACTATAAGAACTGTTCTTCTCTCCATTACCAGACTGAAGAAGACAGGGAGGCTGATGTTTATAGATCAGATAGCTGTTTGAATTGTGCCCAGAAACAAACTGGCAACCAGTGGAGCTGTTTCAACAGCTTGATTGAGATTACAGTCGGCCCTTCTTATACACGGATTTTTTATACATGGATTTAAGCATACACGGTTTGAAAATGTTTCAAAAAAGTATAAATTTACCTTGATATTCCATTTTTTATTAGGGACACCATTTTGCTATGTCATTATACTTAATGGGACTTCAGCATACACGGATTTTGTTATACACGGGGGATCTTGGAATCAAACCCCAGCGTATAACAAGGATCCACTGTATTGTTAATCAGACCATGTCTACCTAATCTGATTTTATATTTTATATTGGATTTTATAAACTGCAAATAGTTTTTACCAGGCAGGGCTATAAGCAAAAGGGCCTCCATCTACTCTCTGGAGATTCACCAGGTAATAAGGAAAAGAAACAAAAGAAAATCACTAACTTTTCCCCCTCCTGAGGAGGGGAACCAGTTATTGAAGATATACCCTTATCACTCCCAGAGCCTAGTCTAGATTGGTCAATTGATCACAGATACTCTACATATGACATGGGCTCAGAAGAGGGCATTTGGCACTTGACAGAAAATGATTCTCTCATCACTAGGATGGAACAAGAGGAGAGAGCAAAGGTACTGGATGATTTTATGACAAAGCAAATAGATGAGGTGGCACAATGTCATACCCAACCAGAGAAATAATCCCCCTTAACTTTAACTGAACAAAGAGAGGAGAAAAATTGTAACTATTTCAGCAGGTTAAAGATACCTTGGAAGAAATGAAGTTGATAAAATCCTTTTTATTTGAATCCCACGAGTTGCTAACTATATTAATTGAGTTAAATAAGGTACCTAAGAGTATTAATATACAAGCTGATATAGATTCTGTTACCCCTGCAAAGAGACTCCTCGGCTGGGAAAAATCAGTAAACGGGGGGGGAAAAAATCAAAGAGCATACCTAAAAAGAAAATAACTCATTGAAAGGAAAATAAAACCGAGCTATTAAATTCTAAAAAGAGCAGTAATAGTAAGTACCCAAACAATTAAAAAAAAACAGCCTGTAAGTTTAATTATAACATCTATTCAAATTGATAGCAGAAAAGCCAAGAAGTAGGGGGGAAATCACTTAGATCCCCCCCGAAAAGACTTGAAAACTAAAAAGTCTTAAGGTCATTTCTAATACACATCATAAAAGACTTTATAACACCACAGCTTCAGCTAGTACTACTAATAAGAGGGGACAAGATCCATGGGCAGATGTCTTAATGAGGACTAATAGCAAGAGCAATCAGACATCCCAACTTCCAATATAATCAAAATTCAACGACAACTGAGAACAAAAATTATTGACCCACACTCTGGTGTTTGTTGGTTGCCCAAAACAAAGGGGAATGCTCAATCAATATAATTGTGAACTACCCTTAATCAAAACACTACAAACTGACACTCCCGATCTACTTACACCATCTAAAATCCTGAAGGTAGAATATCTGTTGCATAATTATACTCACGCATGTGCAGTAGTGGCCTTTAAGAATAGCATTATAGACCAGGTCTGTAAGTCCAGCCACCAAAATGGAAACCATAACAAAAATGGAGGCTGGTGGGGTCATCCTTAAATACATTTGGAAGAAGCGTGTAAGTACCTAGAAGGTTCAGATTGTTTCTGTTTGCTTATGCAAGCCATACCTGACCTGATTTTTTTCATCTACTTTTATTTATTGTTAGCTATAAATAAAAAAGTTCATTGGGGGAAAAATAGCAATACAGTGGGCCCTTGCCTTACGTGGGGGATCCGTTCTGGACCCTCCCCCCCACGTAAGGCAATGGCAGCCTATGCTCTAGCCCCATTCATTTGAATGGGGCTCATGCGCGGCGGTGCAGCGGCGCGGGAGCATGCGGGGCACCATAGGTGCACAGCCATTCACTTGAATGGGACGTGTTGCCGCGTGCGCCCTGCATGCCCCCTGCGTGCCCCCTGTGTGCGCCCTGCAGCTTGAGCACGTATGCTCAAGTCCGCGTAAAGCACACCCGTGTATAACGCGAGCACACTATATAGCTAAAAAAGTATATGAGGAGAGACAGGAAATACTGACCTTGGATATTGCTGTAACTAGATACTACCAAAATAAGGCTCCTCCTTTATCATTGATAAGCCTTCACCATGGTGGGATTAACAGATGCAAACCAGCCCCTAATAATGAATTGGCATGTGAGGATGATTTTATTAATCTGGAGGAACCATCTGAATCTATGTTACCCATAATCCAGACAGAAGACTGGCAGGGATTGTTTAAAAAAATC
The DNA here is from genome assembly GCF_019175285.1 of Sceloporus undulatus. Taxonomy (NCBI): domain Eukaryota; kingdom Metazoa; phylum Chordata; class Lepidosauria; order Squamata; family Phrynosomatidae; genus Sceloporus; species Sceloporus undulatus. Next base: position 196,462,776 of record NC_056525.1, on the reverse strand, counting down.
CATGGTAAATACTGATAGAAAGGAAACTTATCAGCCTCCTCCAGTTTCCAGTTCTTAGTATCAAAACATTAGGGAAACTTATCAAGATGTAACAGTCAGAAGGTCACGGAATGACCATATCAACCCTATAAGAAGTGGTCATCAATTAGTGGTCCAGGCAGAAATCCACCCACTAAAGGAAGCTGTGTCTAAAGACCCATGTCCTCTGAGCATGGTTCAACCTGCCAGGATGACACTGCCAGATTGCAATAGAAACAATGACAATGACATTATAACTGAACTGGGAAGCTATTGATCAACTGGGGCAGATACCAGATGTTGTGATAACAACCTTACATGACCAAACAAGAAATTTGGAATAAATTATCCCTCTCATTGTTACAAGCAGCTGGAGAAAACTGATGAGTTAACACTGCCTAAAAGTTTACAGCCCCCCCCCCCCCCCCCCATATCTAATTTGGCTACCTCCTTAAATTCTCATTTTGAATTGCTCTCATGGAACATGGCTGGTCTCACAAATAAGCTGCATGAAAAAATAATAATTAACTTTCTAATGAATTACACATCCATAAGTTTGCAGAAGACTTGGATCTGCTCTAATCAAACTGATGTTAGCTTTGTAGGCTATAAACAGGCTGAAACCAGCTTGTATGTTGACAAAATTTGGTCAGCCAATCATTAACATAGCTGACAAATATAATTTCGAATGTGTAGAGGTAACCGTAGCTAACCCTAATTTTCAATATATTAAGATAAGGAATTCAAATATTGAAAATAACATCTACTTAATAAACATTTACTTTCCATCTAAGAGTTTGAATTACAATTTTGGCCATTTATGGGGAGACCTGGAGTCTTTTATTGAACAATTTGAATCTATAAATCACACTGAATCTATAATATTGTAGGAGGATTTAAATGCCTATATTGGCCCAAATGAGGAGCTTCTAATGAATAATCTTAATATGTATGATTCACATTCTCAATTTTCACTCTTAAATGCTGGTAGAAAATAATAAATGAAATTAAAAATAATAAAACTTTATTTTTACCCCTCCTCTCCACCAGGATCAAGGGACAATATGACTAACGAACAAGATAAAACCGTTTATAGTTTAATTTTGGAATTTAATTGATATATCCTTAACAGCAATCCCCCTGATGACAGACCAGGCAATATAACTCACTTTGCTGGATGTAGAGGAAGTGCTATAGACTACACAGTGCTTTCTCCTGATCTGATTGCTTTTATTATTGGATTTAAAGTAATTTGCTACCCAGAGAGCGACCATTTTCCATTTTTTGTCATTCTCTGCAATATTGGATTCATATCCAATTCAGAAAGAAGGACCTAAAATCATCTCTAATTATAACCCCCCCTAAAAGAATTAGATGGACAGCTAAATGGAACATCAATTGCAGGGGATACTTTATGATGAAGAATACTTTAATCTACATAGTAAATTCATTCATATGCCAGATTACAAAGGCTTAATTACACTATTTTCTGAAATACAACAGGTATTAGATCCATTGTTCTTTAAGATTATAAGAAGCTATTAAAGTACAAAAAACAGATCTATGGCGGGATACAAACCGCCATATAGTACGTATTATATACGTACTAGGGTTAGGAAGGGGCGGTGCTTCCACACACCCCTAACCCTAGTACGTATACAATACGTAGAAGATGGCGGCGCCCCTTCCAGATGAGTGCCGCCATCTTTACGTACTGGACGCATAGCGTCCAGACGTGTCGCGGCGCCTATGATGTTGCGAATGCGCCAGCGGCGCCTCACGATGTCATCAGTGCGCCGCGGAAAGAAGCTCCGAAATGGAGCTTCTTTTTTGCTCCGCGCGGGAGCCGTCCGGTTTGGCTGCTGTGGCTCCCGCGCGGTTTGTATCCCATCTATATTAGTTCACAATGGAAGGAATTTATGCAGCAGCTCAAAGCAAAGATCTCCAGCAATCCTGGAAACTCATTAATAAATCAAGTTCAAATAAGCAATCTTTAACTGAACCCAAAATCACCTCACATGTCTGGGAATCCCATTTTTATAATTTATGATTTACCAGCTTGGGAGCCCATTTCCTCTAAGGAAATATGTGAAATAATTTCAACTCTAAAGAATGGGAGGCCCCAGGCAAAGGTGGAACTGTAGGTGAGGTCTACAAGGCAGTACCAAATTGGTGAGCTTCCATTCTCTCAGTTCTATTTACAGAAATTAATAATAGTGGTTACTACCCTCCCAAATGGAATATCAGTATTGTTGTCCCTACATTAAAAAGGGTGACCCAAATGACCCAGCCAATTTTCTTCCCATCAGTCTGTTGGACATTTCTTCCAAAATATATGCCAAATATCTATTTTAAAAAAAAACCTTAATAATTGCATTGAACCCAATGAGATAATAGCAGAAGAACAGGCGGGTTTTCGATGCAATCACTCAACAATAGATCACTTTTTAGAGTTATGCCATTTCATACACAAATATGTCAGATTAAAATGAAACTGTCTATATGTTGCATTTATTGATTTTTCAGCAGCCTTTGACTCTATCTGTAGAGAACACCTCTGGGATAAACTAAGTAAAACATCCATAGATAAAAGATTGCTGATGCTGATACAAGCAATCCACTCTGATACTAAAATTCAAGTCAGATTGGATTCTACTGGCTCACTATAAAACCCGATATCAACTTCTCAGAGTGTCCGTCAAGGCTGCCTGGTAGCATCAGCATTGTTTAATGTTTATGTTAATTCATTAATAATTGATTTAAGGGATAATGACAACTATGTGCCCCTAAATTGGAACCTAGGAAAATATCAGTTCTCATGTATGCAGATTATACTATTTTATTGTCACAATCACAGTAAGGTTTAAGGAGATTGGTTATTAAAAGCTTTTAGTCAACTAGCAACACAAGGCATGTTGAAAATTAATCATAAAAAGACAAAAATTAAAATTTTTGCCAATAAGTATAAAAAAATATGCTGGGCAACTTATTGAACAAGGGAAGTCCTTGAAATATTTAGGACTAAGTTCTTCCGCAACTGGATCTTGGAGATGTTATTTTTAAAATACGAAAGCTATTGCTATTAATACAGTCAACTCTTTATTAATATTCTATTGGAGCAGAGGTGTTAAACGGTTTCCTCTGGCTATTAAAATTATGAGGCTAAATTTATAGCTCAGATATGTTATGGAACTGAAATATGGGGGCCTAAGATAAAATCTAACTTGGAAAAGTCCAAAATAATTATAAGCAATTTTAGGTCTGCCCAAAGGAAGTGAAACCTCTATCTTTTGGCTGGATGGTGGACTCTGTACTATAAAGGCTATAACTGAGGTTCAAACTATTAAATACTGGCTGAAACCTATTGAAGGGATAGGAACAGTCCTGGTATTGATTGCTTTCAAATACATTTTGAAATTTGAAAACAAAACACTTTTATCTTGGAATCAAGAAATTTTACAACTTATTGATTCATATGGGCTGTCAAAGACTCATGCTCTTTATATTATGATAGAGCTGGTATGCAGAAAATATCATAAGAATAGCAGATGACTCAGAAGGAAGACTGAAGATAGAAGGAAGGGATATCAACAATCTGAGATATATGGACAACACTATATTACTAGCAGAAAACATCACAGAATTGGAACAATTACTAAAGAATATCAAAGATGAAAGTGCAAAGGCAGGCTTAACGCTCAACATAAAGAAAACCAAAATAATGACCATGGAAGAAATTCATGAATTCAACCTAGAAAATGAAGAAATTGAGTGAAAGAGTTCTCATATCTAGGATCAAACACTGATTGGAACGGTGACTGCAGCAAAGAAATAATAAGAAGACTGAGAATAGAAAGGACAGCTATGAAGTAATTAGAAGCATAAACACATACAACTGAGCACTAAAATAAGAATCATTCAAGCTACAGTATTCTGCATCACCATATATGCATGTGAGAGCTGAACAGTGAAGAAGGTGGACAGAAAAAAGATCGACTCATTTGAGATGTGGTGCTGGAGAAGAGTGCTGAGGATACTGTGGCCAACAACAACAACAACAACAACATCAAAATAAATAAATGGATCCTAGAACAGATCAAGCCAGATCTCTCCCTGGAAGCCAAGATGATGAAACTGAGGCTGTCTTACTTTGGTCACATCATGAGAAGGCATAACTCACTGGAATAGACAATAACGCTAGGAAAGGTGGAAGAGAACAGAAAAAGAGGAAAATGACACACCAGATAGCTAGATTCAATTAGAGGGGGGGCAGTTGGTACATGAGAACGAAGGGAAAAAAAGCGATTTGGAACGCCGGATAACACCTGTGTTATTTTGAATCGGATTTAATGGAACCGGTGTATTTTAAATCGTTGTAAATCATGAGACCCACCCCTACAAGGCTTAAGCAGAGCAGTGGAGAATAGGTTAGCTTGAAGACATCTCATCCACAGGGTTGCCATGAGTCAGGGGCGATTAGAAGGTAACTAACAACAACAACAACAAATGCCACCAAAAGAATTCTACTATTTTCTTTTATATTTTTAAGTGCATTGCTTAGATATATATTAAGTGGTATATAAATAAAAATACATTAGTCCAAACCCCACTCAGTGCACAGGTCCAGGAATGTGGCATTCCTAATAGACATTGTCCAGTTTCTGCTTGAAGATCTCCAGTAAGACACATGCCAACTCTAGGCAATTGATTCTGTTGTCAAATTGCTGTTTCTGATAAGAAGGTTATCCTAATATTCACCTGAAATCTATGCCCTTATACAGGGATGTAGCCAGGATTTTAGGAAGGGGGGGGGTCCAGACTAAGTGCCACCATTATAATGGGGCTTGGGTGTGGCAGGGCAGCAGCACACATCATTCATTTTTCTAATGGAAGGGGGGTCCAGCTATGTCCCTGAACAATGTAATGCTTATGTCAGAGTTATTATTATACAGCGCGCCTGCGCATACGCGGGCGCGCCATACGCAGCCCTGAGTATATGCGCTCAAGCCGCAGGGCATGCACGGGGCGGAAGGGGTGGCGCGTCCCATTCAATTGAATGGCCGTGCACGCCTGTTGCGCCCCGCGCGCTCCCGTGCCGCCGCGCATGAGCCCCATTGTTTCCAATGGCGCTCGAGCATAGGTGGAATTCGCCTTACGCGGCGGGATCCGGAATGGATCCCCCACGTAAGGCAAGGACGGACTGTATATTAAAACGTAAAACTAACTTAGCCTCTCATTGACCAGTTGACAAACCAGTATATTTTATTACACTATAGATTTATACTTTTATTGTAATTGTGAGTACAGTAATAAAAGACTTCAAAAGATTAAAATATAATTCTTCCACTACAAATAATTTTATTTCTATATGCCAATTTGACAACTTTCACTTCTTTTCCTATAATGAAGTTGTGATACATTTAATGTGCTTACCTCTTTTAGTTTGCTGTCAGAACTTATTTTCTTTCTGATCACAAACACATCCATCTTGAACACTCAATATAAAAACTGTTAAACTATTTTAATATCACATCGCTCAGAAAAACATACGATGTGGTTATGCAACAAACATGGCAGGTCAGCAATAATGCACTGGATATCATTAAAACATAAACAAGACAGTCCAACAGGCCAACAGGCCAAGGGATGAAGAGGGGAAAGATGTATGTCCACAAGTGGAATTCCTGGCTGCAGTGTGTGTTTGTACCATACAGTTCCCAGAATTCCCTAGCACTGAGCCAGCCAGGGCAGTCTCAAAGCAGTCTCAAAGTAGATTATTGCTGCAGGTTGGCTTAATAAAGTTACTGCAAATGTATGGGTTTTGGTATTTGTCATGTAAGACCCACAAGGTAAAATTTGTTGTAGTGGTTTGAGTGTTGGACTATGACTCTGAAGTCTGGAGACCAGGGTTTGATTTCCACCTCAGCCATGAAACCCAGTGTGTGACCTTGGGGAGTAAGTCACACTCTCTCAGCTTCAGAGGAAGGCAATGGCACAGCTCTTCTGAACAAATCTTGCCAAGAAAACCCCAGGATAGGTTCATTTTAGGGTTGCCATAAGTTGGAAAGGGCTTGAAGGCACACAACAACAACAACCACCCAGATCACAATGCACTGTAATGGAACTATATTCTGTTTTAACTTTAACAGTGGCAACACTGTGAGCTACTACGTTGTAGAAATAATGCAGTTTGACACCACTTTTAACTTCCAGGGCTACTAAAAAAAACAACCCCAAACCCCTGGGATTTGTAGTTTTGTGAGGCACCAGTACTCTTTTAGAAAGGAAAAAAATGCTTGTAAAAATACAAATCCCAGGATTCCACAGAATTGAGCAACAACACTTAAAGTGGTGTCAAAGGGTATTATATCAACAGTGTAGATTCCCCCATGCTATAGAATTGTGGGCTTTGCAGTTTGGTGAGGGGCATTTGGAAAGCTCAGCCAGAGATAGAGAGATGGGGGAGGTCACTGAACTACAACACCCATAATCCCACAGCACGTTGCCATGGCAATCACTCTACAACAGCCTAGTATGATAAAGTACTCAAGTTGCAGAGTTGGAGTGGAAGCCAGACTCCTATGGAAACGAAAGGGAAAGAGCTTGCTTTGTCTTTCCCCCTTTCCCTCTCTGAGCTCCGTGGTTTTAATGGAGAGGAGGAGGGGGGGGAAGAAGGAGCTTGAATGCCCCCAGGCCTGAAGGGGGGGGGACCAGACCCCCCAAACCCCCCCTCTAGCTACGTCCTTGCCTTATATCTCAAGCTAGTTAGATCTAAACCTCCTATCTAGAGCAGCCAAGAACAAACCTTTACCTTCTTCTGTCTGACAGACTTTCAGGTATTTTAAGATATGAATATTAATTGTACCCCATAGGTACAAATGCTCTTATATACTAGAATGAACTAGAGGAAGAAGAGACTGTACCTGTTTGTATAGGCTTTGAAGTGAAAAAACAAAAAAACAAATCCAATATCAGTGAAAGACTGCTGAAGAGTCATGTATTTATCCACTGAATTTTTAAATGAGCTTGATCACCTGTGTGTTAATGAAGAACATCTGAAATAAAGCACACCATGGATCTAGTTCTTGTTCTGAGTAACACAGAAAGTAAACAAATGCATCTGCACTCTGAAATGATCAAGGCTCAAACTTCATGTTGCACAAACACAACATTTAACATTACCTCTGCAACATCCATCATAGCTATTTTTGTAAGATAACACATAGAGGACTCAGACTATAATCTAATCTTATCCAAAGCACCATATATAGTTCTGTCTGACACTTAAAACCTCTGCATTGTGATTTATGAGTTATGTTTCCCATTTTATTTCCTTTTGTGCTTTTCTTTCAAAAGAACAATGATTTACTTTGGGGTGGAACAGACAGGCCAAATAAAGCAGTTTCCAAACTCTTTCCTTATTCCATATTTGAAAGGGTTTATCATTTAAGATTATTGGTAACATTTGAAATAAAAATATAAATTTAGGTAAGTTAGACATTTTAATTATTGATATTTTCCCTAATAAAGAGAACTTTTGTTTTTTCCAATTTATTAAATCCTTTTTGATTTCTTTCCAAATTTTGTTGTATTTTTTGTCAAATAATTCTACAGTGTTCTTTGAGATATGAATTCCTAAGTATTTTACAGTTTTTTGAATTTTGATACCCATCATATGGCTCAGCTCCTGATCTTCCAAATTTGTCATGTTTTTTGTCAAAATTGCCGATTTAGCTCTGCTAATTTTGCAGCCTGTAACTACACCAAATTCATCAATAATTTTCATGACTTTCATTGCACTTTCTTTCGGATCATTCATTACAACTACTAGATCATCTGTGGTTAAGATGAAAATTCTGACAATTAGAAGATCAGAAGGTTGGCAGTTCAAGGGTCGTGAACTGCATGATGAGGTGAGCTCCTGCCACTAGTCCAAGCTTCTGCCAACCTAGCAGTACAAAAGCATGCAAATGCAAGTAGAGAAATGAGTACCACTTCGGTGGGAAGGTAACAGCATTTGATGCAATCAAGCTGGTCGCAAAGAAACCCATCCAGTACATTTTATAGGCCATAGCAAAAGTTAAACATATAGAATAATCCTACAATCAGAGCACAAGTTTATGACTACATTAAGGCACATCTTAGTCACATTCCATTCACCCTATCTGTCTTGCGCTCCCTTTCCAGGCCTTGGTGGAGATGTCTCCCTGTCCTAAGCTATGCTCTTTCAGTCAGCAACATGAACCAGAGATCCCAGGTCAAACACTTAGGTCAGCCTGTGCTTTTACTCCTCTGTATAAATCCTGTTTACATTTCAGGGGAGTCTCAACTCCAAAAGCTATCTCCAAATGTGCTCTTTATTATACAACACATCTAAGCAATACATCTATATATGCAAGCTAAATGTTAATTTTTAAAACCTTCCATTTCAGCATGACCACCATAGCAGTCCTTGGACTACGCTGACTCTTCGGCTTAGTAATGGAGATGAGCACCACCCCCTACAGTTGGTTATGACTGGACATTAATGTCAAGGGACTACTTTTACCTTTACCTTAGGAGCCAAGGACCCCTGCAAAAGTGGAAAAACTGTGAATATGTTACCCCCCCCCAACATGAATTATAAAGAGTCCTCTCTCACCAAGAGCGCCACTTTCAATGTAATGTTAGTCGCCACAGCTGCAAAATATCCATCTTCCTTCCTCCTCCCCTTCCTCCTCCTCCCATCTGGCCAGACAAAAGCAACACCGTATCTTTCCCACTTTGACAAACTTTGAATTCTCCTCATTTCCAAAGTTTTTCCACTCTGAATCTAATGTTTTCAGCCATCACCACAAATGGAAGGTACAGTGTTGCTTTTGTCTGGCTGAGAAAGAAGGGAAGGAGGAGGAGGCGAGAGAAGTTGAATCCTCCTGGGGGTGACTGTAAACATTGGATTCAAAGGGAATATTTGGAAATGAGGAGGATGCAAACTTTGGCAAAGCAGGAGAAGGCTGGCTGAGTGGAAAGATGAAGAGGAGAGGGTAGTGGTGAAGAGACTGATCTTGTTAAGCAGCAGTACAAAGTCACAAATAGTCAAAACCACAAATCTGAAACTTGAAAATGTGGAGGGCCAACTGTATATCCTCCTAAATCAAGAAAGAATACCATTTTACTTCTTAAGATTTTTAACTCTGCCCATCCCACACATGTGGCAATTATTGTTAAGAACTAGCCCCCTAATTAGAGCTGAAATGAATTTTGAAACATGAAAATGAGTCAAGGAGATGAAAAATCTATTATGTTTGAGAGTTTTCTGAGATAACAGTTGCTAAAAAGCTAGAGAGTTCTGTAATCATTTCAAAGACTTTTCTTTTAAACATCTTCTTTGCTGGTACATAGGTAGAAGAAATTATTTTTTCCCCAGGAAGACTGTATTTTCTATGTTCAAGGTGTATTTCAAAACCTCACATTGAATCATGTAGAATGTAATAGTACATTTGAAGAAAAAAAAGTCATACAGCTTGGGACATTTTTTGTAATTCTGTCTGCTCACCTCCCCTATTGTATGCTATTTGGGGGATTCTGGGAGCTACAATCCAAAAATATAACTTTTCAAAGCTCTGATATATTTCAATATCTTATTTCTTCCATCAATGGTGCACTATATAAGCAAGAGACTTGCTGTGCATGAAATGTTTAAACCAGTAGATAATCTCACCGTATTACAATAATACATGTAGTCACTAGAATGGCCTACACGTGACATTGTTTTATGCAAAGCCTTCCTCATCTTATGTTAACTTTGCTGCATTAAATAGTTTCTTTGATCAGAAGAAAATGAACATGACTGCATGAATATTAGCAGAATTCAAATTTCTGCTGAAGCCCCAATTCTCGCTGCATCATCCCACCCACCTGTTTTCTCTCCAGTATCACTATAATTGTTCATATGTCTGTGAAGAAATAGTATTATGCACCAAAATGCCTCATCTTAGAAGATCAAAGCCTTAACATAAGTTTCTCTTTTCATTTTTTTTTATTGCAGTAGTACAACTTTATGTTGTTTTCTTAAAGAGATGGGGGAAATGTACAGTCTAATTCACAGTAAAACCTGGCAGAAATGTAGTCTAAAAATAGCCATGAAAATCATCATCGTAATTAAAATAAGGACTGGCTGCTTGTGTTATTTGATATTATTTTGCAAACCATTTCCCCCCTCACCTGATGAAAAATTAGAAATATATCAGCGCTTGGAAAAGTTACATTTTTGGATTGTATTTCCCTGATAGATTTCCCAAATAGCATGCGATAGGGGGAAAAGTAAGTTTTCAAGCCTTTAAGTATGCTCTTATGAAGTGCTGATACAAGACTATCAGCAAGCTCCCAAACTGTTTAACTGAAAAGTTCTAAAGACTTTTATTGATTACAATGACTATATCTCAGGTCAAATTCTGGAGAAATTGGTCTCAACATGTTCATTGATATCAGGTTCTTCAGTGCTGCTATTTAATCTCTCCACATATCTTTCTATGAGCTGAGATCCAGTGGTGTAGCTCTGTGGGATTTCTTGCCCAAGAGCCCCCTATTTGAAGAGATGTAGCACCTTGTGGAACAGATTTTGGCGGTGTACAGACCACCCCTTTGGGGCGGCCTGCACCTGCCCCTTTCCCTGACAGATCGGGGCCTCAGCTGCCACAGCGGCAGCCCTGAGGCCCCAATCCACTGCTTTTCCAGGCCGTGGGAAAGCGGCAAAAGGCCGCTTCCCTGCGGCCTGGAAAGGGGTGTCCTCGGGGCTTCATGCCCCAAGGACACCCCGACAGCAGCGGGGAAAAAGAGAAAGGGGCCGCTCAGCCCCTTTCTCTTTTGTGTCACTGGCGCAGCTGTGTAAAGGCTGCACCAGTGACACAAACAAAGGAAGAAGCTCTGTTTCGGAGCTCCTTCCAGCGCCACAGGTGCCCTTCAGAGGTGCCAAGACATCACGTCCACGCCGCCCCATGTGGAGGCGGTGCAACTGTGATGTCGTAATGGCAGTACCCATGTGAACAGGGCTCCACCATTTTTTACATACTGTGTATGTGCTAGGGTTGCGGCCGTCTAAAAGAGACACCCCCAGGCAACCCTAGTATGGAGTATGTACGAAATGGCCAGTCTATACAGGGGCTTTGGCACCCTAAAGGACTGGATGGGGAGGAAAAAGTTGCAGTTCCACTGGTGGATACAACCGTTAGATTCTGCTATTTTCCTATTATCTTATACCTGTTTTTCTTTCTTCTGACCACTCTACTTTTTTGTTATTTTTCCCCTCTTTTATTACTGTCAGGAGCCCTGGTGGCTCAGTGGTTAAATGCTTGTACCACAGTCACAAAATTGTGAATTTTATTCTGTAGGGTTCCAGTTTGACTCAGCCTCTCAAAGGTCAGTACAATGAGTACCCAGCTTGTTGGAAGTAATTGGCTCACACATTGTTAACTGCTTAGAGAGTACTTAGTTCACTATGAAGCAGTATAGAAATGTAAAATGCTATTGCTATTGCTGTTATCAAGCGTCATCAGTATACTGATATTCAGCTGTATGACTCCTTCCCAATAGTGTCCCTAGGGTTGGTGTCACCTGGTGCAGTAACTCATGGTGTCACGACCACCCTCCACATTTCCCACCATACAGAATTTTTAGTACTGCTTTTTTATACTAATGTCACTTGTAAATTGTAATTCCCATATAGCACTGAATGTAATCCTAATAGTGATGACATAAACAACTAAATAAAATAAATAAATAAAACTTTTATTTATGTCCCGCTTTTCTGTGACAAGACAATCAAAGCGGCTTACAACACATTAAAATCCACATTTACAAATTTATGTCCCAATCCCCCCCCCCTTAAAACAGGATTAAACAAGTTACAATTAAAACATCTGTTAAAAAAACAATAAAAAATACAACGAGGACAGAGCGGTGGGCTGATACATGATGTGGGGGGCAGTCATTCTGTGGCCGGGCACTTTTATTCAGGAAAGGCCTGCCGGAAGAGATCTGTCTTGACAGCTTTTTTAAAGCTGTCTAAGCTGGCAATTTGACGGATCTCGTCCGGCAGACCGTTCCATAGTTTGGGAACAATTGCAGAGAAGGCCCTCTGGGAGGTAGCAGTTAGTCTGGTTTTTAAAGGCTGCAATAGATTCCTCCCAGAGGACCTGAGGGTGCGGAGTGGATTATATGGAAGCAGGCAATCCCTCAAATAGGTTGGAACCAAGCCATGTAGGGCTTTAAAGGTTATAACCATAACTAGCAAAATTAAAATTATACCTTCAAATTACACTATCATATGCACAACCTAAATGTATTACAATATACATAGTGAGGATTTGGTTAAAATGTGATGTTTTTAAAGAAAATTTAATAAGATTAATTTTTTTTCAATCATTTTTTAAAAATCAAATTTTTAAATTTTAAAAAATCCTGGGGCCTCTCTTTTCTCCTTCCACTGCTCTTCATCCCACTCCCACCACCTCTTAAATCATTTTAAAGGGAAGCAGATGAATGACACAGTCAATTCCTGTCAAAAGGTAGGTGTTTGAGGAGCAGTGGCGTCTCCCCAATTTAGGGTATCACCTAATGCAGACCGCACCCCCTAGTGATGCCATTGAATTGAACCTGATCCTGTATTAAACTGGTGCTTGGCAGCTGTAAGGGACTGGATGTGGACAAACAAATTAAAGCTTAATTCAGAGCAGACAAAGGTGGTCCTGGTCAGTTGAAATAATTATATATATATATATATATATATATATATATATATATAGAGAGAGAGAGAGAGAGAGAGAGAGAGAGAGATTTATTAATATTATAACCTACATACAATAGTATTCAAAAATATCTTTTACATAATTTTCCACATACAATTTGTACTAAATTACATTAATTATTCATTCTTTACTACCTTATCTAAATGTTATTCATAGTAAACCATCTAATATTAACTAATCAGTAATTTATAAAACACATAAAATTATTATTAATATCTTTATTCTTCTTACTGTCTTATTTTCATCATATACTATTCACAATTGACAAAGGTATAATGCTGTTAATTTATCACTAATTCATTTTTTTCTTCCTTCCCCAAGTGCTCCCCATCACCAGAACCTAATTTTTTGATATTGCTCTACCCTCCAAAATTGTAACTCTTCCTGTGGAGATAAAACATCTTCCTCTTTTACTCAATTGAAATTATGATATGAGAATAGCGATTCAGACCATGTTAGATGGGATTACACTCCCCCTGAAAATGTTTGGAGACATTTAAGGGCATTCATTTAAAAAAAAAAAAAAAGTACTAAAGCAAACTAGGCCCTGGGAGCCACAAAATGGCCCAGAGAGCCATAAAAACAATCTTTCTGGCTGGATGCAGCCTATGGACCATATTTTCCCCACCCACTCTCTATGTGATTGCTTTAGAATCATAGAGTTGGAAGAGACCACAAGGGCCATCCAGTCCAACCCCTGCCATGCAGGAAATCTAAATCAAAGCATCCCTGACAAATGGCCATCCAGCTTCTGTTTAAAGACCTCTAAGAAAGTAAACTCCACTACACTCCGAGGGAGTTTGTTCCACTGTCGAACAGCCCTTACTGTCAGGAGGTTCCTCCTAATGTTGAGATGGAATCTCTTTTCCTGTAGCTTGCATCCATTGTTCTGGGTCCTGTCCTCTGGAGCAGCAGAAAACAAGCTAGCTTCCTCCGCAATATGACATCCCTTTAAATATTTAAATGGGGCTATCATATCAGCTCTTAACGTTCTCTTCTCCAGGCTAAACATCACCAGCTCCCTTAGTCATTCCTCACAGGGCATGGTTTCCAGACCCTTCACCATTTTAGTTGTCCTCCTTTGGACACGCTCCAGTTTCTCAATGTCCTTTTTGAATTGTGGTGCCCAGAATTGGTCACAATATTCCAGATGGGGCCTGACCAGAGCAGACTAGAGTGGCACTATGACTTCCCTTGATCTAGACACTATACGTCTATTGATGCAGCCTAAAATCACATTGGCCTTGTTAGCTGCCGCATCGCACTGTTGAGTCATGTTCAGTTTGTGGTCTACTTGGATTCCCAGATCCCTTTCACATGTAGTTTCCTTCAGCCAGGTGTCACCCATTATATATCTGTTAATTTCATTTTTCCGCCCTAAGTGCAGTACCTTACATTTCTCCATGTTGAAATTCATTTTGGTAACTTTGGCCCAGCTTTCTAGTCTATTCAGGTCATTCTGAAGTTTGATCCTGTCCTCTGGGGTATTAGCTACTCCTCCTAATTTGGTGTCATCTGCAAATTTGATAACTGTACCCCCAATTCTGTCATCCAAGTCATTGATAAAGATGTTGAACAGCACTGGGCCCAGGACAGAACCCTGTGGGACCCCACTGGTCACTTCTCTCCAGGATGAAAAGGTGCTATTGTTGAGCACCTTTGTGTTCGGCCAGTCAACCAATTATAAATCCATGTAACAGTTATGTTGTCTAGCCCACATTTCACTAGCTTGTTTGCAAGAATGCCATGGGGAACCCTGTCAAAAGCCTTACTGAAATCCAGATATACTATATCCACAGCATTCCCTTCATCTAACATCTCTAGAGAGAGTGGCATGTCCAATGCAAAACTAGCACTGCCTGGTGTATTTTGTAGCTATAGATTAATATGAATTATGATACACTTGCTTGTGCTAAGAACTCCAATTATATTATCTGTCTTGTGATTCATGCTTTTCATGCTTTTCAAGTTTAGCAAATAGCAACATAATTGTAAGAAACTGTAGTGCCCTTTTAAAATTTGATTTTGTCCTGTCTTGTAAGAACGTGGCATTTAGGGGCAAAAGCAACTGTGAACTCCTTTTTACTATTATTAAAGGTTAATGACTTTCCCATTGCCATTGAAATTGTTGTCAAGAGAACAGATTAATTCAGCACCATTTTCTACCTGTTTCAATATGTGCTTTAAAAAACATCAACATCTTTGAATTTTAATATCCTAAACATTAGCACTTGATAATAGTGGTCTTGACAATTTTAACATTATAATTTTTAAAAACATTTCCTGCTCATTCAGATCTGTGTTGCTTCTCACAGTTTAGTTTTCAGCATAGTGTGCCTGCGTTATATGTGGGTGCACCTTATGCAGCTTCCACCAGAAAAACCCCTGGCATACCCTGGAAGAAGTAATGGGGTGCATGCCATGGGGATGAGCCCCATTACTTCCAATGGGGCTCAAGGATACGTGTTTTTTCCCTTAGGCGGATGTGTGTGTGTGTTGAAACGGATCCCCACGTAAGGGAAGGGTGCACTGTAGTTTGCTCACAGATATTGCATGCTCCTTTTATACTTGTGACAAGTGAGACCTGCATGCAATATTGTAATGGGCCTCTAAGCTTCAGCATCAATGAAGGATATATCTGTGTTCTAGGCTTTAAAAAGTCAGTGAAATTGTTCAGGAAAGAAATCCATTAAAATTTAATGCTGTGAGTTTTATCGCAGATAAGACCACAATACTTATCCACATTACATGCTTACTCAGGAGGAAGATCTACACACACAAAAAAAATGAGGATCTTGGCAGCTTCCTCTGTGGTACAGGTGAAGACTCTTTTTGCAGGGAGAGATTTGGGAAAGGAAGCAACTGGAAGAGGAAGTTTATATCTTCCTTTCCCTGATCCACCCTAATCTCACATACATGTGTTATGTACCTCCAGATTTATTGATTCTGACTTATCATGATTTTATCCAAAGGTTTTCTTGACAATATTTATTCTAAGAAGGCTTGGCATTGTCTTCCCCTAAGGTTCAAACAATATGACTTACCCAAAGTTTTTTGGGGGTTTTTGGGCTATGTGGCCATGTTCTAGAAGATTTTCTTCCTGACGTTTCGCCAGCATCTGTGACTTACCCAAGATCACTTACAAGGTGTCCATGGCTGATCAGGGATGCACACTCATCTCCTAGACTCCTAGTCCAACCCTCAAACTACTACATTACGCTGGCTCTCGTACTACTGCATAACTAACAAAATGTGTAGTGCAGCTCTGGAAAAAAAACAACAGAATGTGAAGTAATGTCCTCCTCGTCCACACTGCTGTGAGCAAAGGGAGAAGTTTACATAAAGAGTTTTTTTACTATTTTTTTCTTTTTAAAAAAGAAAAGGAGAAAGAAAGGTAATAAATTGATGGAATAGAAAGAAGGAAATATCTGAAGGCCATTATTGCCAGATAGATTGTTGAACTACAGGGTTGCATAGGTACAGTTAAAGGTAAAGTTTAAACTGAGTAGGTATGTAATTATGTGTATCTGTATGTATGTGTATTATGATGGAAATTTCTTTGGTAACACATGGTGTGTGGATTTATGTTTGTTTTTTTGTAATGATTTTAAAGATTTAATAAATTTTTTTTAAAAAAGGAGGCGGGCCCATACTGCATCTTACAACTTCCAAAACCAATAAGAAGCAAAGGCACTGAAGCTATCTGAATGATAATTGGGCATGTTATCTACAGTGTCATAGAACTTCATCATCCTATTTACACCCATGTACCCATTGCTTTTTATAAGAACTAAAAATATATTAGGCTATGAATAGATGTGGAGGTAGCAGGAATAAGCGAGGAGCTCTGTGAAATAGTCTTGAAGGGCCCAAGTGCTATATTCCTGACACAGGATGGGCTGGTTACCCTTTTTTAAAGCAGAACTTTGATGTTCTCCCATGGAGATTGATGGGGAAATATGTATACAGTGGTGCCTCGGGTTACGAAATTAATTTGTTCCGCGGCCGCTTTCGTAACCCAAAAAGCCTTCGTAAGCCGAAATGCCATAGGCGCTAATGGGGAAAAAGCCGCGGCTCTGCCGCGGCTCCATTTAAAATAGCGCCGGAGTTTTTTCGTAACCCGAAAAAACTTTCGTAACCCGAAACAATAATTCCCTATGGGATTTTTTCGTATCCCGAAAAATTCGTAACCTGGGTATTTCGTATCCCGAGGTACCACTGTACTTTACAATAAAGAATTCTGAGCCGAGGGATTCATTTTGAACACCACTGGGCTTTGCTTCCTCACATTTATCTTCCAATAGCCTTTCATTCTATAAGGCTGAAGGAGGGATAAGAAAAGGAATCACCCTATCCTTGCAACTGCTACATCAGCCATTACTAGCTTTTCCTCTCTTTTTACTGTTTCTTTTCTAGGTGGCCCTGGTAAGAAGTGTGTGTGTGTGGGGGGGGGATGTCTGGCAACATTGTAACATTATGGATGCATTAAATTTGGTCATTATATGAAACTTGTAGCATTAAGGACATGCACCTGAGTTTTCTTGTTCTCTTTCCTTTTCCCTATCTCCTTTTGTCTTTTTTGAGTTATGTCTTATTACATTGTAAGGCTAAGGGCAGGAATTATTTTGGCTCCTTCTGACTGAAATGAAAGCTGCTCTGAGAGTCCTTCCAGATTAATAGAGAGAGAGGTGGATATATAGATACCAAAACTGAACAAATTTCACAATCCTTCTACACAAAAATCTACTCCTAATCAATCTCCCCCAAGCTGTCAGTGATATAGTTTAGAATGGAAAGTGGATCACTTTTTCTTTTGCTTGTGGTTTAACACCAGGGAGCCAGAAATCAAATGCATGGAAGTATTACAAACCACTTGGGGGTAAAAAGTTGAGATACGTTTTTAAAACTGTTTTAAAGATGTTTTAAGTTAATATTTTTTTTAATACAGCTGCTTGTTTAATCATTTTGGACTTTTGTATTATCCACTGTATTTTGTAATATCCATTGCAATGGATATAGCTATATTTTGTTTTCACTCATATTGTGAGCTGTCTTGGGAGAAAGGTGGGAGAAAGGCAGGATAGAAATGATAAAATATTATGAAATATCTCCCATGCTGGAAAGATTTTAAGATAAATAAATGCATAAATAATCAATGCTATGGGATTTAAATAGAGTTTTTGTGCTACGCTGAAATAAAAAACCAATACTGAGCTGTTGCTTCTGCTGCTGCCACTGCTGTTATTATTATTCCAGCTTTTACCTGCCAAAGCCTTACAGTGTCATGCACTGTTACTTTTGGATAAAAAGGAATTTATTGAAATGCTCTGTGTGTGTGTGTGTGTGTGTGTGTGTGTGTGTGGTGTATCGCTTTGGGGCAGTCTGTTTTCAGGCTAACATTCCTATCTTGGATTGGAGTTCACTGATTTTATTCACTGATTTTCATAGTGCTTTTCCCCTAAGTTATTTGAAGATTTTTGTTTGCTTGTTTTCCTCGAAAGATGCCTTGGAAATGTTTTTTAATCTCTAAATTCACCCCAAAATAATATAAATATAAAATAAAATAAAAGTAAGCATGGTAAAAAGGTGTATGTCTAATGTTTTAAGAACTTTAACTAAAGCAGTTTCTCCACTGCTGAGTACCTCCAAAACACCACAAAGCTCAAACAGCATTTATTCAAGATAATTAGAAAACGGATTTCTCCTACCTTTCCCATTCATCTTTGGGAGTTATTTCAAATATATCTACTCAGATATAATTTCACTGAAATCATATAAATGTGTTGAAATCATGTAAATGTGATTCTTGTGTGCATTAAGTAAAGCAGTGGGAGACAATTATTTCAAGGAAATTCATCCATGATAATAGGGGGCAAGCTGGCCCATATATTTAAATGTAATCAGCATTTACAAAGTCTTACTCTGATTTAGTCTGATGCACAGTGCCGTGACAGCCCCTGTCATGCAGTTGGGCATGCAGCATGACCGTCCAGTTTGGTCTTTAGCTCCCCTGTGAATCATGAACTACAAAAACAGGGGTGCTGAGAGCTAGTGCTGGACCCAGGGCAAGATGTAGGGCCACCACTCCAAACTTAACAACAAGCATTATAACCAATCTCTGGTCTGTGAAAAGTCTATTAAAAATGTAACACATTGTTTCCTTTTCTGTGCCTTTGGTTTTGCCTCTCTGCCCTCTTTCATCTTTAGAATTCTATGAAACAATTTCTTACTTGCTAATTAGCTTACTTGCTGTTCACCGCTATGATCTTTGGAATAGCGGTATATAAATAAAACTATTATTATTATTATTAACCATTCCAATCTGATTAGCAGCAAATATCTCAAGAAGGACTTCATTGTTGTTGTTGTTGTTGTTGTAAGCCTTCAAGTCATTTCTGATTTATGGCAACCCTGTCACAGGGTTTTCTTTATAGGATTTGTTTGGGGGGGAGGGGCTGTCTTCGCCTTCCTCTGAGGAAGTGTAGTGAGTTTCCCTTGCCAAATGGGGACCTGAACTCTGGTCTCAAGAACTGTAGTTTAATGCTAAAAAATACTCCATAATGGCTGTAAGATTTGTTATAAATTTTCTAGCATAAGTATGATATAGCACTCAATATTTTCCCATGAAGACTAACATTTAAGAAGACTCTTGCTGTGAGCAACCATCATTACCTTACAATGGAAAGAGCCTAGGGATATAGCTTGGGTATTGTCAAATTCTTCCTCCTTTCGCTTATGTAAACTACATCTGTATGCTGACTTGATTGATTGAACATCTTGCTGCTCTTGGCACTGAAAGAATAGACACTAAAGATTGTACAACCTTAATCCTTCCTCCCCAAGACTATCATTTTTCTGACAAGAATCAAATATACTTTGTTGTTGGCATTTACTATCAAGTCAACTTCAATTTAAGATGACTCCGTGAATGAGAGACCTCCAAGAGCCTATCATAAGATGCTCACGTCTTCCAAACCCTGGGCCCTGGCATCCTTTATTGAATCACTTCCTCTGTAGTGTGGTCTTCCTTTCTTCCTACTGATTTCCACTTAACCAAGTATTATCTTTTCCAGTAAGTCACATTGTCTCATGATACAAAGTATGACAACCTCAGTTTAGCCACTTTACTTTTCTGATTTTTACAGCTTGTGTCCTAGACAGGAGTGTATGTATCAGCTTCAAACAAATGAATGAGATGTGAACTTATTTCAGCTATGCATAAGGATCCTGAAGAACATTGAAGACTAACTGAGTGAAAGAAGTTGTAGCTAAGTTTTCATAGATTTGATCTACTTCCTTTTATGCAGAGATAAAGACTCCAAAAGCTTCTGCTACAGCATCTTTCACTCTTAAAGGTGTTATAAGATCCCTTTGTATATTGGTATCCCAGATTTACATGGCTAAGTTTCTGAATTCAGCTGTAACACCCAGCTGCCATGATAGCTAGTTGATTCTGGGAGCAATAGCTGAATTATTTTTTACAAGCTGTAAATGATGGCCATATTTCATATAAAATCTTTCCAATTACCCATTACTATAGAAAACAAGTATTGGCAAGCTAAGCTAAACCAAATATCTACATGTGTACTCTGAACTGGAACTGCTTCCTGTCCTAAGGCTATGATTTGTGATACTTCTTGTACTTTTTGGATCTCAAACCACTGCCAATGACAGACAGAGACAAAAGGTAAAATTTGATTCACAGCAGTCATTTCTACATTCTCTTGGCAGCAATCAACCTTTATTTTTCTCATAAGAAGGTTAAATCCCATGAAAGCTGGCAGTGCAGTTAGGGAAAGTAAGGCAAATGCATAGTTTGTTGTGGGTTTTTCGGGCTCTGTGGCCATGTTCTAGAAGAGTTTCTTCCTGACGTTTCGCTAGCATCTGTGGCTGGCATCTTCAAAGAATGCTTGCCTGGAAAGGAGCTGGGTATATATATTGTGTGACCTGGAATCATCGCTCCCTCTTAGCATCCCTGAATCATTCCAGGGGAGCAGATTTCCTATGAACACAAAGTTTGCATTCATAGGTAATCCGCTCAGCTTGAGACGATTCAGGGACACTGAGGGAGCGACAATTGAAGAAGTGGTGTTTCCTCCATGTTTGAGGGACTTTTGATGGACGTTTGACAGCTTTTTCCCCACAGGTATGATGGAGGATGATATTCCGCTAGCAGTATTCCACTACTGTCCTTCTATAAAGCAGGAGCTGGAATGTGTCCAGAAAGGGGGCTCCTGTAGCTGACGAGGAAAAGGCATTGTGAAAGTTATCCCATCTCCAACTCTCCCTAAATAATGTTTTCATTTTTGCTGCCAAGAAAAATTTATAGAAGAAACAAAGGAAAATGAAAAGAAGCTGGAAATGGGCATCTAGAATCCCTCACAAATGTCATGTAATGGGGCATTCAAAGGCCACAATAAAAGTGGCACCTATGAGAGTGCATAGAATAGTTATTAAATATCTCTGCAGGAGTACGGTCAACCACTCCCCTCCAAACAGGTGCCAGTCACTCTGGTTGAACATTTATGTGGTTAATAGAGTGATCAAGCACTCTATTTGGGGGGGGGGGCTATAAAAAGTTTTTTGAATTTTCTAATTAAACAATTTCAATTCATTGATTATAGCCATGGTGAATAAACATTAAATAACTGTGTATTTATTTTAATTAAATAATACTAGGTGGACAAATTGTCCTTGGAGGCCCTTGAAGAGAGAAGTCCATGGCCTCAGCCCTGGCCAGTTGGTTGGAATCTAGAGTGGTGACTGTGCAGCAGCAGTAGGAGAAGCAATGAGCAAAACTGCTGGGAAGAGTTTTTCACACCCCAGACTCAGCTCTTACTTTCTTCCTTGGTGGCAGCACTGACAGTGAGTGAGTAGCTTATCATCCATGTGTTTGCCATTCAGACAGCCCCTGTCAGTCACATGCAGGGATGAAAGAGCAGGATTTGGCTCTTTGTGGCTGTACCAGAAGCCTTGAAAGAAAGGAGCAGAATAACAGACAAAGGAAATCTGTTATGTGTATTCTACTTAAATATAAAAATAAATAATAGAGTTGGTGGTGGAAAATTAAAAGTGACACAAGTTGTTATTGCTGCAGTTATCAAGACTCTCCTTGGCCATTGTCACTGCTGACAATGTCACATCCATTGTGGAGGGAGCATTCATCTTCATAGAAAAGAACATCCCTCCTGAAAACCTCAGCATGTCTCCTGCCGTAGCTATGGCTACTGAGCTGCCCAGGGCTGTTTGGTGGCATAGTGTAGCGTTACTGTATGCATGCATGGGATCACCTCACCATTTCCATTACCACTCAAGAGTCTTGACACTTCAAAGAATGTGTTCCCCATTTCCCCCCATTATATGTTCATCTCAGTTCTAATGTTCCAGAAAGGTTTACCTCCATGCTGCAGTTTTTGGTCAATTGAATGTGATAGTAATACCCAATTTTCATTTTTTTAAATTTACCAGTGGGGATTGTTTGGGGAAATTTTTCAAAATTAATTGTTCTGTTACTCATTGCAATATTTAGAAAGCAACCCATTGCCAATGCTTGCTGTATTACATGGGATGATGCTTTTTACTTTCCATTACATTCTGTTTCTTTTTTGGGAGAAGATAAAAACCCTTGTGATTATTAAGAATGTCATAGAACTTGAAATGTTCTTCTCAAAATGCTCCTAAAAGAAACCTTTGACAATAACTAAAAACTGCTACTGTTATACCAAATAAAATAACTTTAATTTTCTTTTCACACTATTTTGAAATGTTTATAGGTAGCAATGCCACTTGTTATTTGTAATTCCTAAGATGTGGTTTGATGGTGAATGGCCTATCCTTTACCTACAATACTTGAAACATTTCCCTTGTAAACTCATGTTTTACCTATGCATGGTTAGTACTTACTTAGCCATGAAATTGACTGGCTGCTACAACAGGATTTTCAATCCTTCTTTACCTCTGTGGCTGTTTGCCTGGGAAAAGGTGGCTGTTTGCACTACAGGATATTTTCATGTTCCTAGCAACTGAATTCCTGTCTGAAGCATGGAGATTTAATTGCCATCAAGTCAGCTTCGAATTATGGTGTCCTTATGACTGTCAACGTCCAAAATACTCAGTTGTTATGGCGGTGGCTTTCTTGATTGTGCCTGTTCATCTCACTAGGCTGCATTGGGGTATGCTAGGGAATTTGAACTAGTATGAATATGACCATCTGATCAGGATTCTTGTATGTTTAATATAAAGGATCATTTAACCACATGCCAGCACTGATTTGTGCTTTCTATGCATGAATGATGTACACTGTGCTAAAGTTCATGGAGTGTCATTATGAGGTCAGTTGCAATAAATGCTGCAGGACTGTCCTTGTTGCAATATTAGCTCTCCTTTGAAAGAGGGCATTATTTTGCTTCCTTCCTTGTTGCTAATATGGATCTAAAGTACCAATTTCTACCAATATTGCACCAGCAAAAGCAGACATCAGCATAGCACTATATAATGGCATTGTCTTTTGTAGAAAGAAGGAACATGTAATATCTCTTTAGATGATGATGATGATGATGATGATGATGATGATGATGATGATGTTGATGATGATACCAGAGCATTACTCATATTTTGAAGCTGAAAACATATGGTGCATCACTTTTAATTGATTTGAAACTTGCAAAGTTAACATCACAGATGACAGACATTTAAATATATTTGATACCCAGAGTTTGTGTCAAATATTGAAGATCAATTGTAGCAATTAATCAGTAAGTGTTTTATTAAAAAGTCCATTAAAGAAATTACCTCAGTTACTTATTGTACAGTGACATCATAGACATGTTTCCCAGAACTGGTTCAGAAGGATTTGAATTTTGGTATTTTCTGGAAAGCTAATACATAAAAGTAGGCTGGCAAGACATGTATCAAACCAAACTGTTTCTTTGAAAGGTGGCTTCCCTTTATCGTTTGTCAGCCAAGGTATGTTTGGGAACTGGCTTCCATCTATTCATTAATTCCATTTGTAGTAGAATGTTGTGAGCTTATTGCAACTGCTAGTTTCTGCCACAATAGAGTAGGCTCATTCAGTAAACTGCTGAATGGTAAATCATTGATTCAATGATTCTACTGTATCTGTGACTAGCCATAGGATTTAGATTTACTATATATAGCCAGGATCTTGCATCAGGAATTGGGGTATAATGTTCTTCCCAGGCAGAATTACATCCCATCTCCCCTCTCACGTTACAAAAACCTATATTTTACATAAGTCACCCCCAGCCCCCAAATGTGGCCATTTACTGGCCAGTATGGAATAGAGTGGAGGGGTGGGATTGGTGGGAAAGCATCTGGCTAGGAGCATAAATCCATGACTATTTCATCCTCGCATGCCAAGATGAATAATCACAGTACTTTTCTTCCTGCTACAGGAGAAAATGAATGTTTCTCTGCATTCTTCTCTCAATATTTAAACATCCCAAAATGTTGCAAAGGAATTATTCTGTGGAGAAGATTGCGAAAATGCAGATTAACACACTAAAACGATTAAAATAGTTTCTCAGTAAAACAATGCATACTTTGCGTTTTTTCACACCCCTGTTTTCTGTATAGAAATCATTATTTCCTATGCAGGAAGCCCATGTTGTGTATAGAAAACTTGGATATTGTTGTTGTACAAAACTCCATGTGCTTTTTTTGGGCTGACTGTTTCTTCCATGGAACTTCAGGCTATTTGAATACTGGGAGAAAATTGTTCAAAATTCCCATTGGCCTATTGCTGTTCCTGACAGAGTTTCCTGCATACTTGGTAAGTATACTTGATAAGTATGCAGCATATAAGCTTATTTAACAAATTTATTTCAGTGTATCAAGATTTAATGTAAATATGGCAAACTTTCAGCAAATGCCAAATGAATTCAAAGTACTAAATTAAAATCGATGCACACAGTAAGCAGGGATCCAAAATGTCTAAATTATATTATGGAGCAAAAAATTTAATGGTAAAATTGAGAGATGGTAATTGTTGGCTGATTTGTCAACCCTTGCATGCACTTCATGCATTCACACTTGATGGTCAATAATGAATTTTTCTAGCTTATTATCAGTTGGCTGTTTTTAAAAAGAGGTTAATTGTGTATTTTCTATGGTTCTGGTCACTATGGCATCATAATGCTTTATAAATATTAATGGATTTTTCAAGCACTCTAGATGCAGGGAACCATTACTATCATAATCTTCCATCTGAGTGTATGAAATACAGAGCAACAGAAACTGTCTACCAACATTTCAAAAGAACCAATAGCTTTAGAAGCCTTAATCTGATTGCACAAATTCTGTATAGACATATTTAGCAATGCAGAAGCACTCATGTTAATTAGTTGATGCTGAAAATATTGACATATCTAAGTTCTTCACTTTTCCATACACACACACACACACACACAGAGAGAGAGAGAGAGAGAGAGAGAGAGAGGGGTGTAATAATATGAACATTGGACTATGACTCAGAAGACCATAGTTCAATTCCCTGCTTAGCCATAGAAATCCACTGGATGATCTTGGCCAACGCACACATTCTCAGCCCCAGAAAACCCTGTGTGATATTTACCTTAGAGGTGATGTAAGTCAGAAACCACTTGAGGGCACACAGCAACAAATATCTGTATCCAGATAAATGTAGATGTAGATACAGCTATAATTGATAACCATTTTTAATGAGTTAATCTGTACTCTCTCTCACTTGCCTTCTTTAATCTTTCACCCAGAGTTGACAAAGTGGAATTTTAGGCGTGTTACAGACTGCCCCTTTGGGGCGGCCTGTAGGTGCTCCTTTCCCTGCCAGATCGGGGCCTCAGCTGCCAGAATGGCAGCCTCTGGGGCCCCGATCCGCCGCTTTCAATGCCGCGGGGAAGCGGCAAAAGGCCGCTTCCCCATGGCCAGGAAATGGGTGTCCTTGGGGCTTCATGCCCCAAGGACATCCGACAGCGGCAGGGACAAGCAGAAAGGGGCCGCTCAGTCCCTTTCTCCTTTGCGTCGCTGGCGCAGCTGTCTAAAGGCTGCGCCAGTGACGCAAATCCCGGAAGGAGTTCTGTTTTGGAGCTCCTTCTGGCACTGCGGAAAGGGCGCTCTATGCACCCTGGCACGGTGCCAGTACATCACAACCGTGCCGCCTTGTTTGGAAGGGACACCCCTTTCTAACCCTAGTACGGACCCAGTCCGTACTATACGCCTGTCTGTAACGGGCCTTACTAACTCTCACTTGGGTAGAAAAGGAAACTTGGCAGACGTAGGATACTATTTATTCCAGGTGTGAAGAGCATATGGCCCTCTGTACATTGGTGGCCTGCAGATCCCATCAACTGTCACCTAAGCAGACTGTTCCCCACCTTTGTCCTATTTTGAATTGTTTAGACAGTCACTAGTTTCTCTCTCAAATTTTCTTGACAAATGTAAGCAATGTGGAAGGTTACTTTCAGCAACATAGCAGGAGTATAACTCTGTTCTGCAAATACTAATGTGCAGTTCTTCTATTTTCATCCCAGTTGCAAATGAGCAAGGGAGATCTGCATGCACAAGCAGTTTTTCTGCAGTCAGCACACACTACTGATATACATCCTTATTGCCATACTCATCTGAGTCTATTCACTGGCTGAATACATCTTTTGGCATGAATGAAGACACATACTGACTAGTGAGTGACTGCCTAGGCACACAGCTGGACTGGAGCCAATGGTATGAGAATGCAGAACATCAAGATTATGTTCTAGGGCTGATTTAATTTTAGATTATTGTGAAGAGGTATCCTTCTGTGTTTTTTTTTTAAAAAAACAGCTTTCTTAACCATTAGCTTTCCAATGGAATATGTCTGAAAAATTGTGAAAATTCCTTATTTAACAGATAAAAAGTGCTACACAAGTATCTGTACAAGATACTGTACAGTGTGATCCTCTGAGTGTTTTACTCAAAGAAAAGTTCTACTCTGTTTATAATGGGTTACTGCCAGTTAAGTATGCATAAAATCTCAGCTTTAGGTTCAATAAACACAGATAGATAATCCTTAATTTATATTGATACCTTGTATTGATTCTAACAAGGACAAAAAGGCTATGGAACTTCCTCCCCCTCTTTGATCTTTTTTCACTGGAAGGCAAATTCCTTATTTAAACAGGCCTTTTGCCTGGTTTGGGAAGAATGATGTTCAGTGGGCATGGTGCATTTTTAATCTGTACTTTGCACTGAATGTGTTTTCATTTTAAATTAATGTTTTACTTGAATCTGTTGTTTATTGCTTTTTAAACCTTTGTGGTACAAAATGTTTTAGCTGTTTGGTTGCAATTTATATTGTAAGCTGCTTTGGGCCCCATATTCAGTTAAAGGCAGGATACAGATTTTAAAAGAGAGAGATCTGAATTTTTCATGACCTATTGCAGACTTGGCCAAAAAAAGATAAAATGAAAACCTTGGTGGAATTTCAAAGACAAATTTCAAAGACATTTGGGGGGGGGGGGGGAATCCTTACATGCATCATAAATCTGACACCACAGTTAATTCAAGGCCTTTCACAGATGCATTCAGATTGATGATTGATCCAGTTTTATTGGATGACTTTCAGATGTTGTGGTCTGAGTATGCAGAAAAATTTCTTGGCCAGGTATGATCTTCCAGTTGTGTTCATGCCCTTCACATCTCGCAACATTGGCAAGCTTATTAAATCTGGTAGAGAGAGTATGTACAGCTGAGTCCAGGAGGCTGTAAATTCAAGCTCGAGAGAAGAAGTGCTACCCAACTTTTTAAATGAGGCAGCAGAATAAATAAATAAATAATTGCACCTGAAGAAACACAATCTGGACCCAGAGGATGTAAACACTTATGGGTGTGTTACCAGGATTTCTTTCCTGAGGCAATTCTAAACACCTTTGCATAAAATTGACTTCCTGGTTCCGTTGCAGTTGGTTACAGACCTTGTTTGAGTCTCCTTTGCTAGGAGAGGGACGAGGGAATGTGACTGTGTTGATTGTTTTGGAGCTCTCAGCAACTTTTTATACCACTGAGCATGTTATCCTTGTGGGCTAGATATTGGAGGTATGGTTCCACTCCTGCTTGGATGACCAATTCCAGGAGATACTGCTTGGAAATTATTGGTCTATCCAATAGGACCTATGCTACAGGATTTCATTGGGCTTGATTTTATGGCCCATTCTAATCAACATCTATATTGGGGATGAATAAACCATGATTTACCTTGATGCCTTGGATCTGGCCCAGGGTCTCTTTCTAGCTAGCTGGTAGTGTGGGGCGAATAAGTATGCAATATTTAGAATAGTTAAACATTGACATGCCTTCATTGATTCCTTCTGCATGGGTAATAAGTGGAACATCACATATGAATGATGACAAACATATATGAGTAAAAAAAGCAGAAATAAACTGAAAGTCTCTGTATTGCTGTCACAATTTTTCCACCATGGCCATTTTCACTGCTGGTTTTACATAAATTCACAGTTGTTTTAACATGAATTTTGCTTGATATAGCATCCATGTAATACAGCCCATTGCTTCTTGCAATACAGTCCCATTGAAAAAAATACTTTTGATATTGCCAACTATAATAGACCCATTGACAGGAACTCAGACCCTTAAAAGACTGAAAATACACACGGGCCATGCCATGATGATGCATGGGCATCAGAGCGCCCAAACAGAGCTGGTCAGAAGGGGCATCATCATGGCGCACAAGCACCTCTTCTTTTTGATCCTGAGAGCGAGCAGATTGTTGCCGCGCCATGTGGTTGCTGCCGCAATGATCTGGGGCAAACAGGGGCAGCGCTTTACTGCCCGTCTGTTGAGCTTTTTGTGGCTCCTTTTTTGCACCCTCAAAAGGCCAGATCAGGGTCGTGGTGTGAGGTTGCTGTGGCCCCGATCCAGTTAGGAAAGGGGAAGCATTTTGCCACCCCTTAAGGGCTGTATGTACAGCCCCTGAGTTCTTACTGAAACATTCAGGAAAGTGCAAAAGTGTAAGTGTGAATTATGACCCTGTCCCATACTAAAAACTGTGCATTATTTGTATACATTGTCTATTCGTAATTGGATCACAAGTATGTTTATTCTTCTAACATAGTTGTATGGCGTGCTGTCTAAAATGACACATTTAGGGAGTGATGTTAATTCATTGAAAACCATTTTAAAGTTCTTATCTCATAAATTATTTAATCATTTTTAATTGTTTTTATTGATTTATTTTGCTATGGACTCATCTGAAGATTGATAGGATACCGGGAAACAGTAGGAAATGTTATTTATGTCCATTGCAGGAAGAGATATTGCTGCCATAGATTATTATACACTGATATTTCCCTGTTACTCCCAGTCCCCACTCATGGCCTTTGCTAAGTGTTCTGGGAAACAGGATGAAGAAAAATATGGCTCACCCTACTTTTCCCTCTTTTAAACCATTAGCACTCTTGAAATAAATTGTCTGTTTATCCAATTAACCTGCCACAACCATGAGAAATATATAGGGCAAACGTATTATGGTTATTGTAGATGCTTCACTTAAAAAAAATACAAACCTCAAAATGCTGATGTTTGCATTATGCAAGTGCATTTTCTTAGCAGTTCATTTGGATGACTCATTTAAAAGAAAGAAGCACCCAAAGTTAGTGGAGACTGTAATGAAATATATGAGAGATATGGTTCATGCATCTCTGTGATTCCACCAAAGATTTCACCAACGCTTTGAAAAGTTATCTTTTTGAACTACAGCTCCTTTCAACCTTGCCTGAAAAAGAGGAAGGCCCTCCCTCTATCCACCATCATCCAGAGGGAAAAATGGTCAGACCTATGCCAGGCCTTGCCTGAAAAAGAAGACAGGCCCTCCCTCTAGTCCATCTGCCATGGTCCAGGCATCAGAAGGAAAGAAGATCTGCTGGACTTTTCCCCTTCCCCACTGCCATTCCCTTCTCCTTTTGTGTCTTGTCTTTCTAGATTGTAAGCCTGAGGGCAGGGAAATGTCTAATTTTTAAAAATGTAACCTGCTCTGATAGCGTTTTGGCTGAAGAGTGGGTTATAAATACTATAAATAAATAAATAAATAAATAAATAAATAAATAAATAACAAAATAAAACAATACAATACAATACAATACAATACAATACAATACAATACAGTGGTCCCTTGTCTTATGTGGGGATCCATTCTGGACCCCCCCCCCCCCCCGCTGCATAAGGCAAGTTCTGCCTATGCTCGAGTCTCATTGAGGATAATGGGGCTTGTGCATACGGGGGTATGGTGGCGTGAGTGCAGCGGGTGCGCGTGTCATTCATTGAATGGTGTGGGGCTTCCAGCATAAGATGGAAGCTACGTAAAAGGCGCCCGCGTATGATCTGGGTGCACTGTAAATACAATCCCCACAGCTACAAAGGATTATGGAAATTTTGGTCCAAATATTAATATTTCCAAACTCTGCATTTGACTTTTCTTAGGAGCCTCAGACATTTCACTTTCTGATCAGACACCTGAAAAAGCTCAGGAGGTGGACAGGCTGGGTTAGGGGAGTTTTTCTTTTTTAATTTTTTTCTTAAGGGTACCTGTTCCATATCATGTTACTAATGTTCAACCTAATGGGGAATATATGGTATTCTAAATGTTGATGGACTTCATTTTCCATCTTCCATAGCCAGCAAAAACAGTGGTTTGCATTTATGGGTCTCTTATACGGAATCAGGTGGATAAGCCTGCCGAAGGAGATCTGTCTTAAGTGCCTTCTTAAAGGCCTCTAAGGTGGTGATAAGACAGATCTCTTCTGGTAGAGGCCTACAGGAGCAGCGCCCAGCCTTTTCCCTGGCTGTAGCCGTAGAGGGAAGGCCTCTGGCGCTGGAGGACCAGCGCCAGAGGCCTCCTCTCCGTCGCCACGGCTGACGGGGGAAAGGCCGGGCACTGCTCCTGGAGGCCTCCAGGAGCAGCACCCGACCTTTTCCCTGGCTGTAGCCATGGAGGGAAGGCCTCTGGCGCTGGAGGACCAGCGCCAGAGGCCTCCTCTCCGTCGCCACGGCTGACGGGGGAAAGGCTGGGTGCTGCTCCTGGAGGCCTCCAGGAGCAGCGCCCGGCCTTTCTCCTGGCAGCCGTGGCGGTGCTGCGGAGAGGAGGAGGAGGAGGCCGAGCACCTGGGGCCTCTTCGGCCCCCTCTCCGCCACCGGCGCCTGCACCTCGATGCAGGGACCGAGTGGCAGACTGGAGGCCAAGAGGCCTCCAGCCCACCACCCAGCCCTTGCACAGAGGTGCTGGCGGCGGTGGAATGGGGGCCGAAGAGGCCTCTGGTGCTGGTGGTCTGCTGCCACCGCTGCCACCACAGAAGGGCCGGGTGACAGGCTGGAGTCTTCTTGCGCTTGGCTGAGGCTGATGGTGGCGGCAATGGCAGGAGCGACGCAGGGCACCGTCAGGAAAGTTAGTAGTAAGTACGAGTAAGAAAGGGAGGGAAGGGAAGGAGGAAAGGAAAGAGTTGGGGAGGAGAGGGGAGGGAGGGAAGTTGTCCCCAATGGCAGCGCGCGCATGGGGACAACGGACTTGAGCATACATGGTTTTGGTTATCGGGGGGGGGGGTCTGGAAACGGATCCCCCGTGTATACCAAGGACGCACTGTATTGAGGATGGAGCAAGCTTGCTCTCTGCTGCACCAGATAATAGGACACGGAACAATGGATGCAAGCTACAGGAAAAGAGATGCCACATTAGCAGGAACTTCCTGACAGTAAGAGCTGTTTGACAGTAGAACACACTCCCTCAGAGAGTGGTTGAGTCTCCTTCTTTCGAAGTCTTTAAACAGAGACTGGATGTACATCTCTTGGGGGTGCTTTGATTATGAGTTCCTGCATGGCAGGGGGATGGACTGGATGGCCCTTGTGGTATCTTCCAATTCTATGATTTTATGATTGTAGGATAATTTGATTTTTTTTTATTTAAAAAAAACCTTTTATTGTAATATTTTAGCTGTATTTGCTTTTAATTTATGTAATGAGCCATTATGGGTCCCTATGTTGGGAGAAAGGCAAAGAATTTATTAAAATAAAAGAATAAATGATCATCCATTCAGTATTTCATGTCTGTAATCGGGGACTTAACAGCTTTGTAAGACACTGCAACCTGTAGGAACCAGCTATCTGAGGGCTATTAGTCAATTGTCAGTACATATAAGCAATGTCAGCACTCTTCTTTTTGAGTGTGACATCAGTGCAAATATATGTTCAGGGACTTTAATATAACTGTATGAGGTCTGAACCTGCACATTCTTGGTGCTGAATTAAAAGGAAACATTGACAGGAAATTCTTCAGAGTTGACATGGGTGAAGCCTGAATGTTAATTTTTTTCCCCTTTAAAGAAATTACCCAGGCATTCCATTGAGTCCTCTCTGTATTTTGTATGCAAACAATGAGCCAGCTCAGCTTGCACTGAGACAAGGAAGGAGACTAGCTTACTTCGATGTCATAGCTATCAGCATAGCCTTAAGGTAAAAGCAATTAAAGGCAGGATAGATCCTCAAGTGGAAAGCTCCATTTGGTGGCAAATGTCATCTTCTTGATGTCACACAGAACAGAGCTCAGATGTCATACTGTTTGCCTAGCAACCACCCTTTGACCACCTGCATGGAAGAACAGTAATTAAATGAATCTTCTTCATACTGTTTTGCCTAAAGGAAAAGCTCCGTCCAAGTGGGTGGGAAGAACAATGTGAATAAAGAAGAGATGAAAATGCAAAGGCGAGCGATAGGCTTGTGAAGAAATGGTTTCACTCCAATGTATTGCTTTTCCATTAATTTCAGTATAATGTATGATGTAGGTAGTTTATCTGTAGCCTGAGTGCCTCTAGTCTAATCCATAACTTTCCGATTAGCCTACTGCAATGCATTCTGCATGGGTTGCCCTTGAAGATGACTCAGAAGCTGCAGATAGTAGAATAAGCTGCAGCAAGACTGCTGACAGTACATTTTAAAGAAACTATATGACACCAGGTTTTTTTTTAAAAAAAATGCACTGTTTTTAGTCTGAACTCAAGGTGCTGGTGGTGATATTGAAAGCTGTAAAGGGCCTGAAACCCAGAAATTTTAAGTATCTCTTCCTATGTAATCTGCTAAGGCTGGGGTCTGGCAGAACAATATTTCTCAGTGTCAATATGTATGCATGTTTGAGAGGGCCTTCTCTGTTGTAGCACCTCAGTTGTATAATGCCTTCCCCTTCAATGTTTCTGGACTACTAAAATTATTCCTAGTATATTAACATTTTTAAATTGTTCTAAATTATCTGTACAATGCTTTGAAAACTTGCTATATAAAGCAGATTATAAATATTTTAATATATAAATACAAAATAAAATAAATGTAATAAGTGCACTGGAAGTACAGCCTTGTTAGCTGCCTGCACATGACTAGTGAGACTTGTGAAAACTACTTCTTTGTCATGTATTTCTTTCTGTCCAAAATTGCTATCAGTTGTTGATTAGTGGCAAACTTACCCCAAAGCTCTTTATCTTTGTGTATATGTATGTATGCATGTATGCATGCATGTTTCATTTATGTGTAGTAATAGAATCATAGAATCATAGAGTTGAAAGAGACAACAAGGGCCATCCAGTCCAACCCCCTGCTATGCAGAAACTTACAATCAAAGCACCCCTGACAGATGGCCATCCAGCCTCTGTTTAAAGGTCTCCAAGGAAGGAGACTCCACCACTCTCTGAGGAAGTCTGTTCCACTGTTGAACAGCTGTTACTGTCAGGAAATTCCTCCTAATGTTGAGGTGAAATCTCTTTTCCTGGAGCTTGCAAACATTGTTCTGGGTCCTGTCCTCTGGAGCAGCAGAAAACAAGCTTGCTCCCTCCTCAATATGACATCCCTTCAAATATTTAAACGGGGCTATCATATCAGCTCTTAACATTCTCTTCTCCAGGCTAAACATCCCCAGCTCCCTTAGTCATTCCTCACAGGGCATGGTTTCCAGACCCTTCACCATTTTAGTTGTCCTCCTTTGGACACGCTCCAGTTTCTCAACATCCTTTTTGAATTGTGGTGCCCAGAACTGGACACAGTTGGTTCATATGTGGAAATGAAAAATTAAACAAGATTTTCAATGGTTACATATTTTAAGTTCTCATGTCTTGCTTTAGAGACTGCTCTTCATTTTCATTTCAATGTTAAAACATTGGAAATTGGGAATATTTCTCCCATGACTTAAAGAACTTGACACTTTTATTAAGTAGCCTTCCTAGAATAATTGTGTCCACACTATGGTTTATGTATGTCTACAAGTAAACTAAAGGGCTGTACAGACCACCCTGAAAGGGCGGTCTGCAGCCGCTCCTTTCTGCTGCCGAGGGACGCTGCAGCAGCCAAACCGCACGGTGTCCCTCTGGAGTAAAAATAACCTGCTAAAAGCAGGTTATTTTTGTGGCTCTGTCCGAACGCCATGACTGCACATGTCACGTGTCCATGACGTAAGTGCAGTGCAGCGACATGCAGATGCTGGGCAGAGTTTGTGTCATGGACATGCACCCCATGTGGATGGGGCCACGCAATCATGGTGGCACCTGTACATCCTAGGGTTCGGGGGCTTGCGGTTAATGCGCGCTTCCAAATCCTAGTATTGGTGGTGGCATGCCGCTTTTGGACTGTGTTTACTGGACCTTAGCTTCCTTATAAGATGGGTTGCCATGTCCTAGTGACAACTGGTATCTAATTTGAGAGTGGGCCTCAGAATGATCCCTCCATCTAGACTGTGCCCTACAGCACGCTAGAAAATATTTCCGTTATAGAAGGAATTTTCTTCAAATCTCAGTTGGCTAGATACATGTGGTTCTGATGGAATGAATTTGGCTTGGTTAGTCACAAAAATGCAGGTTTATCAAACAGAATTCTGTTTTCAATTGCAAATCTTCAGTTCTCATTTTGGCTAGTTTTTGATGGCAAGTTTTCCTGGTAGTGCAAAATGAAGATCATGCTGGTTTGGTGTGAGAAGCTGTGAATATTTGAAGCTGTGTGCTGTCCATTTGGTTGCTAATTGTTTTGTTTTGATTTTTGGTGGGAACAGAATAAATAAATAAAATAAATAAAACTTTTATTTATACCCCACTTTTCTGCTACAGGAGCAATCAAAGCAGCTTAAATGATTAAAAGACAGTCAATATGCACTACATACACTCTGTATAATGCTATATCTAACTCCCCCCCCCCCCGCTTAGAAAAGGATTAAACACATTACAACTTAAAATCAATTGTTAAAATGTTGATAATAACAACAGTCTACTGGGAAATAGGAGAATGATACTTAAGGTGGGGAGAAATCATTAGCTGATTGTTCTGTTTGGGGAAGGCCTGCAGGAAGAGATCTGTCTTAACAGCTTTTTCAAAGCTGTCTAGGCTGGAAATTTGATGGATCTCCTCCGGCAAGGCATTCCACAATTTAGGAGCAGCAGCAGAAAATGTCCTCTGGGAGTTTGTAGCTAGTCTGGTATTTATAGGTTGCAATAAATTCCTCCCAGAGGACCTGAGGGTGCGGGGTGGGTTATACGGAAGTAGACGATCCCTTAGATAGGTTGGAACCATGCCATGTAGGGCTTTAAAGGTAATAACCAACACCTTGTACTATGCCCAGAAACCAATAGGCAGCCAGTAAAGTGAATTTAAAATAGGTGTTATCCGGTCACTCCTGGATTTTCCGTTGACCAACCTGGCTGCTCTGTTTTGTACTAATTGGAGTTTCTGGACTAGGCACATGGGTAGCCCCATGTAGAGCACATTTCAGAAATCGAGTTGTGAGGTTACCAGTGCATGTATTACAGTTTCTATGTCCCTTATTGGGAATCAATTATTGTTTCTTGAACAAGGTTTAGGACATTTTTCACCTGTCCAGTTGCTTCTTCCTTTAGTGATTCCCTCTGCCTTCATCAACTCTGTTTATTCATGCTTAAAATGTGAGCCAATTGTGCTGTGATCACAATGATGCCCTAGCTAAAGTCTGGAGAAAACAAAGAGAGAAAAGAGATTCTGTGAATACTGGCAGACACACTAATCCAGTATGTGAGACTGGAATTATTTCTTTGCTAGGACTTCAAAATAGTTTAGTTATTGTGGAAATCATTGTTAACCCCATTCAGCATCACTTCTCCAGTTCACACAATCACCCGATATCCATATGTTTTATTCTTGTGATCGAAATGTTTACTGAAATCATCCAAGAACACCTAAATTATGGGTTTAACAACACGTCACCTACACTCTAATCTTCCTGGGCATTCCATCTTAGACCTCAGAATAACTGTCTTTGAAGAAACAAACAAACACTACCTACAAAGGACGATTTAGCAGAATTAGAATATATCCACAAACTCCTCTCTATCGACAGTAGGTTAAACAGAAACAATGGTTTCCTGTCATACTACACGTATTATAACACTAGTTAACACCCCAATCTGAGGACTCTTTTGGCCAGTTTGTCATATTCTCTGTCTGCCTCTAAAGCAGCATCACACTATATTCCAGTAACTCCCTCCATATGGTTATGTACTCGCCTTGGCTTTAGGTAACATCTTTCCTCCTGTATTTGAGGGTTTTTAATTCATTGTCTTTTAAATGACAAATGAATATGTTTATGAATCTTCCAAGTACACAGAAAATGCTGTTTTGTTTTTGAACTTACCTCTTTTCTGACTATTCAAATTGAGTTTAAGTGAATAAGGATTGAAATTACACACACACACACACACACACACACACACGTGCGCACATGCCTGGGTGCACACACATGCCTACCTTTCTTTCAATATAAGACCCAAGGCTTTTTCCTTAGGCTGATACCTGTATTGATGTACCAACATGATAATTGTCACTGATAAAGTTGATAGTTATTGTGACCACTAAGGAGCCCTAGGCATTAAATGGGACAAACGCTGCTTGGCACTTCAGCCATCATTTAGAGATTTGTTAATAACATGTGGTACGTAACAGCTAGAAACTGAATAAATTAATAAAATACATGAACAATGGTGTAAAATAGGCTGATTTACTAGTTTGTTTTTTATATTTTTATAAAGCTATGGTTTTGATCTGAAATCCCAAGAGTTCCAAAAAGAATCTGCTGGTATGTTGAGATGAGACCTCTGAATGATGACTTGTTTTGATTAAAGCACCCAGAATCCCCCAGCCAGCATGGTCAGAAATAGTTAGAGGATTCTGAGAATTGCAGTGCAAATAAGTTAATTTATTGAGACCCTGGTTGAGATCTTCTGTTAAGGTCCTTCTTGTGATGTCCTTATGGTCTTCAGAGTTCAAATAAGTGATAATGAGGGATGCATCCTTGTCTATGCTGTTTCTCCACCTAGGCAATTTGGTCACTGTGTGTGTGTGCATACACGTGCCTACAAATTTCCTGTTGATTTATAGCAACCACATGAATTTCATAGGTATCTCTTAAGCAAGCAATACTTAAGGGTGGTTTTGTCATTCTCTTCTTCTGAACTATAGCCTATAGCACCTGGTATTATTTGGCAGTCTCCCATACAAGTACTAACAAGGAATGGTACTGCTTAGCTTCCAAAATCAGACAGGCTATGATGCCTTTAGGATATTTAGACCCCTTTAATTATATGTGCTGAGAGCCAGCATGGTTTGAGAGTCTGACCAGGGCTCAATTCCCCATTCAACCACAGAAAACCACTGGGTGACCATGGGTGTTTCACACACTTTCAGCCCCAGAAAAACACATGATAAGTCACCTTAGGAACACCAGAAGTCTGAGATGTCTTGAAGGTATACAGCAACAACAATAACAACAACAGCAACAACAACAACATTGTATATGCCAGGTTAAAACAATTATTTTCATTCACACTATTAATTTAAAAAATATAATGACATTTTAAGGCTGCCTCAGATGTTTTATGCCATAATACTTTACTGTTATGTCTTTATTGCTACTTTAGCTATTTTCTTATTATGGTTTATTGTATTATTGTTGGTTGCCTTATATTTTATTATCTTTATTTCTTATAAGCTGACTCATTTGTCTGTCAATGGAAAGCTGAGATATAAATGTCTTATATCATTGAGTAGCTACCTAACCATAAAGAGCAAAATGTTGGACTGTATTTAAGCAATTTACTGGATTCCACAAGAGTTTTTCATGAGTATTTGGGTTAAAAAGACAGAGGCCATCTATATCTGGAAACCAGTTTTTTTTATAATACAGTATCTATTGACTTGGTTGTCTGCAGGACTGTTCCTCTGGGACAGATGAGCACAGTATATAGAGCTCTGATTTGCAAAGCAATTGGAGCAAACTGATTATTGTTAATTTCCTGAATAATTTATCACATTATAATATGCAGGTGACTTTTGGGTTTTTATATTCCTAAATTGGATAAAATGAAAATGCAGCTATGATTCCAATAATATGTATGAGTAAAAATATTTTACAGCACTAATAATGAAAACAGTTAAAATAACATCAATAAGGAAATGGACATTTTTACAGCAAGATCTCCTATAAAAAGCCCAGTAATACTCACAAATACTCAGGTGAGAAAAACTGATTGTATTTCTTTATGATGTAGAGCCATAACTGTGGGTTTAGTTGGACACTACATTAAATATGCCACAAATGTTTTCTTTCTTAGGAGCTTATCGCATGAACTTTAAAATGATCTCAAGGGTCCTGAGCTGCAGCCAGGACACAGGATAGAGGTGGGGATTATTGCATGCTACATTGCCATGTAATAGCCACTTGCCATCAACCTGAGTCCCAGCCACATTCCACCAGCACTTTTTTTTTTTTTTTTTTTTTGAAGTCAGAAGCTTTCTGGCTTCTAAAAAATCCTGGCAAAGCACAGCTGGGACCCAGGTTGATGGCGGGCAGTGATTTATCATGTGATAATTCCGGCCTCCATCCCATGTCCTAGCTGCAGCCCAGGAGGCTTGAAATTGTTTTAAAGTTCATGTGATAAGCTCCTTCCTTTCAACTAACCATTACCCTCTAAAGTGAAGGCACATAACAATCTTGGGATTCACAGCTTCATCAAAATGGTTTCAGATAATGCTTTACTTTTTCTTTGGTGAATCATAAAGCCTGTCTTCCATCTGACTTTTCTCTTCAGACTCAAATAGAGTCCTCTTGCCAATGAAGCAAATGTGGCCTCACTATCATCAACCTGAGCTTTACAAATCTTTCTGGAGGTGAAACATTTTTTCTCCCACTATCACCAAAAACTATTGACCAATAAACATTGTACAGGGCCAAGGAAACCAATCTGATTCCCTCTGGCACTAGGCATATTATGTTTTGTTTTTTAATTACATGATTGGTTAAGTTAAATAAATGATCAGATGTAATGATAATAATATTTTTTAAATTGAAAATGATACATCATTTTAAATAATAATGTGGTTTAAGGGAAATTAATTTTACTGCTTTGCTTTGCCTAATCAAAGCATAAAGAAAATAGTTGTGGCTTTTTGTTTTTTGTTTTTGTTTTTGTTTTGCTTCTCAATATGAATTAAAAGTGTAGTTTAATAGTAATATGTGTGTCCTGTAAATAAAATTAACATGCTTGTTGGCAGACCAGATGAATGAAAAATGACACATAGATACAGACAACAGAAGTACCAGACAGGTTACTTGAAAAATGACTCACACTGACAAATGATATCAGACACCTAACAATTACTAGAGGCAACTGGAACAGGGCAGGGAGAATACATTTTATTTGCTAAAACACAGGGAGACTCACATATAATAATGATATTACTACTCAAATTAAATGTAAATACAGGATTCAGCTAGGCTCTTCAAAAAGACGAAAGGTTGGAACATTAAAAGAGAAATACTGAGAGCCCAAATTCAGATAACACTCCACAGGCACCCAAACCTTCACCATAGTTCTTTCAGTGATCTGGTGCTAACAGCTAATTCTAGGAAATAAAGGGATGCAGAAGATCATTGAATGCCAACATTTAAGTTTAACGCACCAGTACCTGTAATGTTCCCATAGAGTCTCTGTAACGTTCTTTGGAGAAATGATATGGGAACGGGTGTTACTGCATTCCATAATATGTAACGTGATGGTAATGGTATGAGAACACATTTTATTGCACTGCATATACTGTGTTTTCATTACTGTAGCCAAGGTCATTCCCAAGCAGTTCTTATTTTGCACATGCGTACTGTTCTAGCGAGGATTTTAGTCCCGCAGAAGTACATGACATCAGCACTCTATGATCTTATCACATACAAACTTATTGTACATGTCTCCAGCAGGAAAAAAAAACATGCAATGCAAATACAACTGTGTCCATAACTACTGTTACAAAGTTTTATTCAAAATGGAAATTATACCTTTGGTTTATTCTGATTTTTCTATGTTGTGATATAATGAAATGTTACCATACATATGAATTTTGGGATCAAATGTTAATATATAAATTTATTTATCACGTGTACAAGGAGGAAAAAATTCTCCATCCAAAAACATGCTAGAGAGATGTTTACATCAAGATCATTCTTTTTTGTGGTAAAAAGAAATATGACATGAATAAAAATATAATTAAATTTCAACACTACTTGTTGCGCCCTCCTCACGTCATACCCGGAAGAACAGTAGAGATTGCAGACATTCTAGGATGAGAGGGCAGGAAAATGTCCTAGCCAATCAGAACACAAGGGTGGATCGAGAATTGGTTGGCTTATAACACTGACATCACCTGGAACAGTCTGAAAATGTTCTTGCCGGCTAAGAACCCTTTTTAACAGTTCTCACTCTGGGACAGGCGAGGGACACTATCAGCACCAAATGGGACCTGGAAGGGAAGCCGGCCATACGATAAAGTACGTTCTATTCCATTCTCATTTAGTACCCAGAACATTGCCAGAACACTGTGCAATAAACTTAATTGTCTCCTCAAAAGAACTCATGACTCATGAGGGTCATGGTGGAGACACACTTTTGGATTTTCCCAGCCTCTCTTTTTTCTTTTTCTTTTTTACCTTCCCTTCCCTTCCCTTTTTCCTTTTCCTTTTCCCTTTTTTTTGGGGGGGGGGATGTCTGGATTTCTGGACAGGTCCATGTTGCACTCAAGAAATGAATTGGATGAAGATAATCTGCTGTAATATTTGGCCAAATTGTGCAGTCTTCATTATTTTTACATTCATAGACTTTCTGAGAAAGAGAAGAGGAAATAGAAGGGGGAGCATTAATCTCAATATCCCTTCTTC
Organism: Sceloporus undulatus; assembly: GCF_019175285.1. Classification (NCBI taxonomy): domain Eukaryota; kingdom Metazoa; phylum Chordata; class Lepidosauria; order Squamata; family Phrynosomatidae; genus Sceloporus; species Sceloporus undulatus. The sequence continues at coordinate 196,421,739 of NC_056525.1, read as the reverse complement.
AAGTGACCTTCTTTCTGATTTTCTTTCTTCTTGAATCATTTGGTTGCTATAATAATATGTATATTTATTCCTTATGGGAACAAATAATCATTTTCTGAGGAGAACCTTTCTTATTTTTAAAATATTATATCCTTGTTACTTGGCTTGTGGGTCACTTCTGGATTGGCAGTGCACCCAGCCTAAAATAGGAAGAGTGGGATAAAAATGTGCATCCCCTATATTCCCATATTCCCATTTGTCCTGGAAAACCTGGAAAATCCTGAATAAAAGGGACTAAAAATATCCCAGCTGGATGGGCCAGCTGAAACAATTAATCCTGAATTTCTCCTTTGTTACAGATCAATGGTTAGTTTAAAATGTGGCAGTAGTGATGAAACAGGAGACTGTGCAAGAAGATTGGTATTGGCGGAAGCTTTGTCCCACTCTGCAGGCTCTGGTTGTTACTGCACAGATGTAGCATTGCCCCCTTATTCTTCCATTCCCTTGCTCTTTTTCCCAACAGGCCTAGAAGGTGGGCAAGGAAAGGAGGAAAGCAGAGATGGTTTTGTGTTGTGTGGTGATTGTGTTGGCAACTTGTGTCTAGGGCTAGGCAGCATAGTGGAACTTAGTGATTGGAGAAACCCATGTTTTTCTTCTCGGTCACAGAAACCTTGAGGATTTTTTAAAAAAATATCTTCCCAAAGCTCTCTTTCCAAAAGGTGATTTCTTCCCTCCCTTCCAGCAGCCAGCGAAATATTGTTTCACAGATTCTCTCTGAATGACAATAAAAGACAGGCGAATAATTATGCTAATTACTTGCATTCAAATCAATTCAACTCAATTACATCTCAAAAGAAGTTTGCAGAGGTTAAAGCACATTCTATGCTTAAAAACCTGAAGGCACACACACAAAGGGGGGAAAAAGCCAGCCTCAACAAAATGCTAAAGGGACCCTCAAGGACCACCAGTCCAACCCCTTCTGCTATGAAGGAATTACAATGGGATCCAACTCTGCACCTCTCCCATGGTGAGCCAAGGTCTAAATAAAATAATAATAATAGTAATAGTAATAATAATATAATAATAATAATAATAATAATAATATAGGCAAGGAGAGTGCAGAATATCCACACACACACACTTATAGGTATATAGCCAAAAGTTTGAAGCCGTATTTATATGTGTAATAACACAGCTGTCTGTATGGTGTGTGTATGTGTGTGTATACACACACAACAAACTGTGGACAGCGAAAGTAGTAACTGCAGCGCACACATCTTTGTGTGTGTGTGTATATATTATTATTATACACACTACAACACACAACGCATACCCACACACACACACAAAAACTGTGGAGCAGCTGAAAAGTTAATGCTGCAGTATGTGGCTTACACACACTTCTTTGTGTGTTGTAAATATATATACATACATACATACATAATACATATAATACACACAAAACGCATATATATATATATAAAATATATATACACACATCACACAAATGTGGAAGGTGCTGAAGTTTAATGCTGCATGTATATGCTTACACAACATCTTTGTGTGTTTGTATGTCTATATATATAATATTATATATATATACATCCACACACACCACACCACACACAACATATAATTATACACACAACAACCAAGACAAATGTGGAGCTCTGAAAGTGTAATGCTGCGTTGTATATGCTTACACACACAATGGCGAGAGAGTGTGTCTTGGCACAAGTGGGCATCCAAAACCCTGACTCCCTTTCTTCATGACTCTTGGGATGTTGTGTTGTTTGACTTGGAGGACTCTCCTGGCATGCAAGGCTTGGAGGGTGACCAGTCTCCATCGAGGCATGAACCCAACATCACAAACCACCTCCCCCCCCTAGAAAATGATGTTTTTGTTGGTTTGTGATTTTGGAAACTCCTCATATCACTTTTAGGGCCTAACCCCCTTCGGCTGAACTCATCCAAATACATCTATCCTCAGCATTTGGGTAAGGATATTATTTATTATTATATTAATTATTATTTATTCATGACCTAGCATCACCATGAGAGAGATGAGAGAGGAGAGTTGGTCATGTCTTGCCTCTGAGGCTGAGAGAATGTGACCCTCACAAAAGAGAATGTGGAGAATGAGGATCTGCTGAACTTTTTCCCTGCCATCACTTCCTCCTTTGTCTCTTGTCCCTTTAGATTGCAAGCCTGAGGGCAGGGAAATATCTAGTAATTGTAAGCTCTTGAGCCTTTTGGCTGAAGAGCTGGGCATAAATTATTATTATATTATTATATATATTATTGGCAAGGAGAGTGCAGAATTTCCAGGAAGGAATGAGAGTGTGACTTACCTAATGTCACCGTGGATTTACATGGCTGAGCTGGGATCCTCCCAGTTCACCATAGAAATTCACTGGCTGACCTTGGGCAAGTCACATCCTCTCAACTTCAAACACCAACTCCTAGGTATTCCTTCATGGTAGGTTTTATTCATGGCAGAAATTCTTGCCATCACACCCTACTCTGCCCTAATTGAGGATTCCTGCTTGGCTATTAGACTCAGTTCCCAGCAGTCTGTGGTGCTATCAGAGCATCTTACATAGATTAGACATTCCCTGCCTCTCTCTCTGCCACTCCCATGGTGATGCTAAGAGTCATGCAATCATAAAAATAAAATAATTGGCACATTCTCTCACCTCAGAGGCAGGACAAATGAACAAACCTCTTCTCCAGCTCTCACAAGGTGATGCTGCTAAGGACATCCAGTCCAAACCCCTCCTGTATGAAGTAATACATAGGAATACATGGTATACTTGAGGGCATGTAGTCTGACCCCTGTTCAACATACAGGAGGATGACACTGGAAGATGGGACAAAACCGAGGGTTTTCTTGCATAAAGAGGAGTTTCGCCATGGGAATGCCCCTGAAGCGAGAGAGATGTGACCCTCACAGATGAAAGGGGAGGGGTTGGGTGCAAGTGGCAAATGCTCTTCTGCTAAGCAGGATCCTGAAGAAGGAGCAGATGGGGGGAGATGGCAAGAGTTTCTGCCATGAAATAAAGCCTATACCATCAAGGAACTTAGGAGTTGAAAGCTGAGAGGATGTGACGCTCAAGGTCAGCAGTGAATTTGCTATTGTGAACTGGGGAGGCTAGATTGGGGTACCCTCAAGGACCATCCGTCCAACACCCTTTGCTATGAAGTAATAATAGGAATACATGGCATACTAGAGGGCAAGTAGTCTGACCCTGTTCAACTCAGGAGGATGACACGGAAGATGGGACAAACTGAAGGTTTTCTGGGCATAAAGAGGAGTTTTGCCATGGGAGCCCCGAATGCTGAGACAGTGTGACCTTCAACAGATGAGAAGGGGAGGGGTGGGGGCAAGTGGCAATGCTCTTCGCCAAGAGGAATCCTGAAGAGGAGGCAGAGTTGGGGGGATGTGCAAGAGTTCTGCCATGAATAAAGCCTACCAGGAAGGAATACTTAGGAGTTGAAGCTGAGGATGTGACTCGCTCAAGTTCAGCCAGTGAATTTCTATGGTGAACTGGGAGGCTAGAGTGGGGTACCCTCAGACCATCCAGTCCAACCACCCTTCTGCTATGAAGTAATACATAGGAATACACTGGCATACTAGAGGACATGTAGTCTGACCCCCTGTTTCAACATCAGGAGTGACACCTGGAGATGGGACAAACTGAAGGTTTTCTTGGCACAGAGGAGGTTGCCATGGTATGCCCCTGAAGCTAGACAGTGTGACCCTCCAGATGAGAAGGGGAGGGTCGGGTGCCAAGAGGCAATGCCTTCTGCCAAGCAGGAATCCTGAGAAGGAGGAGAGTAGGGTGCGATGGCAAGAATTCTGCCATGAATAAAACCTACCATGAAGGAATACTTAGGAGTTGGTGAGCTGAGAGGAGGTGGGTTGATCGCCCAAGGTCAGCCAGTGAATTCTATGGTGACTGGGAGGCTAGATTGGGGTACCCAAGGACCTCCAGTCCAACCCCTTTGCTGCATGAAGTAATACAGGTCAGCCATGAATTTCTATGTGAACTGGGAGGATCCCTGCTCAGCCATATAAATCCACAGGGTGACATGGCCTGTTACCAACCTACTGCCAAATAAAGCTGCTTCGGGATCTCTTTGGAGGTATGCTATTTAAATGATGCATGGGTCCTAGAATCCAGACTGCAAACGAAGTGCACTCCAGTGCTTAGGAATGGAGTGTGGCTTTGGCGAACCTCCAGACTCTAGGGCCCATGCATCATTAAATAGCGTATCCTCCAAAGAGACCGAGCAGCTTTTTAGTTGGAAGTTGGTAACAGGCCAAGTCACCCTGTGGATTTTATATGGTCTGAGCAGGGATCCTCCCAGTTTCACTAATAGAAATTTCACTGGCTGACCTTTATTACTTCATAGCAGAAGGGGGTTATGGACTGGATGGTACCTGAGGGTTACACAACAGCCTCCCAGTTCACCAAGAAATTCATGCGACCTTGAGCGATCACATTCCTCTCAGTTAAAAACTCCTAATATTCCTTCCTGTAGGCTTTATTAATGGCAAACTCTTGCCATACCACACCCCACTCTGTCATCTTCAGGATCCTGTTGAGAATAAGCATGCCACTTGCACCCGACACATCCACCTTCTCATCTTTTTGAGGGTTCACACTGTCTCAGCTTCAGGGGCATTACCCAGCGAAAACTTCTTTATGCCAAGAAAACCTCAGTTTGTCCCATCTTCCAGTGTTCAGCCTTTCCTGATTTGAACAGGTTCAGACACATGCCCTCAAGTATGCCATGTATTTCCTATGATTATAATTAAGCAAAGGAGGGGGTTGGATGGATGGTCCTTGAGGGTAACCCCAACTTAGCCTCCCAGTTCACCATAGAAATTCACTGCTGACTTGGGCAAGTCACATCCTCACAGCTTCAATCTCAGTATTCTTCCTGGTAGGCTTTTATTCATGGCAGAAAACTCTTTGCCAATCTCCCCCCACTCTGCTCCTTCTTCTAGATTCCTGCTTGCAAGTAAGAGCATAATGCCACTTGGCACCCAAACCTCCCCTTCTCATCTGTGAGGGTCAACTATCTCAGCTTTCAGGAGCAATTCCCATGACAAAAACTCCTCTTATAGCCAAAAAAACCCTGGTTTGTCCCATCTTCCAGTTGTTTCAATCCTGATGAACAGTGTGACCAAACTTGGCTGTTGATGTTTGTTGCCTCTGGTGCACTCTCAGTCTTTAGGAGGACCCTGGCAAAACGAGGCAAGAAGCGGGGGTTGTGGGTTGTGTGTTGTTTAGATGCTCTGCAATGAGGACAATGCCAGTGTCTTCCTCTTGAGACCCAGAGTTTTTAGTGTGAAAAAAACAATGCCCAAGCCTTCCCAGAGGCTCCTTATGCCATCCAAGCCTGAGCTACCTTTCCCCATGACCTCTTGGAAAAAACATGGTGTTGTGTGTGTTGTGACTTTTAGGAACCATCCTGGATGCAAGGCTTTTGGGGAGGCAGTGCCTCCTTTTGAGAGTCTGTTGCCAGGATATAAGAAAACAACAACAACAACAAACATACATATATTGGGTTATGTAGTTTGTGAGACATTTAGCCTCTTGTCAGAGAGCTATATGGCAAAACAGGAGTTCCATAGCATTAAATCCAGGAGTTTCCATAGCATTAAAGTATTGATGCGAACTGGATTATTTCTGCAGTGGGCACTGCAAGCCTTATTAGACTGCAGTGCCCTCCCAGCAGTCTGTGGTGCTATCAGAGCAGGCTTACAAATTGTTAGAATTTCCTGCCCATCTCTCTCTGCACTTCTCCATGTGTGATGCTAAGAGGTCATGCAATAATAATAAAATAATTGGCACAGTCTCTCTCAGCCTCAGAGGCAGACATGACAAACTCTCTCTCCAGCTCTCTCAGGTGATGCTAAGGCAAACCTACATTTATTTTGCATTGTGTGGTGTGTGTGTGTGTATGTATTATGTACTTGAATTTCTTGGCCTGGAGAACCCAAATCAATGTCCCCAAGCAAGGTAATCTCCAGATCATACTGATGTGAACTGTATTATCAAAGTGATTAGTCATTTTTTTTAATCATCAAAAAACCTGTCTTAAGATCTTTCCTACTAAGTTTTCAGATTTCAAGTTCTTCTGTTTGTGAGAATTTGAATGTCAGAGATGGCATAAAGGCAGAAGCTCACTTTTGTTATCTTTGTTTTCAAAGCAAAGCTGCTGATTAAGAACAAAGTTGGAGAAACAATCACAACCTAACAAAAGAAATACCTCCAGGATGAATGGTAGCTTTTCTTACACAAAAAGAAGCAAATAGTAACTATCGAGAGAGTCAGATGAAGGATTCTTCTCTCCCTCTCATTTCGAAATGACTAGCCATCAATATTCTTACTCATTGATCGAGAATTATTCAGAATTTCTCCTCTCCAGCATGTTATAGAAATGTTCGAAATTGACATTTTTCTCCTAATTTTCGAATTTTGGAGAATATTCTTTACATCCCTAGTGGAACTTTGCTTCCAAACAGCCTTGAAAGAGTAATGGGGAGTCCCTTTACTCTTTGGAGCTGCTTGGAAGCCTCCCTGTCAACACACCAGCTGGTGGTGATAGGGAAATGCTCTTAGCTTGGTACTGGTACTGCAAATGCAATATAATGGTAGAAAAGGTCCAATGATTAATGTGTGGAATCTGCATAATCAGAAAGCAAATATGCATTATTATAATGATTTGCATAATATGCAAATTAGATGCTTGGATATAAGTGATTACAATATGGCAACTCTAATTCCTTACAGGACACGAGAGGCCTTTCTAAGCAAAAGTGGGAAGATATCCAAGGTCTTAGCAGGGACGTAGCCAGGATTTTAGGAAGGGGGGTCCAGACTAAGTGCCACCATTATAATGGGGCTTGGGAGCAGCAGCGCAGCAGCACGCACCATTCATTTTTCTAATGGAAGGGGGGATCCAGACCCCAAGAACCCCCCCCCCTTGGCTACGTCCCTGGTCTTAGGGAGATGGGTGGATCCTAGAACTCTGGAAATTGCCCATTCCCCCTGGATTAGTCAAATTCATGAATAATAAACCAATGGCTAACTGATATGAAGGCCATGTTTTCACTCCAATATCAGAGATAGTATGCTTTCCAGTACTGGTCATTGGATAGAACACATGAGAAGGTACTGTTGCATTCTAGTGCTGCTTGGGTGCTTCCCAAAGAACATTTGTTTGGATACCATGGATACAAAATACTACTGGCCAAGGGCTCTCTCACAAGTACATGCTATCATCCCACTTTCACACTACACAGTTATAATATTATCATTCCACATTAACTGCTTGGTAACATCCTATGGAATCCAGGGATTTGCAGTTTAGATTTCTCAACCAGAGACCAATAGTACAATAGTACTGCAAGCCCCAGGATTCCATAGGATGTTCCATGGGAGGAAATGTAAAATGAAAGTGCTACATGATTGTGTAGTGTGAAAGGTGCCTAATTAGGTATTTGATCTGATCCAGCATGAGTCTTTTGGGTTCCTAATATACCACACACTTAATTTTAAGTAAATTCTATTGAACTGGATAGGACTTGATTGTGAGTAAACTAGCAGATGCCTGGGGTGTTACTACACTCTCTAAGCCTTTCTTGATAGATAAAGCCACAGGAGAAAGTAGCCAGTCCCATTAGAATCGCTTTTTGCTGATTGTTCTTGTTAGGCCCACATAGGGACAGTGAATAAGGCAAAATTCTTTTGAAGTGTGCCACCTGCTATTTTTTTAATTAAAATGTAATGCTCAGGAAGGTGGGTGGGAATCAGAAAACACTAATGTTCCCTGCACTGTGGGGGCAATTCTCTTATAAGCCAGGAAGGAAATTATAAGATCACTTAATTTATTCTGTAGGACATCCAAAGAAAAGACGTACTTCAAGTGAATCTGGTTATCTCAAATCAGATATGGCTGAGCTGAGATATTTCCTGGAAGATAAATACATACAAGGTATTTCAAAGGTACTGATTCTGATAAGTGACAGGTTTTTGTCCTGCATTATCTCCAAGAGTGCCATCATGTCTGCAGACTAAGGGTGTATTTAGCACCAAGTAGACAGATATGCTTGACCTTTAAGGTGAAAGAGTAGAAATGATATGGCTTAGAATAACTTTTATTGTTAAGAGTTTTTTTTACAAGGCTATGATTAGCTATCACTGATTTTGTCAGTCCCAGCTATCTTTATGTATTTGTGAACTCTCTGAGGCCCCATCATTTTGTAAGTCTTGCCTCAAAATGGTGGAAATTTGGGGGGGGGGGATTCCCCAAGCCAAAGCAAAAGATTGGAAGCCGATCTGCATCAGGTTCCCAACAATCCCAAGTGATCACTTCCCCCTTCTTATCTTTCATTGTAAAGCCTAGAAATGGGGGTTGACAAAAGCAAAGAAGGGTTGCTTTTTCCTTGCTGTCACTCTCTCTGTCCTCTTCCATTCTCACCCAGAAAAACTAATGCTGGAAACAATGAAGTCTGGGAGGAGTCTTTGAACAAACTACAGCTTCCAGAGCTCATCGTGCCATATCACACTGTCAGTCACACCTGTCTCCAAGCTCATGCCATTGCTGAAGCAAGTATAGCCTCTTCCAGGCAAAACATATTTCAATAGCCAAAATGATGTTATGTAGCACTTCCTGACAGTAAAGGCTGTTCAACAGTGGAACACACTCCCTCAGAGTGTAGTGGAGTCTCCTTCTTTGGAGGTCTTTAAGCAGAGGCTGGATGGCCATCTGTAGGGAATGCTTTATTTGAGATTTCCTGCATGGCAAGGGGTTGGACTGGTGGCCCTTGTGGTCTCTTCCAACTCTACGATTCTCTGATTCTAGAAGATGAAGCAAGCCTTCTGCTTGCTCCAGAGACTAGGGACTTTATCCCACAAGGCAGCCAAAGCAGAATTTCAGCAGGATAGCACAAACCAAACAAACAAAACTAACAGCTTCATTTATATACTGCTTCATACTGAACTAACAGTGTCTAAGCGGTTTACAACTATAACCTAATTGCTCCCAACAATTGGGTACTCATTTTAGCAGATAAGGGCAGGAAGGTGAGGTCATGAAAGCCAACATGAAGAAGACGGAGCCTGGGACTATAGCAGCACCATGACACTTTTCAAGAGCTGTGCAAAAATGACTGTTCCCAAACTGGTAAATTTGTGTTTCCTACACTAACACAATTGTTGTGTACCAGAGTCTAAGAAAATGAACCAGTGGATTCAGATTAAAAGGAAAATGATTCTACCTAAACATTAAGAAGGACTTCTTTATGTAAGAGTTTTTCAACAGAGCCTCTCTTTCTTTTGAGTTCTTCAAACAGAGCTTTAAGTGCTTCAGTCATCTATCCCTGCATGGCTGAGGATTGGGAGTGGATGGCCCTTGAAACCTTCCCAGTCCGATGATTCTATGAAAACAGACATTGGTTTTGCAATTGTTAAAAATACGGACATAAAAATGCAGGCATAGCCATGTTGGCTGTAGGACAACATAAACTGTGCTACTCAGTTTCAGTATAAAACAAAGCTGGGGCAAGGAGAATTGTGACATTTTAACACTGACAAGTTTGTTTTCATATGAACCTTGATGGGTTGCAACCCCTATATGCTAAAATAAATATGTTAAACCTAAAGGCGCCACAACATCAGAGTCCATTAATTTTACACTTGGCTTGCAAACCATTTATTTCAGGACCAGGAGAGATCCTACATAAAGGAATTTATGCAGCTGTTGTGTTACCAGAATGAAGAACAGAACAGTAATCTGTTAAGAACTCATCAAATACTATTTTTGCATTTTCTCTCTATAATAGTACCCATGTTGTATTCCACACATTTAACATTCTAATATTTATTTTCAGTTTGAATGTAAATTGCATGCTGGTCAAATGTGATTAAACAGGAGGTTGCATGTGTAGAAAATAAGATAGGCATGTTTTTATGAGACTGATGGGTTTTTTTCCTCTTATGTTTCTGTGGCAAATGCTGATTCCTCATAAATAATACATCAGATCCAAACTTGCATGTATTTCATTAGACACTAAAGTTTATAGATAAAATCTGCAGAGGCTTATAGTCAAGGAACGAGGCAATGACAAGTGCTCATACACCTGGATATATCTCAAAAACAATGAGGAGGGGGGATCTTCTCATGAATAAATTAGATTACTATGAAGTTCACCTTTAAAAAGAAGCACACTTTCAGAACGTATTTTCCCATTTCCCTTATCTTTGGTTTAATGGTCCCTAAATATTAAAGGAGTTTCACAAGCTGTGTGCATAGCATATGTAAATAGGAAGCAATGACATTAAGGAAGTTATATGTAAACTTAACTGTTAGACCCAAGCCTGTTTTTACTACAGTATCATGGAAACTCACAATCCAGCAGCTCCTCATGTCCATTTTTAAACTTAGGAACCACAAGGCTATATTAGTATGGCATATATTGTCCCACAGGGGAAGTAACCTATCTCTGAATTTATTCAGTGGAACCACTGAATGTGATGTTTTAATGTGATCCTGTGAGTGTTCTGAAGATGTTCGGCTTCACTGCTTCTTAGCAACAAGCTCCAAGGAACTAATCAATACCTTTTAATGCTCCCTTGGGCCCTATACAGACAGGCCAAAATAAAGCTGCTTCAAGTCACTTTGGAGGTATGGTGTTTCAATGATGCATGTGCCCTAAGAGTCTGGAAGCTGCACCAAAGCTGCACTCCAGTCCTTAGGACTGGAGCGCGGCTTTGGTGTGGCTTTTGGACTCTTAGGACACATGTATCATTGAAACACCATACCTCCAAAGTGACTCGAAGCAGCTTTATTTTGGCCTGTCTGTATCAGGCCTTAGTTCAGTAATGGACTGGATGAGAGGAGCAAGATGAAATTAAACTTGGCAAATTCAGATGGAGGTGGTGCTTCTCATAAGCTGAAAAATTCAACCTATTCTGAAAAGGGTTGTACCTCCTGTGAATAGTCTGGCTTTTCATGTGTGGATATTCCTTGGCAGTGACCTGTCCCTGGACTTTGAGGTAGAGGCCATGGCAAGGAGTGCTTTTACACAAATCTACATAGTACACCAGATCAAGTTTCCTGAGTCAACTTGACTTTGGAACAGTTCTTCATAGCTTGATTACATTGTGTCTTAACTATTGTCACATGCTCATATACCTGGATATAAACTGAAGTCTTAAACTTTCACTTGGTTGCTAAACATATTAATCAGAAAAGGGCCCAGTTCACTTATCTTCTGATTACTTGTTCATTTTTATGTTCTACTTGATACTTGTATAAATCAAAGGATTCAGAATAGAAAAGATTAAAATAATGTACACACATATAGGCTGCACCATACATTCTGTGGTGCACATGAATGAAGCAAATCAACATTCATGTTCCCTAATCATCTATACAATAAAACCCTGCTGTTCTGTAATGTATGCTGCAGTGTTCTTATTTTTCTTGCTATTTTAATCTTGTTTTTATGATGTGTTATCTCATCAGTGGTGTGTGTGTGTGTGTGTGTGTGTGTGTGTGTGTGTATCCTTTCATACACACAGCAAAGAAGATATAATCAATCAGTTAGTCAATCGATCAAATACTATGATCTTTGGGACTTCATGGGAAAAATTACATCACACAAACTGGAGCTATTATATTATTCATGAATCCCATTAGGAGAAAGGCAGATTATAAATCCAATTAATAAACAAAGTAAATTCAATTGGGATCCTTTGCTTTGAGGTGTGGGAGCTCTGGTGATGGAGTCAAGTGTGACAAGTGTATGGATGTGTTTTGAACCTTCATAAGACCATTTCTGAGAAGAACAAGTCATGTAGCCTTAGGGTTCTATGCAGTTTTTGATTCTGAGTTTTTCTCACTTGTCAGCAAGTCTCATTTAACTGTTGAAAATAGCTTCTCTGATAGCTGGTACTTCAACAAAGCAGGTCAGCAGTCTTGTCAGTTTGTTTGTTTTTTCTGAAGTACTTTTCTTAGGGAAGACTCTTGTCTTTCAAGGTAGTTTCAAGGAGAGCTTCAAAACATTCCTCTGCTCACATACACAACCACACAAACTGAAGAGTCATTAGGGTGACAATAAGCACAGCACTTCTCAGCATTTTCAGACTTAATAAGATTTATTATTATTATTAAAACCAAATTATATGCCAGTTTTTCATGCCAAAGATTCCCTGAAAACAGCAAAATGTTGAAAAAATGTGACTGTCATTGCATCAGAGCTAACATTCTCTGTACTACCTCAGTGACACTAAATGAAACCCAGCCTGTGTGCTTATAAGTGTTTCACACGGGAATATCTGATTTGTAACAGGGAAGTGTGTAACTATTTTGGAGATAGTACAGGATCTCTCAAGCAGAGTAATCACACTGGCAAAACAGAAGTTGACGACAACTAGAGGCATGCAAAGATTGGTCAAACCAGTTAAGGGTGCTATTTAGAAAACAAGGGTGATTGGAATGAAAGTGAATTTAGAATGGAGTGTGTGTGAGAGAGAGACAGAGAGAGGCAATCTATACCACACATTAGTTTAATGACACCTTTTAACTGTTATGGCTACTCCTAAGGGTTTTATAGTTTGATGGGGTACTTAGAATTCTGCTTGAGAGTGTAAATCCAATCCCCCGAAGTACAACAGTAGAACTCTCAATTATGTTAAATCTGTGATATTCTTATATATTGTATTTTAAACTGGGTACCTGAAGAGATTATCATCATTTATGGTTTGGTGAAAAAGCAGACCAAAAAAGGAAAAGGAAGAAAGAGGAGGAGAAGGAGAAGGAGAAGGAGAAGGAGGAGGAATCTTTTGGAGCCCTGGTGGCAAAGTTATTAAATGCCTGTACTGCAGCCATTCACTCACAAACCACAAGGTTGTGAGTTCAGTACCAGCCAGGGGCTCAGGGTCAACTCAGCCTGGCATCCTTCTGAGGTTTCTAAAATGAGCAGCCAGCTAGTTGGAGGCAATTAGCTTGCACATTGTAAACCACTTAGGGAGTGCTTAAGTGTACTGATAAGAAGTATATAAATGTACTTGCTATTGCTATTTAGAGCTCACTGGAAAGTAGGGAACAGGACAGGGTAAATGTAGCTCAGGAGGCAGACATTGCTGGTGCCTGCTTCTCTGGAATGCTAGAAATTTGGGGACTAAAGGAAGAATTTTGTTTGGCACCCCTGTATTATTATTTGGGGGATGGTGTTATTTTGCTTCACTCTCGGAGCTACACCCCTGACCCCCCCATCCCATTTTATCCCCACAACAGCCCCATGTAAGTATCTTAAGATGGATAAATAGCCAGTTCAGTTCACTAACTGAACAATATGGCTGAACAGGGTTTTGAATTGATGTCTACTACATTACCTTTACTAATTGGTTTCAGGACATGAATGCAGATATATATTTCCTGAGATACAAGACAGTATGAAGGAAATTAGATTTAAAAAAACACAGTCCACTGGTTAATAAAGGAAATAGATGCTGTAAACAAAGTTCATCAAAGCCATGGTTCTTCGTAGAACATAATCCATGTTAATTAAAGCATATTTTCAAACCTTCTATTTGGTGATGTTTTTCTTTATTTTTCTGCTATGGGATTATGGTGTATGGATAAGCTGTATAGAAATGTACTTGCTATTGTTATTGCTATCACCAAGAAATCTGTGATAGGTTCAATTTCGTGTCACCATAAGTCTGAAATCACTTGAAAGCGCATAACAACGCTGACCTGATCCATATAATTTGTATAACAGTACTATATTGAATAGCCATATTTCATCCTGACCGAAAGAGACAGAAAAGAAAAATCTGTAGAATTTTCTCTGAGCAATAATTCTGCACTTCCACCCAAACCTTTTCCCAACAGAACATGATTGACAGAGATATGGCTGAAACACTGACGAGAAAACAAAGTAAAGATATTAGCTTACATAATTATTCCAGATTTTTCTGACTCCATTCAGTCTGTTTTAAGGATAGTGATTGGTTGAAGTTAATTATCAAAATTGCCAGAGAGTTAGCAACAGTGTGTTTCCTTTTAATATGAAGTCTGCTAAAGAGAAAAACCTATTGCTAAAAGGTTAGCCTTATATAAATGGAAGGAAAATGCTATGGCAGCCTCAACAAAGTAAAAGCGGTTGCCAAGGAAATAATTGCATGCCATCTAGTATTTGGGAAAATATCATGGAATGAAGCATGATGTGTTCCTTGCATGTACTTCGTTTTGTGTTTCAGAAACCAACAAACAAGGTTGGAAGTCTTTGATTAATTAATCAACTAAATCTTCTGCTAACACATTTTGATCATGAGGAGCATTGTGATCAATAAATCAACAAGTTTATATATTTTTTTAAAAATAGTTTTAATAAAAGCATTTATAAAAGTTCCAGATTAAAGGTGGCATTTAAGATATATTCCCCACTACCTGAGATATTTGGAGGTTTTATCCTTTATAAAATTGTGTTAACTGTGACACATGCATACACCATTGGAAAAGCAACATTTTTTTTCTTTACCATTATTTCTTTTGTAGATTTCATCAATGCAGATTTCATCAATGTATTATTCCACTAAAACTGATTATTCATTTGCTAATATTTCATGATAGCTTTGTAATAACACTCATATTTTTAAAACTGGCATGATTCAAAACAAAAACTGCCCCTTATCTTGCCAATGCTACTATGGCAGCTTTTATATGCCAACAGTTCTCTGGCATAGTTATGATAGTGGTGCTGGTAACTTCTGATGCATGAGCCACAACTCAACAGAGCACTGTTGCCAACATCATGCAGATTTCCTGCTTGCTCACAACATGGAGTATGGCTGAGAGTGTGACCTGGCAGCAGCACTGAGCCTGACATCCTGCCATCTTAATTACATTGCATATTCAAGAACTTAATTTAGACCAAGGTTTAATTTAGACCAAGGGTGGGCAACATGTGGCCTCTTCTGCCAATACTAGCCAGCACTATTAAATGAGACATCAAAATTGTGATACAGTGGCCTAACTATTTCTAACTAGTTCTTCAAATGAACCCAGAGAGTGCTAATCAATGACTCTCTTCATCCTGAAGAGAAGAAACAAGTGGGCTGCCAGAAGGTTCAGTCTTGGATTTTGTGTTGTTCAACATCTTTATAAATGAATTGAATGATGCATAGAGAGTATGCTTTTCAAAATTGTGAATGATACCAAATTAGCAGGAATAGCTAATACCTCATAGGTTGATATGATGGTGTGCTTTCAAGTCATTTCCAACTTATGGCAACCCTAAAGTGAACCTATCATGGCACAAATCTTGGCAAGATTTCTTCAGAGGAGGTTTGTCATTGCCTTTCCCTAAGGCTGAGAGCATGTGACATGCCCAAGGTCACTCAAAAGGTTTCATGGCCAAACAGAGAATCAAACTCTGTGCTCCAGAGTCATAGTCCAATGCTCAAACCACTATACTGTCTCTCTGCCCCTTGGGACAAGACTGAAATTCAAAATGACATTGACAAAATTTGAGAGCTGGGGCAAAACTAGCAAATTTGAGGTCAACATGGAGAAATGTAAGGTTTCATCAGGAAAAATGAAATGCACCAATATAGGATGAGTAACTTCTGGCTTGATAGCAGTACATCTAAATAGAACTAAGGGTCTTAGTAGACTACAAGCTAAATATAAGTCAGTGGTGTTTGACCAATGCAATTCTGAGCTGTATTGCATCCAGATCAAGGGAAGTACTGTCTGTCTGTCTATCTATCTATCTATCTATCTATCTATCTATCTATCTATCTATCTATCTA
>NC_056525.1:196398949-196405911 GCF_019175285.1 Sceloporus undulatus | reverse complement strand
GTCAGACATCCCCTAGTATACTGTGCCCAGTTTTGGGCACCACAGGATATTGACAAGCTGTGTCAATACCCAATGTGTCCAGAGAAGCATGATTAAGAAGCTTAAAGGGCTAGAAACCCAACCTGTGAGGAACAGCCTAAGGAATTGATTCTATTTAGATTGGATAAAAGAAGGCATATGATAACCACATATGAATATTTTAATGGCTGTCATGCAGGTGATGTAGTAAGCTTGTTTTTTGCTTCCCAGAGACCAGAACATGAACCATTGCAAGAAAAGGGATTCAGATTGCAAGAAAAGGGATTACACCTAAACATTATGAAGACTCAATTGGTGTTAAAAATGTTTAATAGTGGAATAGATGTCACTGGAATCACTCTTGGGAATGCTTTACTTGTGGATTAATGAATGGCAGGAATTTGGACAAGTTGGCCTTGTGGTCCCTTGCAGATCCATGATTCTATGAAATCTTATTGGTAGTCCCACCTAAAATAGATCCATTGAATCTATTCTGTGGTGAGGCACTGAACTTCATTGATTCAAGTTTTCTAAATGACACTACTAGGAATGTTCATTCCTGTGTTTCCAGGGTCTGAAAGCCTGGAAATACCGTTGCAAAATTGTGGTGTATGTAGTATAGTGGGATGCAGTGGCTCAAGTGGTTAAGATGCCGACTCTGTTGGTTGCAAGATCGGCAGTTTGGCAGTTAAAGGCCCAGGTGCTGCATGATGGGGTGAGCTCCTGTCATTAGTTCCAACTTCTGCCAATCTAACAGTTCAAAAGCATGCAAATGCAAGTAGATAAATAGGTATCACTACTCAGTGGGAAGGTAACAGCATTCAGTGGAGTCATGCTGGCCACATAACCAACAAAGCAGTCCTCGGACAACACTGGCTCTTTGGCTTAGAAACAAAGATGAACACCACCAACTAGACATTCATCTCAAGGGACTACCTTTACCTTTAGTGTTTACAGGGTTGCACAGAATATCATGGTTCAGAAAGATTCTTTGGTACCTTCTTGCCTTACAGAGAATTTTCATTGTTACTCCCAAATTTTGATAGTAGTAAAAAATGTTTTGATGATGGTGTGTCTTCTGGTGGATTGGGAGGAGGACCAACGTGGGCCTCTTACTCGGGACAGTTGCCCAACCCCGATTTACACACTTGGTGCAGAAAGTGGGGGTATGTAACCCATAGCTTTGCTTACCATCACCACTGTACATAATACTAAATGAACCAACATTAATACTACTGCATACATGTAAGCTACGTGTAGTTACAAGGTAGGGGGCTATATTACTAAACCCTTTCTTGCTGGAATGCCATTAATCTGGTAGCAATACAATGGGGAAAAACCCACAGTTTCTTTCTCAAACGTAGTCATATTTATAGTATTACTATTTGCATTCAATCAAGCAAGGTTAAATTATTTTTTGCTAGAAACTCGCCATTACTAGAGAGTAATCTTTATTAAACAGAGTGGGACTTTCAAGTTAAACTTCCATGGACTGTCCCACACTATCTGGAAATCATTCTCTGAAGATGCCAGCCACAGATGCTGGCAAAACATGAGGAAGAAACTCTTCTAAAACATGGCCACATAGGCAGAAAAACCCACAAAAAACTATGGATGCCGGCCATGAAAGCCTTCGACTTCATATCTGGAAATCAGTTTGTGTTTCTCTACTTGAAGGGGGGGGGGGGGGGGGGGGGGTGGCGGCAGAGCATTGTCTTATCTGTATAAAGTCTGTGCAATATGAATTTTGAGAGAATGTATTCTCCATCCTTAGGAAATCACTACTGCAGTGATTTTCTTCATTTTGCCATTAGATTTAATTAAGCTGTGCCAGCTTTTAATTAATCTTTTTTTAATCTCTAGGGAAGATTGTGAAGCTGCCCAGAACACTTCTAAGCAAATCATGGGCAGCATGTCCAATATATTTTGGTATTGACACTCTGTAGTACAACTGTATAAATAACTGTCAAGTTCCTTGTGAAATTAAAATCCAATCTGCTGGTTTTCTTATATCTCAAATTACACTTCTTAATGTGCCATCTATATTAAAGGCAGTTTTGAACAATGGCAAATTGAGATAATTTGTGATAACGGTTCAGGGGGGAAAGTAGAGAGCAATTTGTGCAGCAAGCAGTAGCAATTTCCTTTTCTTTCCCATTTTTTATTTTTTCCTGTGAGACTGTTGGGAGGAAAGCTGGATCATTAGAAACAGATAATAAGTTTGGGAGGTGGGTGCAGCACTTATTTTGGCAGCACAGTTTTAGTGTCAGTGTCAGTTTCACTGGCACACTTGTAGCCACAGGTTTTGGAAGTACAACATGGGGAGAAAGAGTGGCCCTGAGCAGCTGTATGTGGTCCCAAACCCATGGGTTGCCCATCCCTGTCCTATATCACAATCCATTTGGGTCTTTATATTCCAGAAGGACCTATTTCATGAACAGGAGTAATGGGATTTCAAGCATTTACAGCAGTATTATATAGCTCGTGGGCTATTGTTGGGTGGCAGCTTTCAGCAGCCTTAGTAGAGATGGAAGGAATATTTTAAAAATATTTTTATAAATGGTCCAGACAGAGTTGGGAAAGTCTGATGAGGAGGGATCAAGGGTGCACCTACACTGCAGAAATAATGCTGTTTGACACGACTTGAAGTACGTAGCTTCATTCTGTGGAATCCTGGCACTTGTAGTTTTACAAACCCTTTGGCCTACCCTGCCAAAGACTGCTGCCTCACAAAACTACAAATCCCAGAATTCTTTAGGCAGTTAAAGTGGTGTCAATCTGCATTATTTCCACAGTGTAAATGTACACTTTTGAAAATCTTTGCAGTTTGGGACCTAGTGTATGTAAAATTCACACATAGGTTTTTTTGCACAGTGTGGAAAACTTCTGTGGAAAAAAATCAGGTTCTGTTGAATAATATTTTTTTTTCAGAAATTGCAGTTTCCTGTGGAGAAAATCCTGTTTTCTGTGCAAAAAACATACTTAATTTTGTATGAGATAAGCCGTTAACTACAACATTTTCCTATGCAGGAAATAGGGTTTACTGCACAGAAAGAGCTAATTCCTGTACCAGAAATGCTGTTTCACTGAAATATCACAGGTGCATTTTGTGCAGAAGAAGTTTTTGAAGACTTTCTTGCATCAAAAAGAAAATGGGCAAAGTTACTCATTGCTTCCTTTAGAAGCAAAAATTCATGAAGATTGCACCCCAAGCCCTATTTGAGACCCAACATGGTGTAGTGGTCTGAGTGTTGGACAATAGCTCTGGAGACCAGGGTTTGAATCCCCGCTTGGCCATGGAAGCCCACTGGGTGAGCTTGGGCAAGTCACAGTCTCTCAGCCTCAGAGGAAGACAAGGGCAAACTTCCTCTGAACTAATCTTGTCAAGTAAACCTTGTGATAAGTTCACCTTAGGGTCACCGTAAGTCTGGAATTACTTGAAGGTACACAGAACACAAGCCCAAGCTGGAATAGACAATGCTAAGGACTGTTATGAGCTTCAGTACAACAATATCTGAAACATTATACAATTCCTATCCCTGATTTAAAGAAAGTGTGTTCCAAGTAAGTGTGGTAAATTTGAGAGCTATAAATGAACTGTTAATGGCAAGAGAATTGTTTTCAATGTAATGAGACCCATGGCCTTTCTGCTGTATCACCTGAAGCCCGGGACAATCTTAGAAAGCATCAGAATGGCTCTGCTGCTCCTGAAAGTCTCAGTATCTCAGGTAAGTATAAGATTCAAGGGAAGGACAAAAGGATTTTCTGGCTGTCATGCTGAGCCCCAGAAAAGCTCAGAAAGTAGTGAGATGTTTTATTATTTTCTGAGTTTCTCTGAAATCCAGCAGAACAGGAACACTCTATGTAGCCAACTAAAATATGAAGATTCCCTGTCTTTCTTGTATTATATCTTCTAACCCTCTGGAAATAACAATTACCTTTTTCATGACTCCTTCTCCTTAGGGAGGTCAGCAAGATTATGAATTGCAGTTTATGATTTTGCTTATCTGCTCAAGAACAATATCCCTTGGAATATTGCCATAAAAAAAGATGATGAATTAAAAACAACCTATCCTTCAAATAAAATGTCCATCAGGGCAGTTGATCTAGTTTTTCTTATTGGGATGGCTAATGAATTATTGATATAAAAAGCAGATGTTGAACACTAACTCTCTTTCTGCGAATTCACAGAGCATATTAGAAAAAGTTCATTTTATTACAAGTTATGAAATGTTACATCAATTTTGGTTAAATAAGACAACATTATTCCTTTCATACTTAACATAAACAAATATGGGTGAGAGCTATTAGCTGACAATTATTAAAAGGATTAGTAAAATAGCCCCTTCGTGTTCAGAATTGTGTATCCCTGAATTTGATTTGCTCAGAGATTAGCAATGTGAAAGCATTGTTGCCTTCATGACTTTCTTATGAGTTTCTTGGAAAGCATTTGGTTAGCCCTCATTGTAGACAGGATTTGGAATGTGTTTAGGCATTAATCTGATGGCACAGACCTGTTTTTACAGCCAGAATCTTCTAATGTATGTTCTGTAACTTTATGTATATTTGGCTACGTAGCAGAAGTACTAAGAAAACCTTCCACGAGGGCATAATTGAGACACATAACCATGTTCTTTTGGAAAATCAGTGTGCAAAGGTATCTTGCGGCACCTTTGGAGTTTATCACATGTGAGGAATTTCTCTTAATTTCAAATGAAAAAAAAGTGGGGCCAGAACGCATTCAGGTGAACTTGCTAGTTCAGCGAATTTACATAAATGCGAATTGCGTTGGATCTGATTCCCCACTGCCTGAAAATAGCTTGCCATTGCCCAAAATTGTGTGTCTATCACACAATAATGTGAAACTCCATGATTGCGTTTGGACTGACTTCCCATTGCCTGAAATTGCGTGTAGTAGTCTATCACGCAATAACATTCAACCCCATGATTGCGTTCGGATTGCCATTGGGTTATACTTCCAATTTCCCTTGTCTGATAAACTCCTTTGAGACTGTGCAAAAGTATGAGCTTTCATAAGCTCAAGCTTCCTTTGTTTTCTAAGAAACTTTATTAGTAAATTGTAAAGATGTGTAATAGGATACTAGCAAGAGTGTCCTGATGCACCATTGACACTCCCTAGCCAGCATTTCAATTCACCACAGAACTGATGCACAACAAAGTCGATGCACATCAGTCCCAGTTTATATTGATCTCATTGTTTATCAGTCACTTTGCTGTCTCCCCTATGTAGTAAGACGACAGCAGCCCTTTACTAGGTACGGACATCATAGAATTCTGCCCAATTCTGAGTCCTGCAGACAGAAGCCTATGTACAAAGATGAAACTTTTGCTGTATCTTTTTTGGTTTTTATGGCAGTACATTTCACAAAACACTCTTAAAATAACATAATTAAAGTATATAGGGAGAGAAAGAGAACTAAGACTTTCCATAGTGGTCAGGGTTAAAATAGGCATGAAGGGGTATACGTGAATGTAGTATTTTTTTAATAATAATTTTTATTCATTTTTTGAACACTATATTAAATACAAAAAAGAACATTTACACATGAAAATAATAAAATAAAATAAAATAAATTACATCTATTCCATCAGCCTTATTCTTGTTTTTGAGTTTAAAGTTCCTCCTCATTGTGGTATTTTATTACAATCTTGTTTTTTTGCTATTGTTTAGAATTAAATCATGTCCGAAGTGAGAATCAAGTCACACAATGAATCATTTCCTGCAAACTACTTAGAACATAATTTGCTTTGCAGAAGACAAGTAATCATTCTGAAGTTGGTAACCAAAAAAAACATCCCATTTAAAAATAGTATTTGGTTTGACATAAATTATATTGTAAGTTACTGTCAACGTCTCTGTGAAATGAATTGCAGTGAGCCCGCCATATTGATGGGTTAGCTATTAATAGATTCAAGCACCCACAGATCACCATGCCCCATTTTATTCAAGTGTGCCACATGAATCCACATATTTTCTCATCCAAAGGGTAGCAAAACCAACTCCCTCCCTGAAGATGGCAAGGGACTACTGTAAAATGTTTGGTCTTTGTCATGAAAATGGTTTGCAATGAAAGTATTAATCAGTTTCTCATCACATGGCAAATACATTCTCTTTCATTTCTGTTAAGTGTTTAGCATCCATCTGCCCTTTATTTATTTAAAAATCCATGCCACCTATATTCTATCAAATTCAAGTGCTGCATGTTGTAAGACACACAACAGTACATATATGGAATCTGCTTTGATTCCTTTGTGAAACAGCGGAATACAAATTATTATTATTATTATTATTATTATTGTTGTTGTTGTTGTTGTTGTTTTGCATGCAGACTTAGATTCAATCCTTGACATTGCCAGGTAGAACTAAACAATTAGTTATGTCTGAAATCCTGAATCTGCCAATCAGTGCAGACAATACCATCCTAGATTAACATAGCTTTATATCTTTATATATAGTATATATCTACTGAGATGGTAGAACCTAAGCCTTGTCTGCTTTTATTCGCACAGGACTTTGTCTCAGAGGTACCTGCAACTACATGAACATTTGGCAAAAATGTAAATAAATATGCAGGTGTACCCTTCATTTAACTCTCCAAACCATGGTTGGAACTTACGTAGCCTTCCAAATGTTGTTGGACTACAACGCCCAACATTCTTTACAGTGACTTTGTTTTCAAAGGGTGCTGTAAATATATTATAGATACTGTTCACAATTTGGATTCCAAACTATAATCCAATACCTCTAAATAGGCAGATAATACATACATAGGTTTCAGCAAATAATTTTTGTAGACAGTAATTACAGTAGTTAATATAAACTGTAAAAAACTATTAGTACAGTAAGAATCAGATTTCTTTTATATGATTTTCAATAGAATTTGTCTATATTGCTACTGTCCTTGGGCTAACTAATCATAACC
>NC_056525.1:196391449-196396449 GCF_019175285.1 Sceloporus undulatus | reverse complement strand
CCAAGAATATATGGTTTTAATTTAATATATATGTGTGTATTTTTAAAAACACACAAAATTGCAGTTTAACATTATAAACTTCTTATTAGTTCACTACATGAAGTAATAACTGCTCCTGACAGGTTTCCCTTGTATAGATATTAAAAACTGATACATTGCTGTTAGTAAAAGGAGGATGGTGGAACTGACTGCTATGCTGAATGTCTTTGAACTTCAGGTTGAAATGAAGTTTAATATTTAAAAATTAACCTTCATGCATTAGGATGGGACTATGATTAGGATTATAGTTCACTAGAAACATTTATTACATAATTCACAAAGAATTAGTCACCTACAAGGTAAATATGTAATTAAATTCTTATCTGAAGGCTTACAAGCAATGTTTGAAACCTGTTATGAGGTACTTGTTTTCTTTTAATGGGCAAAAAAATGGACCTAACCAAATCACTCCAACAAATCTATTGCTTTTTGCCACTGAGGTATTTTTTCCCCTAATCATTGTAACTTAATGGGACAAATAGTGCTGTTTGTGTTTTGTTTGTTTTTGGTTTTGTTTCTGTTTCTGTGCATTGTTGTTGTTTTTTTTCAGAGACATAATGCTGAACAATATAAGTAATCTGTCTGTCTGTAGATTTGTCCCATTCAGGATGTGGAACAATGAATGGACTGACATTGTTACCAGGTTAAGAAATGCAAGGCATGAACTGTTACAATAAGGTAAGTCCAGTTTATACCATCATAACCCACTCTTTTAGTCATTGTGAAGGTCAGAATTCTTTACCAACCTTGCAAAAACAAAATCTACTCCAAATCCACCTTTTAAGTGACTCACTTCTCACCTCAACATTGTCAAGATTTCAGCATCCAGGGAAAATGTTCAGGATGTGGGACAAAGGTGAGAGCCTGCTGTGTCATAGGAAGCTGATGACATACCAGCAGGACATGAAATCACCAGGTGGCAAACATACAGAGTCATGCCACATGGGAGACAGGAAATAAGTGTAACACACCAGCAAGGAGTTGAGCCAGAAGCTCCAGCACTGGACATGTATACAAGGGAGGAGCTACAATACCTGGTGTGGTTGGTGTGTGATATATAGTATTGGCGAGACATTCTGTCAGTGAGAGCAAGGTTTATAAACAGTGGAACAAAGATTAAAAGCCTCCTTGTGAGAACTCAGCATGCTGTCATGTTTGCAGCTTCTCTGTGTGGGAGAAGGAATTCTCCAGCCTGCACTGAACTTCACTGTCTTCTGTGGCATGTGTTCCAGGCACAAAGCTTCAGTGGTGTGCAGAAGCTCACCAACAACATTGCCATTTCCATGTTTTTAGAGAGTGGGATGAATCAGAAGAGACATGTCCAACTATTTTCATGTAGCTGGATGTGCTGCAACAGGCATGCTTGGGGACTTACCAAAGTCCTCAAGGTCTCTAAAGATGACATCCTTGCAGCAACTGGAAAATAGCTGGAAGCATTCTCTCACATTAGCCATGCTGCCCATATCATCCAATTCCCAGCCAAAGATCCTCTAGGTGACATTTAAGGCAGGGAGACAAATTCTTTCTGAATAGACTTTTTCTGACTGAGGAAAGCAATGAAGATCACTGGAGCACCAGGTTGTGCTGGTAGTTGGCTTCACTATTCATTAGTTTAACTTAATCAGAAAAATGGTGAACACAGTGAAGGCATGTGATTGACTAAATGTGCTCCTCTTGCCAATGACTAAGCATTAGTCAGCTTTGATTGCTGTGGATTCCTCCTTCCCCAGCTGGGAAAAGTTCAAGGAAGGGAAACACCCCAAGGCAACGGTAGTGTACTTCTTCCACTTTCTTCATGGGATGAACACTCAGATGGCCTATGAAACACAAGAGTGCGTCCAGCTTTGTACTTCCTTGGCCTCCACTGTGTAGGGTTTCATATTCAGAAATAGATTTCATTTTAGTTGTAAGTATAACAAATAGGTTGCACTCTGCCCTTTGTATCCATGGATTCTGCATCCATATAGTCAGCCAGCCACAGCTTGAAAATAGTTTTTTTGTGCTTTCTCTGAAGATGCCAGCCACAGATGCTGGCAAAATGTCAGGAATAAACTCTTCTAGAACCTGACCACATAGCCCAAAAAACCCACAAAAAACTATGGATGCCAGCCATGAAAGCATTTGACTTCACAACAGATTGAAAATGTTTCCTACACAAAATATAAAAAATAAGGGACACCATTTTAGTGTCCCATTGTATATAATAGGACTGGTGCATCCAGGGATTTTGTTATCCATGGAGGGTCCTTCAACCAAACCCCAGCAAACACAAAGGACCCACTGTATTACTACCTATATGTTTTAGTATTAAATAACCAATAACATTTGAATGATATGTAGAAGAAAATGTGAAGCAATTTTAGCTTTGCTCTGATATTACATCTGCTTTGGGTACAGTAACATGCAAATCTCCAAGCTTTGTGTGCTGACTGGACACAGTTGTAGGGAGCTTTTTTTATTCATGTTGTCTAAAAAGGAATAAAAGCCTCCACATGTTTTTTCAGACTTCATGGAAAGAGTTCTTCTCATATTCAAACAAATGTGAGTAGGACATAAAGTGGTTGGCGATACATTGGCTCCACCCCTTTTCCATGCCTTTACATATCCTATCCAAATAACACCTGAACAAGCCCATTAAAAACAATGCATCATTTTAAAGAGTGTTAGAACAAGTCTTCATTTAGAATAATGGCCAAGATCCTACAATGCCTAGCATAGCATAAGAGTTCAACAGGCACAACTCCACTATAACTCCCCATCTGCCAACTCCAGGACATATGATTTTCCTGTGATAGACCTCTGAATTGCCATTCCATGGGGGACTGGAGAGGCATCTGGCTATGCCCTAAAGTCAGGTGCACATCAATTACTTTTCTCATCAAGATTCACTGGGACCTCCCCTTTGCTCTCCACCAATGATGGAATGGCTGTTCAGGGAGACTATTTCAGCAAAACCATGAGATGGGGAGGGAGGAGCCTTTGGTTATTGTAGAAAGTAGAATAAAATACAAAACTCCACAATGGCCATACACAGATGAAAGGTAAACTTAAATTTGCATATATCACTAACAGGATGCTGGCCAAAATGTGTTTCCACTGATAGAGAACAGGATCTCAAGCTCAGAATCCCAGGATCTTAAACTTATGGAATTCTTTGGAAGGGATTCTACATTTTTCTAGGCTACATGCTGATCCTGTAAAAGGCAGCATCCTGCATGTTAGAGTATGTTCCTTGTGGCTTTGTAATAGTCAAGGGAGATAAGGGGATTGCAGATCAGCAGCAGGCTACAGTTTTAAGCTAAGCAATAAGGAGACATATTTTTCTAAGGGTTTCTCCCCTGATGAGTACATTTCCAGGTGTGGAGGTGGCTTTCTTGCTGTATATTGCCTTTTTTTCTGGGTGTGGAGTTACACAGAAGGTTATGAATACCTCCTTCCACTCCCTCTATAAATTCACCTTGCTGTTGCTCTAGTCTACCTTGACTCATGGCAACCTTGTGAATGAGATATGTCCAAGACCCCCTGTCCTTTAATGCTCTGCTAGGCAGTTGGTCCTACAAACTCAGACCTGTGACCTCCCTGACTGAGCATGTGGCATGTGGTCTTGCTCTTTTCTGCTGTCTTCTACCTTTGCTAGCATTATTGTCTTTTGTAATGAATCATGCCTTCTCAAGATGTGGTCACAGTATGACAGCCTCAGTTTGATCATCATGGCTTCCAGTGGAAGTTCAGGTTTGATCTGGTAGAGGATCCATTTGTTTGTCTTTTTAGATGTCTGTGGTATCCACAGCATTTTTCTCCAGCTCCACATCTCAAATGAGTTCATTTTCTTCTCATCCACCTTCTTCACTGTCCAGCTCTCACATTCATACATAGTGATGAGAAATATAATGGTTTGAAGGATTCTAACTTCACCTAGGTGGGTATAATCTCAAATTATGGCCTTGAATGTTACTGATGGGGTATTGGTTCTTAGTGTCTGAAACCAGGGACTTGATAAGAGGTCTTCAATGCACAATGTATTCACAAAGAAAATTACTGCCCCTTTCATAAATGTTGGGATGTCACATAGGAAATGTTACAAATGTATCTGATTTTACCAGGAAAAGTGTTTGAAGAACTCCTTTTCCTAGACCCTAGTTTTTATATGCACAATACTAAGCAATACAACTATGTTACTTATGTTGATGGTCCAGAATATAACATAAAAGTGAGCCACCTTTTCTCTATGTTTGTTTTTATTGGATTTATTTTTTTTAAGTCTTTGCCTGGTGATGAAGAGTAGGCAGAATGAATAAATTGTTTGACACTGACAAATGATAGCTTCCAATACAATGGAGACTCCCTAGCATCAGGAAAAACTTTCACACCAGGCAGAAAGCAAGATGAGAAGCTTCTCCCAAATGTAAACATGAAGGCAGGTAATTTAGAAATGTGTGTGAGGTGTCCCCAGACAAATAATTCCCACCTGCATTCTGAAAACTGTAGTCAAAAGACAGAAACATATTAGCATCAGCTTTAAGTTTTATTGTCTCTTTGTACCACATGCTTTTCTAGTGGGAACCTCTTTTCCTTTGACAATGTTCTTAAATAATATATACTGAGAAAGATGCATTCTTTTCTCTTTGGCATCAAAGAGATATCATGCAGTGGCTCAAGCAGATAAGCTACTAACTCTGTTGATTGCAAATTCAGCAGGTTGACAGTTTGGGGCCTGGGTGCCACATGATGGGGTGAGCTCCCATCATTAGTCCCAGCTTATGCCAACCTAGCAGTTCAAAAGCATGCAAATGCAAGTAGATAAATAGTTACCACTCTGGTGGGAAGGCAAACAACATTCTGTGCAATCATGCTGGCCACATGATTACAGAATAGTCTCTGACAACGCTAACTCTTTGTCTTAGGAATTTATCGCACTGGCCCTGAAATGGGCCCAGTGCATTCTAAAACGTGCACGCGCA
>NC_056525.1:196361453-196371449 GCF_019175285.1 Sceloporus undulatus | reverse complement strand
AGAGAGTATGTCAATTAGGAGACAGTGATCAACGGTGTCAAAGGCTGCAGACAAATCAAGAAGGATGAGAACAGAGTAAAGGCCATTAACCTTGGCCCGTAAAAGGTCATTCGAGATCTTACTGAGAGCTGTCTCAGTAGAATGCCTTGGGCGGAAACCAGACTGAAAGGGATTGAGGATGGAGTTGGCGTCAAGAAACTCAAGACACCGAGAATAAACAACCCGTTCCAAAACTTTAGAAAGAAAGGGAAGAAGAGAAATCGGGCGATAGCTAGACATAGAGGAGGGGTCAAGAGAAGTTTTTTTCAGAATTGGGGAAATGAGAGCAGGTTTGAAGTCCGACGGGAAGGAGCCTGTAGAGAGAGAGAGAGAGATTGAAGATATGGAGAAGTGAGGGGAGAAAAGAAGGAGCGATATAGATTAGAAGACTACATTGACTGACATTAGAGTAAGGGCATGTGAACTGATATAGATTCTTTCTACAGTGTTTTCTCATCTCCACATGCAGTAATCTCCTCATATTCTCAACTGATACATATGCATTCATGAACCACTCATAAAATAACATGAAACAGATATTACATTGTTTCACAACATATCCATATGATGAGTGATAGCATTACTGCTACCTCTCCCGCTTCCATCCTCTTTAAAAAATGTATGGTGTCCTAGCAGCTTAATTTTTTGGCTATGTGGTGAAATAATGAATTCAGGTCACAATTTGCCACATTCACAATAACCCACATTTCTGCATTTTCTAAAGCATTGTCAGAAATATATTGTCACCTCTCAATGCCTCCCATAGCCAGGTCCTCACAAATTTAGGCTGCCATCCTGTTGATAACGTTGTTGCTGCTGTGTGCCTTCACGTTGTTTCCAGTTTATGGTGGCCCTATCTGATACTGAGAGTGTATGACTTGACTAAGGTCACCCAGTGGTTTTCCAAGGCCAAGCAGAGATTTAGACTCTGGTCTCCAGAGTCATAATCCCAATGTTCAGGTCACTACACCACTTTGGCTGAGGGCATGTTCAGCCAAGATCCACCAAGGTCTTCCAGCCCCCTCAGCAGAATGCAGTATTGGTCTGCATCTAGGTGGATCTTGACTGAATGTGTCCTCAGTCTGCATTTGGTTATGGGAACATAGCCAGTTGCATCTCTGATTCCAATTCTCCACCAAATACAAAATGGCTTCTGGGAGGGAACTTTCAAAACAACATGGTAAGCCCTGGGACTAGTAATAGGGAAGTCACAGTGGATTACTGTATGCAGAACTCTTAAGCCACATGTAACCACATAGGATCTCAGTTGTGATGGCAACTTACTTGCAAACAGAACATGCTAATTCTACAAGTCTTTAAAAATCAAACACCAGATTTCTTATTTGCAAACTTTGATTTTTCACTTCTGCTTCACAGCAGCCTCCTATTTTTTCCAAAGACAAGAACAGTAAAACTTTGATCATTTGGCTTCATATCATCTTGAACCAGTGTCTGCCAATGCTGAAACATCTTATGGGAAAGCACAGCAGTGCCTTGGTAACCTCAGCTTGAAAGACAGATTTCAAACTATATCCTCAGTCACTACTGTGATCATATTGTCTGTTACTGTTTTTTAAGAGCTGTCTTGAGAAGGAGATGTTTACATCCTCAGCTTGGATTCCTAGTTCAACCATAGGCACATCTAATTACTATATTGTGAGATGTCTGGCAAGAAATGTTTATTTTTGGTGCTTAGATAAAAACACCAAAATAGTCTTTCCTGGTATCATAGAAGTTAGTATTTTGCTCTTCTGCTATGCTATTTTGCAAAAGGAAAAACAAATCCCACTGAAGTGTGCAGCATGGATTGTGGCAACTATAGCTCCAACAAGAAACAATCATGCTGATACACCTCATTTTGTCTTGGAGACTGCAGGATATCTTTAAAACTCTTTATATGCCAAAACTGCCACAGTTCCACATAGCCGAAAGCATGAGAAAGACACCTGTAAAACAGGTATCTTGTTAAGGGTCATTATTCTATAGATGGTTAGATGGTGACTTTTCTCTTTCTGTAGCTTGCATTCAGTCCACAGCCAAGGTTCTGGAGACAAGGAAATGTGTAGAGGCAGCAGTTATAGAAATGGAAATGGAAGCTTGTAGAGTATGAACATGTACTATGTCAGGGAAGGGAAATGTATGCTCTGCTTGATATTCTTTGCACTTCCAATGTTTTCTCACCACTGGTTGTGCTAGCTAGGACTCATAGGCATTGCACTCTAAGAGCATCTGAAAAGTTACATATTTACCATCCTTATAATTTGTATTATAAGCATTCTGTTGGTTGCAGTCGGAAGTATGATATCACTTTCTAATGGAAAATGTTTCATACTGCACTGCCTGCCATCTATGATGTCATATACAGACTGTTCCCATCCCTCCTTGTTGAGGTCCACAAATAGAAATCACAGATAGTTGGCTAGCAGGCTGAATGAGAATGGTATGCAATCTTGCGTTAGTCAGCTGAGGTGAAGTGCCTTCTTCTCACAATGAGAGAAATTTGAACTTCTGTGACAGAAAAAAAAAAGCAAAGGTCTCTTTGACCTTAAATCAGTGGAGCTTCATAAATAAAAATAAATAAATTTTTTATTTATATACCACTTTTCTAAAAATCAAAGCGGTTAACAGCATATACATATACAATGTAAAAACCATCAAAATACGAAACATCATAAACAACCAATTACAACAATAAAACCACATGATGTCAAATGTGGGATGGATCTAAATCAATCTTTTTACAGCAGATACTCAGATAAATGACAAGAGGGAAAAGAACATGCTGCAGAACAATCTAATACAATTGAGCCTTTAGGCTGAAGGGCAAGGGATACAAACAAACAAACAAACAAACAATAAATAAATAAATAAATATATGGATTCAGATGGTGATTCAAGTTAAGAGTCAGATTGTTTATCAAATCCAAAAGCAAATAAAAATTAAAAATGGGAAGGGGGTGTATCCCATGTCAGGAACAACATATCAGTGGAAAGGTTGATAAAGTATATTTAGAAGTTGTTCCTTATTATTGCTAAAAAAATAGCTATAGAACTGCACTTGAATCTTATTTCTAAGAGAGAAGAACTAGAAATCATGCCAGCAATGTCTGTGTAGATTTGTGAAGTCGAAGGCAAAATAATCCATGTAGATTATTTTGACAGCTGCTACACAGTTTACAGAATGTATGTAAGAGGCCAGGACGATAAGGTGCATTTATTATTTAATAAGTAATTACCTACATGGTTTGCTTGTCTTCATCAGGTGAATTCATTCAACACTGAGCTAGATGTCAGTTGCATCTCATTCTAATAAAACATGTGTAGAAGAGCAGGAGACAACAATGTCTTGAGCCTCAGCTACTATGTGCATGTTTTAAGGAGATGCAGTTGTTATTAAGCTAATTAATGAATAAGTCCTCCTCTGCTCAAAACAAACAAAATGCATTGGTAATTACTCATTGTATAACATTCTGTTGGCCTAGCCTCTTGAATCTACATCTCAAAATGATCAGTAGCTGTCCATGTAAGCTATTCCGCTGATGATACAGGCATGGCATCCTGCTCTTTTCTCTTGCACAAAGCTTGGGAAGGATACTTTTTTGGACATGATCTATCCAGAATCCCTCAGCTGGGACATCCAGAAGCTTCTTTTCAACATGGAAAGACTGGCAGTGACATCCTGAGTGGATTTGCCATCCCCAAAGGAGTAGATCCACCAGGTGCTATTGAGCTAGGATAGCTGGAGGGTGCTGGCTGGAGATTTCTAAGATCTGTAGCTGCCAGTTTCTGCATATAAGATGTAGTTTGCTTTTCCACTTGTGATTAGAGTGTGATGTAGTGGTCTGAGTGCTGGACTGTGACTTTAAGAACCAAGGGTCAAATCCACTCTTGGCCATGAAAACCCACTGGTTGACCTTAGGCAAGTCATAGCTTCTCAGCCTCAGAGGCAAAGGCAAAACCCCTCTGAACAAATCTTGCGATGAAAACTCCATGATAGGTTTGCCTTTGGGTCACCATAAGTCAAAAATGACTTGAAGGCACTTTGCAGCAGTAGCAGCAACAGCAACATAGACCTGTAGACTGCAGTGTTGTCATTGGGGTATATGGCATTATGCAAGTAGTGGGTATTATTTATTCCATAATAACTGCATTTTATTGCCCTTCCCTTTAAATATTTCTGATCAAATCTCAAAAACAACATTCAGAGTTTGTCAGGGATATTATAATAGGGATATGAAATTTTGTGATATATGCAGATGAGGCCAGTTGTAGAAAAAACATATTTCATATGTTATGTCTTTGAAAGGTCAAACCAATGGTATATGTATCTCAGGGACAACAGATACACATTTTGTTTCTCAGGATTTTTATTTACATGTCCCCATATCAATCTAAATATGACTACCTCAGCTAGCATGTTTCTTTTGTGGCACTTACTGAGAACTTGAAAATAGTGTTAGATTAATTAGTTTATATTTCAAACTTCTCTCATTGTAAAATGGCATGAATTGTCCTCATTGTGTAATATTTTCTTGGTTTTTGTGCCAATCTTCTAGCTGAACAGGTGAACAAAGAATTTTTAAGTTGCTGCTTCTGTGAGAGCTTTGGCAATGTGGTACAATAATTTATATTTTCAGCTGTGTTTTCATTTTCATTAAGACTAAGAGCTTTGGTATTGCACTATGTGAGATCCTCAATACTTTTTGTCAGTTTTACTCCTGGTGATCAGTCTTGATGCATCCTTAAAAAGTTGCAAGCTAGACATAATGCCAGAGAGTTATGAGCTATCGCATAACTCAAATCATAATCTATCAGCAGATTTCAAATTTGACATCATTGTTTGGGATGGGTGATGGACTATCATAAGAACTACCCTGACTCAGCAGTAAAAATCACAGAGGACAAGCCTTCAGAACTGAACGTTATCTGAAATGTTCTAGTATTTCTCCTATTTCTTTACTGATCATGAAGGAAGTAGATTGTAATATCTTGTATTTTGTCATAGCCAGTCATAGCATACTCAGCCTCTGTAAGCAGCAGATGTGGAGGAGGGACAAAAGAGTCCTGCTGCTGTTTGTTCCTCTACACAGTGAACAATGTGCTTGCTCAGCATCAATTGGGGAAGGGAGCCATCATCAGCAAGTAAAAGGTCAAAATAAATCATGCTGGGAAAAGATCTCAGTGGCCTGTTTTATACAATGGGTCAAACCAACCAAAGTCCCTATAACCGAAAAAAACCCAAGATAATAACCAAACAAAACAACTGAAGGGTTCTGGCAAAAACTATAAGGGAATAACAGCACCCTGGAGCAAACAAACAATGTAGTATCTAAAAGGGTAAATTTACCCCACTGGAAGATCTGTAAAATGCTAAGGGTGAATAAAATACAAAACCAGAGAAGCTAAACCCTGGAGAAAAGCCAATAAAACAACAGAAAGGGTGGAGAAAAGCCCCCCCCCCTTTTTGGCAATTATAAACAATTCTATTAATAAAAACAAAAGGCCAGACACGTTTCGACCTACGTCTTCTTCAGTGGCCTGCCAATGTTTAAAATATAAAATGTATAATAACTCCTTAGCAAACAATGTGACTTTGCTGAATTCAAAAGCTTTTAGATACTACATTGTTTGTTTGCTCCAGGGTGCTGTTATTCCCTTATAGTTTTTGCCAGAACCCTTCAGTTGTTTTATACAATGGGTCTCCTTACTTAATATGTGTGTGTGTGTGTGTGTGTGTGTGTATTCACAATAAAGAAGGTAAAAATATTTTTGTATTGGAAGCTATCATTTGTCAGTGTCAAACAATTTATTCATTCTGTCTCCTTATAAAAATCAACTGTTATAATTATGAGTGTGTGGGAAGTTTGGTTCATTTTTAAAAATAAAATTTCCCCAAAATTCACAATATTTTTCATAAACAGAACAAATAGGGCTTTTTAAAAAATGAATATGAGAAAAGGCAAAACTAACAGATCCAGACATCCATACTTTTGTTGCTCAGTTCTTAAAAGTCTGTCTTTTAATCCTTGCATATTAAACTATGCCGATGATGCTGAATTGGAGTTGCTAACACATTTTACCTCTGGCAGAACCCTCATCTTTAATACCTTCATTGAAGGAAAGACAAGGACTCTCCTATCTGGGAATAACTGTGCCTGTGGAATTTGGCTGCTATAACTATGGGCAAATTTTATTTCAGCTCTTTTTTTTTAAAAAAAATTGGAAATTACTCAAAGAACCTGTGGTCTTGCAAATTCTAATACAGAAGAAAATGGAAACTAGAGATTTTTCCATCTGTTGGTACAACTTATTGGTTGAAAAGAAAATCAGAATGATTCTGATTTCACTGAGTAATGATAAAAGGTAAAGGTATTCCTTGTTGACAAGGTTGTCAATTCCGAGCATAGGGAGTGGTGCTCATCTCTGTTACAGACTAGTTTATCACACTGGCCCTGAAATGGGCCCAGTGCGTTCTAAAACGTGCCCACATGCGGGTGCGCACAGAACGGGATGGGGCCAAGAACCCCATTTTATCGCTTGCTGGAACGCCGCCTTTGCTGCCGGGCATTCCAATTGTGTCCCCGTTCCATTCCAGAGGGTGCCATTTCTGAGAACTGTTCTGAGAACCGTCAGCAAAGGCAGCGTTCCAGTGTGTGATAAAATGGGGTTCTTGGCCCCATCCAGTTATGTGCGCGCCCTTGCGCGTGCACGTTTTAGAATGCACTGGGCCCATTTCAGGGCCAGTGCGATAAATTCCTAAGACAAAGAGTTAGCGTTGTCAGAGACTATTCTGTAATCATGTGGCCAGCATGATTGCACAGAATGTTGTTTGCCTTCCCACCAGAGTGGTAACTATTTATCTACTTGCATTTGCATGCTTTTGAACTGCTAGGTTGGCATAAGCTGGGACTAATGATGGGAGCTCACCCCATCATGTGGCACCCAGGCCCCAAACTGTCAACCTGCTGAATTTGCAATCAACAGAGTTAGCAGCTTATCTGCTTGAGCCACTGCATGATATCTCTTTGATGCCAAAGAGAAAAGAATGCATCTTTCTCAGTATATATTATTTAAGAACATTGTCAAAGGAAAAGAGGTTCCCACTAGAAAAGCATGTGGCACAAAGAGACAATAAAACTTAAAGCTGATGCTAATATGTTTCTGTCTTTTGACTACAGTTTTCAGAATGCAGGTGGGAATTATTTGTCTGGGGACACCTCACACACATTTCTAAATTACCTGCCTTCATGTTTACATTTGGGAGAAGCTTCTCATCTTGCTTTCTGCCTGGTGTGAAAGTTTTTCCTGATGCTAGGGAGTCTCCATTGTATTGGAAGCTATCATTTGTCAGTGTCAAACAATTTATTCATTCTGCCTACTCTTCATCACCAGGCAAAGACTTAAAAAAATAAATCCAATAAAAACAAACATAGAGAAAAGGTGGCTCACTTTTATGTTATATTCTGGACCATCAACATAAGTAACATAGTTGTATTGCTTAGTATTGTGCATATAAAAACTAGGGTCTAGGAAAAGGAGTTCTTCAAACACTTTTCCTGGTAAAATCAGATACATTTGTAACATTTCCTATGTGACATCCCAACATTTATGAAAGGGGCAGTAATTTTCTTTGTGAATACATTGTGCATTGAAGACCTCTTATCAAGTCCCTGGTTTCAGACACTAAGAACCAATACCCCATCAGTAACATTCAAGGCCATAATTTGAGATTATACCCACCTAGGTGAAGTTAGAATCCTTCAAACCATTATATTTCTCATCACTATGTATGAATGTGAGAGCTGGACAGTGAAGAAGGTGGATGAGAAGAAAATGAACTCATTTGAGATGTGGAGCTGGAGAAAAATGCTGTGGATACCACAGACATCTAGAAAGACAAACAAATGGATCCTCTACCAGATCAAACCTGAACTTCCACTGGAAGCCATGATGATCAAACTGAGGCTGTCATACTGTGACCACATCTTGAGAAGGCATGATTCATTACAAAAGACAATAATGCTAGCAAAGGTAGAAGACAGCAGAAAAGAGCAAGACCACATGCCACATGCTCAGTCAGGGAGGTCACAGGTCTGAGTTTGTAGGACCAACTGCCTAGCAGAGCATTAAAGGACAGGGGGTCTTGGACATATCTCATTCACAAGGTTGCCATGAGTCAAGGTAGACTAGAGCAACAGCAAGGTGAATTTATAGAGGGAGTGGAAGGAGGTATTCATAACCTTCTGTGTAACTCCACACCCAGAAAAAAAGGCAATATACAGCAAGAAAGCCACCTCCACACCTGGAAATGTACTCATCAGGGGAGAAACCCTTAGAAAAATATGTCTCCTTATTGCTTAGCTTAAAACTGTAGCCTGCTGCTGATCTGCAATCCCCTTATCTCCCTTGACTATTACAAAGCCACAAGGAACATACTCTAACATGCAGGATGCTGCCTTTTACAGGATCAGCATGTAGCCTAGAAAAATGTAGAATCCCTTCCAAAGAATTCCATAAGTTTAAGATCCTGGGATTCTGAGCTTGAGATCCTGTTCTCTATCAGTGGAAACACATTTTGGCCAGCATCCTGTTAGTGATATATGCAAATTTAAGTTTACCTTTCATCTGTGTATGGCCATTGTGGAGTTTTGTATTTTATTCTACTTTCTACAATAACCAAAGGCTCCTCCCTCCCCATCTCATGGTTTTGCTGAAATAGTCTCCCTGAACAGCCATTCCATCATTGGTGGAGAGCAAAGGGGAGGTCCCAGTGAATCTTGATGAGAAAAGTAATTGATGTGCACCTGACTTTAGGGCATAGCCAGATGCCTCTCCAGTCCCCCATGGAATGGCAATTCAGAGGTCTATCACAGGAAAATCATATGTCCTGGAGTTGGCAGATGGGGAGTTATAGTGGAGTTGTGCCTGTTGAACTCTTATGCTATGCTAGGCATTGTAGGATCTTGGCCATTATTCTAAATGAAGACTTGTTCTAACACTCTTTAAAATGATGCATTGTTTTTAATGGGCTTGTTCAGGTGTTATTTGGATAGGATATGTAAAGGCATGGAAAAGGGGTGGAGCCAATGTATCGCCAACCACTTTATGTCCTACTCACATTTGTTTGAATATGAGAAGAACTCTTTCCATGAAGTCTGAAAAAACATGTGGAGGCTTTTATTCCTTTTTAGACAACATGAATAAAAAAAGCTCCCTACAACTGTGTCCAGTCAGCACACAAAGCTTGGAGATTTGCATGTTACTGTACCCAAAGCAGATGTAATATCAGAGCAAAGCTAAAATTGCTTCACATTTTCTTCTACATATCATTCAAATGTTATTGGTTATTTAATACTAAAACATATAGGTAGTAATACAGTGGGTCCTTTGTGTTTGCTGGGGTTTGGTTGAAGGACCCTCCATGGATAACAAAATCCCTGGATGCACCAGTCCTATTATATACAATGGGACACTAAAATGGTGTCCCTTATTTTTTATATTTTGTGTAGGAAACATTTTCAATCTGTTGTGAAGTCAAATGCTTTCATGGCTGGCATCCATAGTTTTTTGTGGGTTTTTTGGGCTATGTGGTCAGGTTCTAGAAGAGTTTATTCCTGACATTTTGCCAGCATCTGTGGCTGGCATCTTCAGAGAAAGCACAAAAAAACTATTTTCAAGCTGTGGCTGGCTGACTATATGGATGCAGAATCCATGGATACAAAGGGCAGAGTGCAACCTATTTGTTATACTTACAACTAAAATGAAATCTATTTCTGAATATGAAACCCTACACAGTGGAGGCCAAGGAAGCACAAAGCTGGACACACTCTTGTGTTTCATAGGCCACCTGAGTGTTCATCCCATGAAGAAAGTGGAAGAAGTACACTACCGTTGCCTTGGGGTGTTTCCCTTCCTTGAACTTTTCCCAGCTGGGGAAGGAGGAATCCACAGCAATCA
>NC_056525.1:196351453-196356453 GCF_019175285.1 Sceloporus undulatus | reverse complement strand
GGATTTTTAAATAAATAAAGGGCAGATGGATGCTAAACACTTAACAGAAATGAAAGAGAATGTATTTGCCATGTGATGAGAAACTGATTAATACTTTCATTGCAAACCATTTTCATGACAAAGACCAAACATTTTACAGTAGTCCCTTGCCATCTTCAGGGAGGGAGTTGGTTTTGCTACCCTTTGGATGAGAAAATATGTGGATTCATGTGGCACACTTGAATAAAATGGGGCATGGTGATCTGTGGGTGCTTGAATCTATTAATAGCTAACCCATCAATATGGCGGGCTCACTGCAATTCATTTCACAGAGACGTTGACAGTAACTTACAATATAATTTATGTCAAACCAAATACTATTTTTAAATGGGATGTTTTTTTTGGTTACCAACTTCAGAATGATTACTTGTCTTCTGCAAAGCAAATTATGTTCTAAGTAGTTTGCAGGAAATGATTCATTGTGTGACTTGATTCTCACTTCGGACATGATTTAATTCTAAACAATAGCAAAAAAAACAAGATTGTAATAAAATACCACAATGAGGAGGAACTTTAAACTCAAAAACAAGAATAAGGCTGATGGAATAGATGTAATTTATTTTATTTTATTTTATTATTTTCATGTGTAAATGTTCTTTTTTGTATTTAATATAGTGTTCAAAAAATGAATAAAAATTATTATTAAAAAAATACTACATTCACGTATACCCCTTCATGCCTATTTTAACCCTGACCACTATGGAAAGTCTTAGTTCTCTTTCTCTCCCTATATACTTTAATTATGTTATTTTAAGAGTGTTTTGTGAAATGTACTGCCATAAAAACCAAAAAAGATACAGCAAAAGTTTCATCTTTGTACATAGGCTTCTGTCTGCAGGACTCAGAATTGGGCAGAATTCTATGATGTCCGTACCTAGTAAAGGGCTGCTGTCGTCTTACTACATAGGGGAGACAGCAAAGTGACTGATAAACAATGAGATCAATATAAACTGGGACTGATGTGCATCGACTTTGTTGTGCATCAGTTCTGTGGTGAATTGAAATGCTGGCTAGGGAGTGTCAATGGTGCATCAGGACACTCTTGCTAGTATCCTATTACACATCTTTACAATTTACTAATAAAGTTTCTTAGAAAACAAAGGAAGCTTGAGCTTATGAAAGCTCATACTTTTGCACAGTCTCAAAGGAGTTTATCAGACAAGGGAAATTGGAAGTATAACCCAATGGCAATCCGAACGCAATCATGGGGTTGAATGTTATTGCGTGATAGACTACTACACGCAATTTCAGGCAATGGGAAGTCAGTCCAAACGCAATCATGGAGTTTCACATTATTGTGTGATAGACACACAATTTTGGGCAATGGCAAGCTATTTTCAGGCAGTGGGGAATCAGATCCAACGCAATTCGCATTTATGTAAATTCGCTGAACTAGCAAGTTCACCTGAATGCGTTCTGGCCCCACTTTTTTTTCATTTGAAATTAAGAGAAATTCCTCACATGTGATAAACTCCAAAGGTGCCGCAAGATACCTTTGCACACTGATTTTCCAAAAGAACATGGTTATGTGTCTCAATTATGCCCTCATCGAAGGTTTTCTTAGTACTTCTGCTACGTAGCCAAATATACATAAAGTTACAGAACATACATTAGAAGATTCTGGCTGTAAAAACAGGTCTGTGCCATCAGATTAATGATTAAACACATTCCAAATCCTGTCTACAATGAGGGCTAACCAAATGCTTTCCAGGAAACTCATAAGAAAGTCATGAAGGCAACAATGCTTTCACATTGCTAATCTCTGAGCAAATCAAATTCAGGGATACACGATTCTGAACACGAAGGGGCCATTTTACTAATCCTTTTAATAATTGTCAGCTAATAGCTCTCACCCATATTTGTTTATGTTAAGTATGAAAGGAATAATGTTGTCTTATTTAACCAAAATTGATGTAACATTTCATAACTTGTAATAAAATGAACTTTTTCTAATATGCTCTGTGAATTCGCAGAAAGAGAGTTAGTGTTCAACATCTGCTTTTTATATCAATAATTCATTAGCCATCCCAATAAGAAAAACTAGATCAACTGCCCTGATGGACATTTTATTTGAAGGATAGGTTGTTTTTAATTCATCATCTTTTTTTATGGCAATATTCCAAGGGATATTGTTCTTGAGCAGATAAGCAAAATCATAAACTGCAATTCATAATCTTGCTGACCTCCCTAAGGAGAAGGAGTCATGAAAAAGGTAATTGTTATTTCCAGAGGGTTAGAAGATATAATACAAGAAAGACAGGGAATCTTCATATTTTAGTTGGCTACATAGAGTGTTCCTGTTCTGCTGGATTTCAGAGAAACTCAGAAAATAATAAAACATCTCACTACTTTCTGAGCTTTTCTGGGGCTCAGCATGACAGCCAGAAAATCCTTTTGTCCTTCCCTTGAATCTTATACTTACCTGAGATACTGAGACTTTCAGGAGCAGCAGAGCCATTCTGATGCTTTCTAAGATTGTCCCGGGCTTCAGGTGATACAGCAGAAAGGCCATGGGTCTCATTACATTGAAAACAATTCTCTTGCCATTAACAGTTCATTTATAGCTCTCAAATTTACCACACTTACTTGGAACACACTTTCTTTAAATCAGGGATAGGAATTGTATAATGTTTCAGATATTGTTGTACTGAAGCTCATAACAGTCCTTAGCATTGTCTATTCCAGCTTGGGCTTGTGTTCTGTGTACCTTCAAGTAATTCCAGACTTACGGTGACCCTAAGGTGAACTTATCACAAGGTTTACTTGACAAGATTAGTTCAGAGGAAGTTTGCCCTTGTCTTCCTCTGAGGCTGAGAGACTGTGACTTGCCCAAGCTCACCCAGTGGGCTTCCATGGCCAAGCGGGGATTCAAACCCTGGTCTCCAGAGCTATTGTCCAACACTCAGACCACTACACCATGTTGGGTCTCAAATAGGGCTTGGGGTGCAATCTTCATGAATTTTTGCTTCTAAAGGAAGCAATGAGTAACTTTGCCCATTTTCTTTTTGATGCAAGAAAGTCTTCAAAAACTTCTTCTGCACAAAATGCACCTGTGATATTTCAGTGAAACAGCATTTCTGGTGCAGGAATTAGCTCTTTCTGTGCAGTAAACCCTATTCCCTGCATAGGAAAATGTTGTAGTTAACGGCTTATCTCATACAAAATTAAGTATGTTTTTTGCACAGAAAACAGGATTTTCTCCACAGGAAACTGCAATTTCTGAAAAAAAAAATTATTCAACAGAACCTGATTTTTTTCCACAGAAATTTTCCACACTGTGCAAAAAAACCTATGTGTGAATTTTACATACACTAGGTCCCAAACTGCAAAGATTTTCAAAAGTGTACATTTACACTGTGGAAATAATGCAGATTGACACCACTTTAACTGCCTAAAGAATTCTGGGATTTGTAGTTTTGTGAGGCAGCAGTCTTTGGCAGGGTAGGCCAAAGGGTTTGTAAAACTACAAGTGCCAGGATTCCACAGAATGAAGCTACGTACTTCAAGTCGTGTCAAACAGCATTATTTCTGCAGTGTAGGTGCACCCTTGATCCCTCCTCATCAGACTTTCCCAACTCTGTCTGGACCATTTATAAAAATATTTTTAAAATATTCCTTCCATCTCTACTAAGGCTGCTGAAAGCTGCCACCCAACAATAGCCCACGAGCTATATAATACTGCTGTAAATGCTTGAAATCCCATTACTCCTGTTCATGAAATAGGTCCTTCTGGAATATAAAGACCCAAATGGATTGTGATATAGGACAGGGATGGGCAACCCATGGGTTTGGGACCACATACAGCTGCTCAGGGCCACTCTTTCTCCCCATGTTGTACTTCCAAAACCTGTGGCTACAAGTGTGCCAGTGAAACTGACACTGACACTAAAACTGTGCTGCCAAAATAAGTGCTGCACCCACCTCCCAAACTTATTATCTGTTTCTAATGATCCAGCTTTCCTCCCAACAGTCTCACAGGAAAAAATAAAAAATGGGAAAGAAAAGGAAATTGCTACTGCTTGCTGCACAAATTGCTCTCTACTTTCCCCCCTGAACCGTTATCACAAATTATCTCAATTTGCCATTGTTCAAAACTGCCTTTAATATAGATGGCACATTAAGAAGTGTAATTTGAGATATAAGAAAACCAGCAGATTGGATTTTAATTTCACAAGGAACTTGACAGTTATTTATACAGTTGTACTACAGAGTGTCAATACCAAAATATATTGGACATGCTGCCCATGATTTGCTTAGAAGTGTTCTGGGCAGCTTCACAATCTTCCCTAGAGATTAAAAAAAGATTAATTAAAAGCTGGCACAGCTTAATTAAATCTAATGGCAAAATGAAGAAAATCACTGCAGTAGTGATTTCCTAAGGATGGAGAATACATTCTCTCAAAATTCATATTGCACAGACTTTATACAGATAAGACAATGCTCTGCCGCCACCCCCCCCCCCCCCCCCCCTTCTTCAAGTAGAGAAACACAAACTGATTTCCAGATATGAAGTCGAAGGCTTTCATGGCCGGCATCCATAGTTTTTTGTGGGTTTTTCTGCCTATGTGGCCATGTTTTAGAAGAGTTTCTTCCTCATGTTTTGCCAGCATCTGTGGCTGGCATCTTCAGAGAATGATTTCCAGATAGTGTGGGACAGTCCATGGAAGTTTAACTTGAAAGTCCCACTCTGTTTAATAAAGATTACTCTCTAGTAATGGCGAGTTTCTAGCAAAAAATAATTTAACCTTGCTTGATTGAATGCAAATAGTAATACTATAAATATGACTACGTTTGAGAAAGAAACTGTGGGTTTTTCCCCATTGTATTGCTACCAGATTAATGGCATTCCAGCAAGAAAGGGTTTAGTAATATAGCCCCCTACCTTGTAACTACACGTAGCTTACATGTATGCAGTAGTATTAATGTTGGTTCATTTAGTATTATGTACAGTGGTGATGGTA
>NC_056525.1:196327756-196351428 GCF_019175285.1 Sceloporus undulatus | reverse complement strand
CAACCCTAAGGACTGGAGCGTTGGCTTTGGTGTGGCTTCTGGACTCTTGGACGCATGCATCATTGAAACACCATACCTCCACTGTGACTCGAAGCAGCTTTATTTTGGCTGTCTGTAACAGGCCTGTGTGTGCCTCTGCAAAAAAACAGGCAAATAACTATCTTTCATTCTCTGGTAAGACCTTAAGTAAGGAGAGCTTCCACTTCACTTCCTGTTTTAAAAAGGTCTTCCAAACAAAAAAAACTCACTTTTGAAACATGAATCTGGAGAAGCTTCCTGGGGGGGGCAACAAAACAGCCCTAGGTCTGGTCTGGGGGAGCACTTACTAACTTTCAAGTTAGATCTACTGTATCAATACCTGATGAAACCTCTGACAGGCAAATTGGATCTGATTAACAACAGTCAATTTTGTGATTTTTTTTTATACTAAGTAGCATCATAGTTGTCTTTCTTCCACAATCTTCTCCAAGGAAGGCTCTGTTGCTTGGTGTGGTGGGTTCTGAGAGGTCTGGGTCTTCTTTGGCTTGCAAGTCTAGTTGAATGAAAGGTCTGATCTGAGCTCTGTACGAGGACTGTGCAAGAGCTCTATATCAAGACTGATTGATAAGTTCTGAGCTTTAAGCCCAAGGTTCTGTTTTTTGCTGCAGGGATGAAAGAGAACGGAGGTGGACTGAGTGGGAACAGGTTACAATGTGCACAGTGGAGGTATGTGGGGCTACTGTCAGAGACAGCTTAGCTCTAGAAGTTTCCAAGGAGGACTGCACAGGTACAATGTGACCTATTTGTGGGTCATGTAAACCATGAAGAGAATCAAACATTTCAGCGGGGTCAATCATCTTCTACAGGTGGATAGACTCAATCAAAGGAGCCACAGATCTGAAACAGCTCTTGACAACAGGGTAACTTGGAGGTCTTTCATTTATTAGTTGTCATGAGTCAAATGTGACTTGACAGCAATAACAGCAAATTGACTAGTAGACAGAGAATATCTATTTTCCCCATTTTGTGCACTACTTATCAAGTGGAGAAACTGGCCAATAAGACCGAAGCAGACTTCAGGTGTCTCTCTATGGCTTCCACATCAGCAGAGACAGATGTTGATGGCCATGAAGACTATCTGCCAGAGTCCATCCCAGCAGAGGTGGATGGCCATGAAGTTGGTGTTGGAGGCTAGAAAGCCGCTCATAAAAGAGTGCTTTCAGCCACAACTCCATATTTCTCTCGCTTGGGGTGTAAAAGTTGTATAACCACATGACCCTTGCCTATGCTCAGACACTTCAAATATCCACCCATCTTGGAATTTTTGGTGCCACAAGAGAACACACTTTTTGAATAACGCCAGCAAGAAAAAAAGTCCCAAGTGTGTGCAGCTGCATCTGAGAATCCAAAGAGCCTAGTTGAGCTGAGGCTGAATCAGCCACAGGACGTAATCAAAAGTGAAAGGCAAGTTGAAGAGAGACAATTTAGGGTAGGAGGACAATCAGTGTCAAGTAAGGGAGGTCAGTCTGGGAAGGCCTGCTGAAGAGATCCATTTTGACAGCCTTTTTGAAGGCATCTAGAGTAGTAACGTGATGGATCCTCTGGCAGGTCATTCTATGCTTAGGAACGGCAGATGAAAGAACCTGAGTGTGCGGGGTGGACAATAGAGGAGGTGCTTCCTCAAGTAAGCTGGATCCAGCCATGTAGGCTTTAAATGGGATAACCAACACCTTGTATCTGCGCCGGAAACGATTGGCACCCAGTGAAGAGATTCAAATTAGTGTTTGGCTCTCGTTACTGGCGACCAATCGGCTGCCATATTTTGGCAGCAATTGAAGTTTCCAGACTGGCACAAAGGTAGCCCCATGTACAGAGCACTGCAGAAGTTGAGTCGAGAGGTTACCAGTACATGTACCACCGTTCTAGGTCCCCCGGTTCTAGGAAGGGTTGCAGCTGGTGCATCAGCTGAAGCTGACAACAAGTACTCCTGGCTGTCGCATTTATCTGTGCTGACAACTTATAGCAAGCAACCAAATATTCATTGCACCAAGAATACACAAGTACATATTTCATTAGCAGGAGTCTCCATTAATATGATAGATATAGTCTATTTCACTTAACAAATATTTTCTTCAAAAATACCCTGTGTTTT
Source organism: Sceloporus undulatus (assembly GCF_019175285.1). Lineage (NCBI taxonomy): Eukaryota > Metazoa > Chordata > Lepidosauria > Squamata > Phrynosomatidae > Sceloporus > Sceloporus undulatus. The sequence goes on along the minus strand of NC_056525.1, from coordinate 196,349,297 downwards.
GGTGCAATTAGCTGCAGCTTGTATGGATCATTGGCCTTCCCTTTCAAAGCCTTTTGAAATACTTCATCCAGTCCTTTTTAGTAAATAGAAATTAAGTCCATTACATCTGACCACAAAAGGAGGTGAAAGCAAGGAAAAAGACTGCAGCTACTATTCAACCTGGATTAAGCATCACAATGGTCTTGTAAATATGGGCAAAGGAAGGATTTGGACTTTGGACACAAGCCTCTTATAAGGGAAACCTTGAGCAAGCAAATTCTTTCGTCCTCTCTACACTATATATTTTTAAAATTTACTAATATTTATAAAATATAGTACTTTAAATATTAAAAAATCACTAACAATCATAATACTGGCTCAAACTGACAAGAAAACAGTATAAAGATTAAAGAGAAATGATTCTTTAACAGAGTTATACTATTGTTTCAGAAGAGATGGTAGTTTTAACATACAAAGCCACATGATGGGACTACAAGTTGCATATAACCACCTGAACAGTGAAATGTTCAAGCTTGTAAAATAGCACAAAATTAAACTACTGTTGTTTTAAAACAACAATTTATTAAATCAGTTTCAGCTTATAAATTGATTTTAAGAAAGCCCATCAACTGGGAAAGAAAGGTAGCTCATGTATGTGTTTTCTGTGGATAAGGACCCAGCTTCAGTCTGAAATCTTAGACTACTGAAGTCATTATAGGTAAACCAGTCTAGACAGATCAAAAGTCGCTTTTATATGGCAGATTCATATGTTTCTAACAGTAGGCTGGCACCACCGCTAAAAAGACACATGCAATGCCTAGCTGTATGGACCTGAATAAACAAATTAGTTATGGCCATCGAAACTGACCTGACGATTTCCAATACAGACAAGTGCTGAATAACCTGTCCAGCCCGGTCTAGTATTTCAGAAAGTTTGAAACACTCCTGTTTTCAACTAGAGAGTAAGATCCTTCAGTTCAAGAGAAACTAAGGCTATTTTGCAATCAACATGTTTGGCTTATTAGCTTCTTTGCTTATTTTGCTGTTCCTCCATGGTACAGACAATTTCTATACTCACCGAACAATTTGGCAGATTGAGTTTAACCATGGAGCCATGTTTTGGAAAGATTATTTCTCTGAAGATGACATCTTGAACTTCTTTAGCAACCAAGTAATACACCCTTTGAACAACTACTGGACTTGGATTCCTTCCCTCCAGCTGTTCCTTCTGTTTCCCACAATATCAAGAAGAGAATCACTTAATAGTAACCGCAAACAGGAAACCTGAGTTCGTTTGTTGCTATGAGCATGCTCAGCCTTGGAATTCTTCATATGCAGGCAAGACACCAGTAAATACACATTGATAAAACAGTTGTTGTTTACATACAGAATAAATTTCTTAGTATACATTTGGTTCTTCTGGAACAGGGTGTGGGCAAATTGTAGCCTTCTGACGCAGCATGTGTTTCTCCAAGGCTGTTTTTTGTGATGCTTGACCTCACCTTGGGTCCCCAGATTACCGTTGTCCTTGTGACAGACAGACTAAACGCTCCTCCTGAAAGTCTCGGATCAGCAACACACCGTTTAAATGGGTTGTAGGAACACATTGTTTAACACTTTTAAAATACAATTCTTTCAAATGCAGAAGTAGACTTCTAGCACTTCTGGGTGTTTGGTGTGGCATTTTGGCAGTCTGTGCATTTCAGGAGGTTTGAGGGAGCGAAAATTAGTCCCTGGACCTGGTGCAGTTGCCTATTTCTTTTCTAGAAACAGATACTGGCAGTTCAATGCTCCTCCTAGTTGGATCAAATTATGGGGAACATCCCTATTTCCCCAGTCTTAAATAGTCAGCAGGCCAAGCACATTCCCTCCTCAGGAATGAAAATGATAAAATAATAATGATAATGATAACAACAACAACAGTAGCCACACAACAACCAACCAGGGTGTTTCCAGATAAAGTTTCATTGTTCATTCACCTGCCCCATTCGTATTTTACAGGGAGTTAGGGGTCTTCTTTGCAATCTTTTTTTGTTTTTCCAACTTTTTTCTGCCTTGTTTTACAACTGAAATTACAGAGGGATTCCATGAAAACTGGGCAGGTAAGCTGATCTCACTCCATTTAAAAACGAACACTTTGAAATGTGCTTAAAAGCACCAAAATCCATTGCAGTGATTAAAAAGAGGCAATATGAAATCTATATCCCAGCACAGAAAGAAACCTAGTTGCAGCCTTCAAACAACTGAAATTACCAAATAGTTTTCAAAGAAAGCTTATGGTGAAGGTGTTACAACAACAAGCCAAGATGTGACTAAGGCAGGATCCTCATTTCGTGTACTGATGCTTGCATTCCAAAAGATGTTCGCTGGAGATAAATATAATAGAAACACAAACATACCATGCTGCTTAGGCAGCCTGGATGAAATTTGTAACTGTCTGTATGTAGTCAGTATACAGCTAAGTCTGCTGACTGTTGATGGCCTGTGCAGATTCAAATATCAAAGGCTATGCCTAGCAACTGGTAAGACACTGAACTCTGATGTGCAGTGGATCCACAGGTTATTTGCAAAAAAATTTTTTTTAATTTTTTATTAAATGAATTGTAATTTTTGAATGAAGTAGGGAAATGAAATGTGTGTAGTAAGAACTACTAATTGCAAGAACACAGCAACCAATATTAAGTTTTCCACTCCCTTCTCCATGATGATAAAGACACTGCCTTGTGTTCCCATGGACATTACCACATTTCAATCGCCCGTTAATGGAAAAATGGGAAATTTCTCCATATCAGAATACAAACTATATTGTAGTAAACATGTGGACAGGAAGTTTGAGAACACAGGGGGTCTGCTTGTTCTGCATTCTTACAACATGTAGTGCTTCCTTCAGAATGGCTGATAATTTTAAAAATGGAGCAAGAAATGAGAAAAAAATGCATACCACTAAATATGTCATTATCCACCTAGCACAGTTGTAGGAATCATAGAAACAATCGTAAGGGTCATCCAGTCAACCCCTTGCATGCAGGAACTCTCAACCAAAGCATCCCGGGCAGATGGCATTCAGCTTCTAAAGACCTCCAAGGAGGGAGACTCCACTACTCTCCGAGGAAGAGTGTCCATATCAACAGCCCTTACTGTCAGGAGGTTCCTCCAAGGTGAGGTGGAATCTCTTTTCCTGTAGCTTGCATCCAGTGTTCTGGGTCCTGTTCTCTGGAGCAGAAAAAAAGCTTTCCCTCCTCAATATGACATCCCTTCAAATATTATAACAGGGCTATCATATCATCTAACCTTCTCTTCTCCAGGCTAAACATCCCCATCTCCCTAAGTCATTCTCTAGGACAGGTTTCCAGACCCTTCACCATTTTTAGTCGCACTCCTTGGACACACTCCAGTTGTTTTCTCAATGCCTTTTTGAATGTGTGGTGCCCAGACTGGACACATATTTCCAGGTGGAGACTGACCAGAGCAGTATAGCGTGGCACTTACTTCCCTTGATCTAGACACTATACTTCTATTGATGCAGCCTAAAATCACATTGGCCTCGTTAGCTGCCACACGCACTGTTGACTCATGTTCAATTTTGTCTACTTGACCCCAGATCCTTTCACACCTAGTTTTTATTCAGCCAAGTGGACCGCATCCTAGCTGTGCATTTCATTTTCCGCCCTAGTGCAGTACCTTACATTTTTCTGTGTTGAATTTTCATTTTGTTAGCTTTGGCCCGCTTTCTAGTCTATTCAGGTCATTCTGAATTTGGATCCGTGTTCTCTGGAGTATTAGCTAGACCCTAATTTGGTTGTCATCTGCAAATTTGTATAAGTATGCCCCACATTCTGTCATCCAAGTCATTGATAAAGTGTGAATAGCACTGGGCCCAGGACAGAGCCTTCTGGGCCCCACTGGTCACTTCTCCCCAGGATTAAAGCGAAAACAAATTCTCACTAAGTTCAATATTACATGTGGAAATCTGTTTGTAAGATATTAATATGAATATTTTCTCTATATAGTTTATTCAAAGGAAGCTGCAAAGATATAAGCATCCTTACATGACTGTGCCAAATATCCATTCAACAATTGTGCCACCAACTGTAAAACATAAATTAAACTTTACCTGATTAACTGGAGCTTGAGACCAATCCTCTTTTACTCAGATAACTGAATATCCGACCAAAGACATAGTTTCTTTTATTCAGCAGGGTTCTTGAAAATGTCCTCTCCATATCTGCTGGCTTTTTAGAATGGCCTTTTGACTGAAATAAGTATCATGAAATGGAATGGTTTTCATTTAGGAGGACAAGTTTTTGCCTGAAAAACAGAAGTATGATTATCTCTTTCACGGCCTGAAAAAGGTTAAAAGTGAAACTTGTTTTGATTATTTCTTTCATACCTTTCATCAAGGATCACTTTCTAACATGCGTTTAATATTTTTTAAAAAGTTTTTCACATTCAGTTTGAAGTAGTCATAAGGACCAACGTAACATGTAGAGGCCATGAGCACAAATACAGAACAGGACTCCTATATTTAGCACCACTGATGCTTGGGAGTGTCTTTCCTTGTTTTGCAAAACAGAATCAGCATAGCTGCTTCGGTGTAGGAAAACAAAATTCTATACTACATACAACCCCATGGGTTTTTGGTGGAGGAGTTCTAGTATACCAGACCTCCAGTAGTGGCAGAGTGAGCTCTAGTAGTCACCAGTTTCCTATTTCCATTCAGCACAAGCTAAGTTACAATCCACCTCTACCCATTTTGTTTGCACAGCATGACACAAGAGACATTATGAAACAGCTAAGGAATAGATGCCATAGGTCTACTCCCCAAGACAGGGGAGAGGGATGAGCATTGCATGACAGTAATATTAAGTGGGAAGGTCTGAAATCCCTGTGAATATTCATCTGAATGTGCATGGGATGTTCTTTCCTTGTAAAGCACTCTCTGCGAGCTATTACATGTTGACAACAAGCATTTGTTTTTAACATTACTCAACATAATACATAAAGCATATTTGTGTAATTCTGACATTCTAATTGATAAATTCCATCCTGAATTATATCATTTTAGGATTTTTATTACAGAAACCCAACAGTTAAGCCTGCCCTTTATGACAGTATTCAGTAGCCCACAATAAGAAAAGCTACTACAGAGAAACCCAGCCTTATTGAGCAGTGTGCTGGTACACACTGTCCTACAACTCCAGCTTGTGGCAGAGTACTGAACAAACGTCAGGTCTTTAGCATTTGGTTGTAGTTTACTGTGAAGTTCAAATCTGGCAGCAGCTATTGCTCTGGTTGTGTTCTGTCCCAACAAGCAGAGAAAGCCACGAAGGTTTATTCGATGGGTACTTCCTCCTATTTGTTCATAGAGGGAGAAGAACAGTTTCAGAACAGCTGCTCCTTGGTCTAGACGTCACAGTTAAACAACATACGGACCAATATCCACTTGGTTTAGCCATTCCCATGACAGTGTTGGTAGCATCCATGAGCATGAGTCTTGTCCTTTGTAAGTCAGGTTTCATGTGGTTCTCTGCTTACGGTGGTCTGTTAAATGTCTGTAAAACATGTTTAAAGTATAGAAATCACACAAAAAAATCCAACCCTTGGTATCCAAAAGCTTCATTTCTTTTTTAAGAATTTTTAATTTGGATTCTAGGTTCAAGGAAAGATTTGATATGCATCTAACTGGATGCAGGAATCATTCAGTCTGCCTTCAGTTTCCACTTTGCTGAACTAAATTTAAACCCGATTATTGCAGTTTTACTTATTATTAGTGTATTACTTTTTGATCCAGTTTTCCAAAGTTCCTACTTTGTTCCTCCTAATGATTACCTGGGGAAATTTATGGATAATTATCAAGCTCACATACAAAACTGAAAGCTATGCCAAATTAGATAACAATGGGACATCACCCAGGCTTGTCCCAATGGGGCATATTGTTTTTTTATGCTTTGCCAAAACTCAGTTAATGCATATAAAATGTCCTTATAGATAAAGGGAATAGATTTCCTTACAGGTTACTGGAAATAGTTTTCCTTTCTTTGTGGTAAGGACATTGCATTCTATATTTGTGGAAACTCCAAAATTAAATGAAATAGAGAAATATCAAGAAAGAATCATAACCCGGTTTCTAACAGGAGAATTCCTGTTCCAGCCAAACCTAAAACACTAGAGCCTTGTATTAGGCCTGCAGATAACCCATTTCTCTGAAATGGTGTCCACTTGTAAGTCAAACAGGGAAAGGAATGATGGTTCTTTTTTATAAGAATTTAAAGTACAGTACCGTACTTACATGACCCATGGATATGACAACCCAGGTTTTTTGACTGTCAATTTTTGGGACTAACTTCTTAACTGTATACATGAAGAATACAGTTAGCCGTGGATATCCTGAACGCTTGGCAAATTCAACAATACATGATAAAGCCAAAAAATAGGTGGAATGCGCTTGTCTAGGTTACCCATTGAGTTTAGTACCCACTTTCATTTTTGGTAAAGTAAGAACAATCTTCCACACACTGAATAGAAAAGATGAGATTACCAACTTTACTTTTCTCTCAGCTTTGTGGATTTTGGATACACCTCAAAATATTTCAATGGACATTATTTACACACACATACACGTCTACTGCTGGAGGCTTCAATACTCTTTGCCAAGTTCCTACACAAAAATACTTTATGAGCAAACTTTAATCACTTCAGATTATGAGGGACTCACAATGAACTTGGAAGGCTAACTGCTCCTTTTGTACTGCAGTTATAAAATGTCCAGAAGAACTGATCATTCATAGACTTCATTATTACATATTGCTTCCAACACAGAATTACACTGCTACAGAATGTTCCTCAGATTAGGCATTTTTATGATTAGAAAAACATGGAGAACAAGGCAAGCTACAGTTCATTGTCACATTTACTCAATATATTTGCAATGAACTTGACCCAATCCAAGCTTGGTACTAAAACAAAACTTATAACTGATATCATATTACACTTTTATAAATTTGCATTTGGGGGAATTATGTGCATGCTTTGTAACTTAAATAAGGTATAATACCATTTAGCAATTTTTGCTATCTTATTGCATTTACTGACAAGAAGAAAAAACGCCTATTAAAATCAGGAAAGCATAGTTTTTGGATGAAACAGTTTTACAAAACACTAGAGACTAGCTTCCCTATATATCTGTTATGTAGGATGTGCAGTTTTAAAATGTGAAGGTACACCTCAATTTCTGAAGAGACGTTTCTCTGTCTCCATAGAAGATTGCCATTGGTAAGAAAAATAAGACCCACAGGCTCGTTTGGAAATCTGTCATGCTCCATCTTTACTCACTCAGAGGAGTCAGATAATTCTAGGAATTCCAAAAGGGAAAACGTTGTCTTCTTACTTTTATTTATTTTATTATTTTTATTTACTAAGCACTACATTCACCACATAAAAAAAAGCTTTTCTTTAAAATATTATTGTTTGTTGCTCATACTAGACCAAAAAGATGATGACCCTCCATGCTCTGGCAAAGATGAGGAATACCATAGGCATATCAATATTAGTTCCTGCTGGACACCAGCCAGGAAAAACAGTATTTACAGCCTTGTGTAGACTGACTCTCCCTTGGCCCTTAGGGTTAATGATACTTAACTGCTGAATATAGAAAGGGGGATTTTTAGAATGAAAATGAACAAGGTGAATTGACAGTAAATACTGTGAACTATGGTTTTTATCATGCCACATTAAAGACATATTTTTTTTAAATTTTTTTGTATGTCTTTATACCCTTCTACTGTTCCAAGATTGCTAATTAAACCCAAACATCTTTTAGCAGATGCTATTTTATTATCACTAATACTATCTGCAGTTAATATAATAATCAATGAACAGTCTATTTTTTTTAAAGTTAAAGGCTTGTGCCAAGTATTCAGCCAACCAAATGATCTTTGATGCTCCACTTCAATAGGCTAACAGGAGATATTTCCAGTAATACTTGAAGGTCACTTAATTTATAATTCTCCGTCCAGTTACATTTTCCACCCACTATTTTACATTTAGTAATGTTTTTTGTTTTTTTTTTTTGAATAAGTGCAATAAGGTGAAGTGAAGGTGAAAAATACTGTTCTGTGCAAAAACTTTTGCTTGTGACTCTTATGTCAAAGGTTTCATAATTTTCATACCTGCTGAGGTATAGAAAGGGGAGGATTTTTTTAGAATTGAATGATACGATAATGTCTACAGTAAATCAGACATACCATCAGTAGCAGTGCTATCTTTGTGGTTTTATGCATCGGAAGGATCCGTTCTTTTGCAGTGGTCTGCTGCTTTGTGTCCACATTTAAAAGATGATTTACTTGAAGGGAAAATTCCTTAACATCATGATATTAAAGAGACCCTGTTTCCATCCACACACAAATCATTTCTTCCAACTATACCTGATTAAGGATTTAAATCTTTTGTCCTAATATTGTGTTAGTAGAGATAGCAACTTTGCATGCTATGCTGATTGCTAGGGGATCCAGGATGTTGAAGTGGCCAAAAACAAACAACAAACAAACAACAAAACTAAAAAGCAAAGACAAAAGAAGCAACAAACACAGTGGGACCACCCTAATATTTTTTTAGTTTTTCATCCAAACCAGGATACCTGCTTTGCTGCTCTCTGACTGAATTCTGGTTTATTAGGAAAACAACAATTAGGGACCCTTGATCCATGTATGGTAAACGATACTGCGTTTGGGCTTCCTACTTAAATAGCCCATCTTTCTTTTGGAATTAAAGTGGGAACAATTGAGTATGATTGCAACCGATTTTGCTTGTGATATTACTTTACAATTCTCAGGTTTCTATGGTGACTTACTGTGAATGAAAACCAGCCATTGCACATTATTAGTCACACCCAAATCAAGTCCATCTTGTGATAATACTTTATTAGGCAAAATGCACAAAATATATCCACTAATTCTGAAGTTTGATAGGCTTCTTTGTCAACAAATAATTAAATAGCTTGGGTTTGTTGACAGTGTTTGGATCACAGCACCTTACTTTTTTGAGCTCACCTGCCCATGTAGAGAGACTGCGTATAAAACAAACAAAACAAACAACTAATGAAAAATTAAAAACATATTAATCATTTGAATTAAGAATTTGGTTTTTAAAGCTGAAATCCTTTAAATAATGTATAAAAGCATTTTGTGAATAATTGGTTTAGCTCCAAGGCTTTTTAACGACAGTACATGTTTTTCTTGATGCTGAAATAAAGCCAGTTTGTGTTTGCCAATGGATTCCAGTGGAGCACCCCTTACTAGAGTGCCAGAGTGAAAAGCCATTTCCATGCCCTCTCATACATATTTCCCTTCTGTGTGGCCTACAGGCTCTCCATCCTTGGCAGGTGTTAAATATAATTAATAATTTGGGTGTCTACATTTTGACTACCTAAACTTCCAAGCCATTTCAGGGCAGCCCCACGTAGAGGCACTGCAGTAATCTAAGAGGTGTTACAGTACATGTACTATTGTTTAGCTTCTGTTTCAGAAAGCCATACTGGCAAATTGTAGAAACTGACCATGGGTCTGAGCTATGGAATCCACTTGGGCGTTCGCAACAAAGATGGCTTCTGGGCAGTGATGGACCGAGTGCCCAAACTAAAAGGCGTTCGCCTGGGTTGTTAACGTTTTTGGGTGGTGGGACTGCCATTGGGGGGTGGTAGTGGGATTTCTGGGGGCTTCACTATCTGCTCGAGCAGTCGAAGGTCTGGTGGGGTGGGGCGAGGGGGGAAGAACAGGACAGGTGCACCCTGTTTCCTCCTCTCTTCCCATGCTAGGTTTAGCTGTCTCTCTGGAGACAGCTGAAGCCCAGGACGGCAGGACTGTTTTCTTCCTCTTCTCTTCCTCCCTGCCTGAAAAATGGCTTCATGTCCATCTCTGGCCACATTCATAGTTCGCCACCAAGCTTGGATTTTTGGATGGTTTTGTTCTTTTTAACTGAAGTTCTCCCATTGTATTTTGGTCAGAACTTTTTGACCACTTCCTTCACGTTCATTAGACCCTCGCCTTTACCAGATGCTTTTAACGCAGAAAGGATCTTAGCATAATGTGTTGATCTCCAGGATTGTACTTGCATCCTCTGTCTGAATAATGGGAAAATTACACTGTTTGCTGAGCATGTAGAGTCCTACTAATATTTTTAAGCATAAAATTTAACTTAGAACTTTTACGTTAACTTGATTGCTTTTAAAACTAATAGAAAATCTATTTTATACTTTTAAAGGGTCACCGTATCAATATGTCTATGAAGAACAGCTGGATATTTTTAGAATGTGTCATATGACGGACTAGGAGCTTTGACCTCTGTCAAGAATGTAGTGACTTCTTCACCTCTTGGGTTTTCCCTCTCTTTTCCTGATATTACCAGGATACTGTTCAATACAAGGGCTGCTCATTTCGTCTAGCTAAGTACTTTGGCTAGGGCAAGTCGCCAAACTTTAACACAATGATGGATTGTTTCTTTAAGCAAATTACACAAGAATGCATTCCTCTTATGTGAGGAATACTTTTCCTTAAAATGTAACAGAAACATTGCTTCAAATCAAGCTGGGGTTCATTCCTTAGAACATATATTTTGTTTTTACCCACAACTCTCCATTTCCTGACATCCAAAGCCAAAAACTAAAGACCTTCTAACATTTCAAACATTTATTTCCGCCAAATGAGTTGAACCACCATATATCCGACATGTTTACAAGTAGAATAGCACCAAAGACTAGGACAGACAGAGCCAAATGTACTATCAAAGAAATGTGTTAAGGAAAACCTTGAGGACTTCTAGAGACAGAATATATAGATTGATATCAGAACTAGGCTCAAAAATGGGAATATGGTGGTTGGTTTCCTCTCATTCTTACTAAAATACAGATTTACTAGCAACAGACAACGTCTCCTTTCCAGTGAGAATTAAGATTTTTTTTTTGACTTCTTATAAAAACTTTTGTTGTATCTTGCTAGGTTAAAATTTAAAATTCTATTTCCTAGAATTTTTTTTTTGGGGGGTGGAAGGCTACAATCAATCTAAAGACTTCAAAACTGATTGTGTGTCATACATTTTTTTTTTGTGTTGAATATTCTGGATCTAGTCAAAGAAGGTCGAACGCCCCTACCTTCTGCTGATTCTTTTACAATTTATCAGACATTCAGTGCTATGACAGACTTTGCAATTTATTTGAAGACGTTGTTTTCCAGGTTTCAAAAGCAATTCCGGGCCAGAAATTTTAAAATTTCAGAAGGAACTAGTAATTGATCTAACTGCAGCCTTCACCCACTCCAGATTCTACGTGGAGTATAATAACTGCATCTCTTCTAGGAAGGTTTGGTGTGGTGATGATCTGAATGGACTTCCTTGGATATAAGAAAGATAGAGATAGGGCTGATTGATTCCAGCAATTGAAGTCACCTCCTTCCAGTGAGCAAGTTTTTTTCAGATTTCTGATAAGGAAAGCTTATATCTTCCTGGTATCCTTGCTCGGAGAATTCTTATCCTATTTGCCCTGGATTTATGGGTTATGATATGATTATTTTCCAGAAGCCTATCACAGCTCTTATAGTTGTAAGATTGACTTTTCTGAATTTAGGACGTTCCTCTTAATAGGTTAAGCACATACCTGACAGGGCAATATTTCTTATCTTTCTTTTCAACCTTTTCCAAACAGGCACAAGCTTGGTTTTTTCTAACTCTTCTCTTTCTCTACCTCCTTTTCACTGTATTGCAGGTTAGATCATTGCAACGAGCAAAAATTGCAGTCTTTTTCTTTATCATTTATTAAAAGTTATGCATGGCTGGTACATCTCTTACTTAGCTGTATCTGCACTGCGAAAATATGCAGTTTGACCACTTTAATGCCATGTTTCATCCTCTTGGAATTTATGGGATCTGTTATTTTTGTGAGATTAGCCTTTCTCTGTCAGAGAGCTTTGGTGTCACAACAAACTACACATCCAGGATTCCATAGGGGAGTCAGGTGTTTTTAAGTGTATCGACTGCACATTTTCTGCAGTGAAATGAGCCCAGCAACTTACTACAAATATTAAGAAATGATATTTGATGAGTAATATGTGGTGTACTAATAAAATCTTAAGGTTAAAAGTTTCTCTTTGATTAAAGTTGTGAATTCATGACTGCTGTGGTGGTGGTGCTCTTTTCTGTTCTAGCTTAAGAGCCAGCTTGTCAAGACAACTCTATGCTCATGTGGCCGCTTATAACTGCCACAGAACATGTTTACCTTCCCACAAAGTGGTACCTATTTTATCTACTTACACTTTTTACCGCTTTCAAACTGCTAGGTTTGGCAGAAGCTAGGACTAGTGATGGAGTTCACTCTCATGCAGCGCTTGGGCTCGACTTTCTGATCTTGCAGTCATCAGTTCAGTGTCTTACGCTGAGCCGTTCCTTACTAGTAGTAACAGTAACATTTATTAATGCCTTTCCACAAAAGGTAAGGCATAAACTATACAGAGACAAGAATATAGATGTTAGCACTTTATATATATAAAATATACTAACCTCTCTTCCTCTTAACTTCCAGAAGTTGCTTATGTCAGCACTCTGCTCCAAATTCATTACCCTTCCTGTCACTCTACCTTGTCACAATTCTCCTTAATCTTAGACTGGATTTATTCCACTTCAAGATCATGCAATATCTGCTCCCTTTACATTCAAAATTCTCCATCATTTCTCTCTGCACTTCATTGAATAGTTTCCCTTCCTCTGACCTCATTCATTCAGGTCCATATTCCTCAGCACTGATGGTCTCTGATCCAGAAACAATCTGGCATTTCTGCCCTTATTCATATACAGGTACAACACAAAAAAGGACATCCTCCGGCGCCTCTTTTGCTCCAAAGGAGCTGTGCAGCAACAATTTGTGCGGCTCCTGCGAGCAAAAAGGAGCACCCTTGAAGCGGTTTCTTTGGCGTCGCTGCGACACCACAAGCTGAGGACGTCGGTATGACATCGCACCTGTTTGCACCCATGTTGGGGTTGGCGCAGCTGCAATGTCCATTATGCACCATGTTTGTTGGGCGCACCGCAGCTGCGGCACCCTCGTCAATGCAAGGGTGCTTGGCGTGTGGGCACTCCACCCACCAGCACCCTCGCACGTGATGAGGGCGCCCTTAAAGGCACATCTGTTCCAGGCCATACTTCCCAGATGTCCTCCATATGAACAACCTTTCATGCATAGTTTGATTCTTTTTAAAACCCTCTCCCCCCCCCACACAAAAAAATAAAGCAAAACTGTTGCACTAGTTGATCTGTGAAACAAATAAAAGGTATGGCTTTGTATGTAGGAGTCGTACAATGCAGTATTGTGGAAGCCACTTGACATCACTGAATTAGGCATGCATAGGCCTATTGCTCCTGTGGCGTGTATCATGACAACATGAAGCCTTTGAAGTAACTGTGGCATCCTGTCTCAGGTGCTGGCACCTCACATAACAATGTTCCTTGAGAAGATTTTTGTGCACTTAACTTTTCAGGACTGTAGACTGTTTTGTTGATCTGTTTGATGTGGTCCACCAGGGATATGATCTAGCAATTGTAAATAGCTGTTTGATTTTCGAGCTAAATGCTTAATCAGGAATACAATACTATACATCTCAGTGAACAAATCTCAATGTGTTCCTGTGTAGATTTCTTAACAGAAAATTTGGTACCAGAGGCAAAAAGCATAGAAGATGTCTAATGCCTAAGAAGGCAGTCCAACATATTTTTTTTCGATTTTTTGTTATATACAAAACAAACGTACTGTATTTGTTGTTTCCTCATACACACCATACCTGTTGTATTTGTAAATGGAACAACTGGTAGGTAACCCTTGTGGGAAGAACCAAATGTGAAGTCGAAGGCTTTCTGGCCGACATCCATGTTTTTTGTGGGTTTTTCGGGTCTATGTGGCCAAGTTTCTAGATGTTTATTCTGACGTTTCACCAGCATCTGTGGCTGGCATCTTCAGAGATGCTAACTGTGAAGAGGTGGAGCCCTGGTGGCGCAGTGGTTAAATGCTTACTTAGCCTTCACTCAAAACCAAAGGTGGCGTTTCAGTACCGCAATGGGCCCAAGCTCACTCGGCTTGCATCTTTCCGAGGTGCTTAAAATGATACGACTGTTGGGGGCAAATTAGCTTACTTGCTAATTAGCTTACTTGTGTCACCGCTCTGATCTTTGAATATATAAATAAAACAAATTATTATTATTTTATTATTATTATTATTATTTTATTTTATTTATTATTATAATATATCTGTGTGACCTGGATGAGGAGGAGTGTTCCCATGTTAATCTGTGTATTGTTTTGTTATTGATGGCCTCCTCAGGGTAGGAGGATTGTAAAGAGGATTAGTGTCTCCTATGGTGGTTCATTGTTGCTGGAAAGTCCTGACTTTTGAGTGGTTTCTCATTTGCTTTGCTGAGTCCTGGGTTTGGTGTACCCCCTTCAGGACTGGTAGACAAACTTTATTTACTTGAGGGTTTTCTTCTTTCCTGTTGAAGTTCTCCAAGTATGTGTGGATTTTCAATGGCCTCCCGGTGCATTCTGACCTGATAGTTGTTGGCATGTTTTCCATAATTTTCAGGTTTTCAAACAGCATTTTGTGCCCAGGAGGTTTGCAATGTGTTCGCTACTGCTGAAGTTTTCTGGCTGCACCAGTCGCAGTGTCTCTCATGTTCTTGATTCTACTGGACATTAGCGTTGGGGTCCCTATGTAGAACTTGGCACACAGCGTATGGTATGGTGGGAAACTCCTGCAGCGGTGAGAGGGTCTGTCCCTTGTCCTTTGCTGAGTGTAGCATTTTGCTGGATTTTTCTTGGTCGGTTTATAAACCCATTTGAGTTTGCTTCTTTCACACTGCCTATTCTTCTTGACTCCTTTGATGTATGGTCTGGAGAACTTGAAAACAGAAGAACAAGAGCAAATGGGAGGACGGGCAAGGATTTTAAAAAAATTTGTTTAAAGGAAGCTTCTTTGTCAGAGGCTTTGTTAATGAGATATACCCTGTATATATCCAAGTAATGAAGAAAATATGAATAAAAAGTGGGCTGTTGAAGTGCTAAAACAGGGATAGGCAAACCCATTGAGCCGGGCCCAGGTTGCTGTCCCTCAGACAACGGGGGGCCGAAGCCAAAAAATAAATAATTAAGTATTTTTTTTAAATAATAAAATAAACAAATATAAACCGGGACAAATGTTAGGCAATATTTTCAAATGGAGGGCACGTTTTAAATAAAAAGTGGAGACACATGAAAAAAAGTGCTGATTTTTAAAAAAAATGTTAAAATTAAAACCATGTTTCTGAGCTTCTATAGACAATTGCCCCACAATGGCCCTTGCCCGCGAGACGCCAAAGGCGCCCGGCGCAATTGGCGGCAGGACTGGGCTGGGGCCGGTCCCCAGGCCTCGCCGGTCCGCATTTGGCCTGCGTGCTGCAGGTTGCCTACCCCTGTGCTTAAAACATCACATATCATCTGATGGGATGCCATAGCAGTCCAATTTGTTTACAGTGTGATGACAAATACGGATTGAACCAGATTTCTAGAGGAAGGAGGAGGGGGGAAGGCATGGGAACAAATTGTGATAAGGGACAAATTTTTTACCATCTTATAACTGTAAAAGACCTGCTAACCAAGGTGTCACATATTCCTGATAGCATTTCCACAGAAAAACCATAGTGGCCCCACAATAATTTCTGTCTTTGGGCAGCAAAAAACAACATATAATGCCCCCCACAAGGGAACTGCTGCAAGAGCGTGGCTTTGGTGCAACTTCTGGACTCTTAGGACGCATGCATCATTGAAACACCATACCTCCACCGTGACTCGAAGCAGCTTTATTTTGGCTGTCTGTAACAAGCCCCAGTTGCAGCTCAGCAGATCACCATGGTGCATATTGCAGTGACAAAGCAATACTGTGTAGTTTTATTGGGTGTGACATATGATTTTATTCCACAGCCTATTCTTCAGATGCTAAAACACTAATTGAAGATGTTATTAAGAAGAGATGAATGAAGAGCTAGAACACATTCAAAAAATCAAATCCACTGATAGGATGCATAATGTGTACAACCTCTGTCTGTTTTTCAACCTAAACAATACTCATGAATAGTTTACACTTTCCATTTGTTGCAAGTTTTACCTTTCATTCTAACTCAAAGAATGATAAATTGAGAGTACTCTGCTATTTGGATGTCAGAAGGGCACTAGCCTCTCATGTGGGCCACACAAAGCACTTCTGAACCAAATGCCAGGGGCCTACCTGCTTTGAGTCAGCACATCTCAAAATGGGTCACTAGCATAATTGCCCTTGCCTTTTAAATGGTTATGAAACTATTGCTAAAACAGATTTGTGGCCTCTCTGTGTGAGCTACAGCTGCGTCGTCCATCTTTGTTGGAATTTCCTTACATATTATTTATAAGGTAGTAATGTAGTTCCAACTGTTGGTTTCCATCAGGCATTATACACTGGATATGAGGGTTCATTTGGATGTGGCATTTGACCAAACTGCCTGGAATCTTAGAAGGTTTGAGACACCAATGCTCCATGTTAATAGCTTGCTAAATCTCCTGTTTGTGTGAGGCACAGAGACTACGAAGAAAAAGAAGAGATTGCTTACTTGTAATGATGGCCTACTATCTAGTCATATAACCTACTGTCCTCTCCACTCAGCTCCGCTCTTCTGCCACACTTCTCCTCTTCCATGATAAACCACTGCAGCAGACCAGAAAACTGAGTGGGAATGGCCTAGAGAGCATGCACTGTAAAATAGTGGAAGAGACAGAGCTTCCCTCAAAAAAAGTGGAAAAGACAGAACTACCCCCAAAAGACAGCTTAGGTCTAGAAATTTTTGAGGATGCAGTGTGCTGATACAGTGTGATTCATTTGTGTAAGTGCACAACTAGTAAGTAACCTGTTCATCCCCTGATTTAGAAGTCATTCAGGAAATGAAAATGGTGTTCCTTACATTTCTTAAAAGCTTTGTTGTGTCTGGCCTTGATCAGTATAAGGCTGATATAAGAATTATCCATGTTATTTTGTAAGAGTAATAACAATCTGCTTTTAAATCCCATGCTCTGAGATTTAATTCCCCTGTGCCTGCCAGTAACTAATAGAATAGCATTTTCAGTACTTATTGTTTATAGGTCCAATAGTCATAGATAATGAGAAATATATATATACATTTTAATTTGCATTATGTAATATAAATCCTTTTAGTGGGAGTGATTGTGCTCCAGCAACATTTAATGAGTTTCTGTTATACCATTTTCACTTGTGCAATGCTAAGTAGACAATATTGGATTTAACTGATTCTGCTTTGAATTATTCATAAACGTCTTTACAACTTTTGCTTTCTTCATGGTGAGCTTTTACATATCCTCTTACATTTATCTCAATACAAACACCATTAAATTTATCACGAGATCTTCATCTGAGTAAAGATAATCATTCCAATGCTATTGCAAACGTTTCAAGGTGGGTAAATCGGTACTGAGGTCACTCATTGTGTTTACTCTAAAGAAAACCCAAGCTTGAGTTACACAAGACTTATTTTAAATTAGTGTTTATTGCTCTTAAAGAGGGATGAGAAAGAAAGGACATTTGTGGAAAACCTATGTTCACAGATGTTAGCATCTGTCAAAACGTTTTGTTTTGTGGGCAACTTCTATTCTGTTTGCAGCATACCATTCATTTTTTTTCAGCTAAATTTTCTAAACAAAACATTCATGAACATATGATTTTTCAGAACATCACTAATACTTTTGGGATGCAGTTTTTTTCAAATACAAGATAAACAGGAAGCAGACAACCTAAATGTGCCTCACTGAATACTGTACAATAGAAATGTTTCAGTCTTGTAAATGAAAATTCACTTTTTTAGTAGTCTCATAAAAATTTGTCATTGTTGTTTGAGCAATTTTACATTTTGTCCCTTGGGTATTTGAGCAAAATGCTTTCATGGCATGTTAAAGTATGACCATCAGATTCTGCTTTACTGGGAGCACAAAACAGTTGTTTGCATATGGAAAGCAGGAATACTGGACCCAAAGAATTTCCCTCACAATCTCTTTCTTCCCTTTTAAGAGTCCCAGAATTTTTTTTCATGGGACTCTTGTTCTTAGAAAATAATCCTCCAACTTTCACCCAGAAAACCTTCCTTCTTACTTAGTTATTTTGATGCTCGACTGAATACATTTTCCAAAATACTCTTCAATGGAGTACATTTTCCCAAGTTAAGCTATACACCTAACAAAACCGTCATTCTTCTTAATCTACATGAAGCACAGATGTTTCACCTACTATCTGCTTGCTTTGTTGTAAGTTAGAATTTAAGCATTATTGATAATTTACCATTCATTTAGTTTATTTTAATTGTTCATAGTGCTTATTAGCATACCTTATGTTAGAAATGTATGTAATATAATGCTTCAGACAGGATGAAACAGAATTATGGAATCATACGCCTTTGAGCATGTGGACAATCAGTGTGAATCATGCACACAAATTCCTCCCCACACAAATGTGCACATGCTGCTTGGTCCTGTATTCCTCCCCTTCCTTGCAGCTTTACAAAAATTACAGTAGTCTAATGTAGAAGAAACGTAAGACCTTTATTTGATAAACCATTGGCCATCAGAAATCTACCTTCTGCCTATCCCTGCCTTACAACATTCTTAATGTACCACAATCATAGAGACTTCAAAGATTCACCCAGTTAGAGAATGAATAGAGGGAATCCAGGCTGATTCAGTGTTTACATTCTGTAGCAGAGGTGTCCAAAGTGGTCCCATGGCTATTTTTGCAGCCCCTCTCTTTTTCTAGGGAAAAAACCTAAGTGAATTGGTTTTCCTGGAAGCCTTCAAGGATGGCGATTCACCCTTTAATAAAGTCAAAGAGTTCCCTACACTATTGAACATCAAACCCAGATTTTTGGACACTTTCAGCTTGCACCTCCCTGTCCAGTGTTCTTAGTATTTTGGGCCATACAGCCTGGCAATACTGTGAGAATGCAGCAGATTTAGTAGCTATTCAGCAAGACAGAATACAGGACTTTCTCTGGGATTCTTAGAACAAGGATGAGTTTGTTGTGTTGTCCTTCGGTTTGAGGTGTCTACATTCTCCTTTTCTAACATGTGCTACAGCAAATAGAGAATAGGAAAGTAGGAGACTGAGAGAATAGAAAGGAGATTAGGAGTTGTCTGAAAGACAGTTAATTAAAATATACATTTGTTGGCTGCCTCTGATGGTGGAGAAAGGTCTGTGATGATCTCTCTTGAGTAGAGTGAAAGAATAAATTCTTTAAATTATAATTATAATTAAATTAATTAATTTAAAAATTTCAAATAAGGGTCTTACATTTCTTCTAAATTAGTCTACTGTAATTTTTGTAGAGCTGCAAGGGAGGGGGAGGGGGAGTACAGGACCAAGCAGCATGTACAAGTTTGTGCGGGGAGGAATTTGTGTGCATGATTCACACTGATTGTCCACATGCTCAAAGGCACATGCTTCTATAATTCTGTTTCAGCCTGTCTGAGGCATGGTTTTACACACATTTCTAACATGAGTTAACACCACTGTGTTTTAAAATTTAGTATAATGGACCATTCCCCATGGGGGTTTGAGGGGAAAAGCCCAGGTGGTCATACCCCATATTATTCAATGTGCGGGTGATGTGTGTACACATGCATCAGTGCACTGCAATTCAATAATATGAGCAATCTGTGGGTAGTTGTATCCATGGATCACTAGCCCACCATTGCAGTGGGCCCACTGTATGTGTCTCCTGTAACAAAAATTTTAAAAAACTAGTGCAGTGTTTGCATCTTTTTCATTTTAATGATACATTTGGGGTCTCTTTGGTGTATATAAATATTTAATATCAGTTTTCATTATCTCTTTCTACTATATGTTCAATTAGTATGCTAGTTAAAAATAAATTTATAACAAAATGTTCAGTGTTGATGTATAGAAAGCAAGCATTCAGCTACTCCATGATAATTCACTATTCTTTATTTACCCAAGGTGTCCATATTTATATGAATGCTGGTGTATGTTACATGCTATATGTTGGCATTATTTTGGGAGGAGTTGTTACATTATATAACTGTGAGTATAAACTTTAAGGGAGCCAGCATGATGTAATGATCTGAATATTGACTTATGACTCTGGAGATTAGGGTTCAGTTCCCCACTCAACCATGGAAACTCACTGGTTGACCTTGGGGGGAGTCATACATTCTCAGCCCCAGAAAACCCTGTGATAGGTTTACCTTAGGGCCCCCATAAGTCAGAAATGACTTGAAATGACATAGCAACAAAATAAATTTTAAGCTTTGACATCTTACATCCTTCCAGCAGTCTTTCATTTTAAAGGGATGGTAGTCTTGAATCAGACCTCTCTGTAGTCAGGCTTTAGAAGCTTACCTTCTTCACTAGTATTTGGTTTCTATTACAAGGTTTATAAATGGAGTTCTGGACAAGGTTAACAAACTAAGGTTCAAGCTTCCTCGAGTGATTACCCCAAGGACTAACCTTGTCCTGTGACCCCTTACAAAAGCTTAGCGTCAGAGCTTGCTGCTGAGTCTCAGTAGTTTGTTTCTAGTGTGCTAATACTGGTCCCATTTCCTGATTGCCATGTTGAATCTTGACCACTGGTTGGCTCTGACTACTTGCCTGCTTTTGGTTCTCCTGATCCTTTAATCTTGACTTGGATCCTGATTCCTTGCTACTTTTGTCTATGCATTTTCTTCTAGCCCTTCTGTTTGATGATTTCTTAATTTCTTAACTTGTTAACGCATGCCTCTCTTGGAGCATATACTTGTTTTTGGTCGGTTCACAGCAAACTCCTGGAGATTTTGCACCTTGGGTCTGGAGTGTCACCTCTCCCAAGCTCTGGCACTAAGTTATCTCACAGTAGTCCCTCATGTGCTATATCAGGATGATAATGCTAACCAATTGTAAAGGACTCTAGTAACAATTACTGGGATCATGTATGTGTTATATTATCACTTTGTATTCTGTTTGTTTATACTGAGCTTTTCCCATAAGACTGCAACTCAAAATAGCTTACAAAATAAAGAGAAATATTAAGTAGAAAATACGTATAGATATAAAGTATATGTAGAAAAATTTTAATGCAATTAAATTATCTATTGAATTAAAAAAAAACATTAAAACATAACCATTAAAAAGCAAAAGATATATATGGGGGGGAGGGAGGGAGGGAGAGATTTACTATATATACTGAGAGAGACTATGGAGATTATCGCACTGCGTTCTGAGAACGTTCCGTATCATCACGTGATGAGAACATTCCTGGAATGGATATTACCACATTAGTAATCAAAACGTGATCAGAACGTGATCAGAACGGCAGTTTACCGCACTGTGATTCCTTTTTCTTGAAACCGTTCTCAGAACGGTTTGCTGTATTACGTGTTGTGGGCTGTGTTCTGATGACGTCGCCACTCAGTGGTTGGACGGCTTGGGAGAGGCGCTGCTCCCAGGAAAGAGGGAAAAGGGAGGCTTGGCTT
>NC_056525.1:196324816-196327656 GCF_019175285.1 Sceloporus undulatus | reverse complement strand
TTTTTTTAAAGTCACATCCAGGAAATGGAGAAATAAAATTATAAAAAATTTAAATATAACTATAAATTGAATTCTCACTGCCTCTTAAAAGTTTAGAAAAGGATAAAATGTGCATACATTAAAAACTATGTTGTGGTCATTGTTAATGTTATAGAAACTGTTATAGAGCAAAAACAAAGAAATTCATAGTACAGTTCCATCAAAACCATTATTTTCAGTGAACCAGTTTACTTCCATACGAGTTACACTGGGCTGACCAAGAACTGAAATTATAAAACAGATGCCTACTATCTATGTGGCAAGATGAAGTCAAGACTGAAAACTTTTGCTGGAAAACTGCCACCTTTCATGTGTTTGAATATTCACCAAATAAGTCATTCAAACTGATCTTCCAGAAGGTCTGAGCAACTCACAATGGGCATTCAGACTACTATCCAGACAATGTCATGTGCTATCACTCTAACAACATGATCCACTCTGAAACCATTCCTTGCTCTTTGAATACACTGGATGAGACTTTCTCCAACTAGTAGTCTATCTGGACTGGATTTCCTTATGGGTCAAAAATAACCTGTGCCACAATTACTGCATAAAACATGAATCCAAGATAATGATGTAAACATGCACTTTCATATAATTTAAGAAAAGACCCCATTACGGATGAATCATACAACAATTAAGGTCTGCAAAAAAATAACCTGAGTCAATTAAGAGTAAGACTTTTTTCATCATTTTGTGCCAAATAATCTGATTTTGTGCCAAATATTGATCTAACTAGGGCACAATGAACATTCTTAAAATATTGATCTGTCCCCTCCCTCACAATGCCAGCATCTCCAATTAGTCATTTAACATATCCCAAAAATCGATAATTAGCCATGTTCTGCCATGTACCTACATTCTGCCATATGTTTTCAGTTTCTATGAAAGGAAATGATGGCGGGTTACAGACCGCCCGTTTGGGGCGGGCTCCACCCGCCCCTTTACCCAGGGTATCGGGGCCTTAGCGTCCAGAGAAGCAGCAAAAGGCCCCTTCCCCGCAGCCTGGAAAGGGGTGTCCTTGGGGCTTCAAGCCCCAAGGACACCCTGCGGCGGCGGGGAGGAGGAGAAAGGGGCCGCTTTGCCCCTTTCTCCTTTGGTTCGCTGGGCGCAGACGTGTGAAGGCTGCGCCCAGCGGACCAAACCAGGAAGGGGCTCCGAAACGGAGTCCCTTCCTGCTCCGCGCTAAGGGCGCACTAAACGCCCCGGCACAGAGCGAGGACGTCACGTCCGTGCCGCCCCGTATAGAGGCGGCGTGGTCGTGACGTCGTCATGGCGGCGGCCGTGTGGAATGGCGCCGCCATTTTGTGCACACAGAGCGCGCAATAGGGTTAGAGGGGTGCGGAAGCACCGCCCCTTTCTAACCCTAGTACGCGCTCTGCGCATACTTTCTGGCCCTTTTGTAACGGGCCGATAAGACTGTTCTAAATGATATATGAAGCTTTTATAAATTTGAATAGATGCACGAAGATTTTCATAGATTTCAGTCATCCAAGGCTGACTGAACAGTTAAATCTAGTTCTTTATCTATTTAACTGAACTGTGCGTATAAGCACATTCAACTATACTGAAATGCCTAGAGATATCATCTTTCAAGTCCAGTGCTTAAATTTGTTCCAATTCATATTATATTCAAATAAGAAATTATGTCAAACTTTTGGTGAAAGGTAAGATAATACTGCATACAAAATTAGATTTTCTCTTTTCATTACATGATATAAATATTCACAATCAAAGTCAAAAAGGGGAAAATTCCGTATGTTTTATACAGGCCATCTTAAAATATTTGGCATGCAACAGATGCTGGAAAATTACTATACATTACTGAAACTACTGACTAATAACTAGTATTGCACATACAGGATTGTGGCTCCAGGGCTGGAAAGTTACCTCTATGAGTCTCCTATGACAGGCTTTTTACAATTTATTACTTCTAGATAACTCACAGCCGGAGGGGGGGGGGGTATTTCTGTTCCATTCTTACCATAGTTTATAATAAAACAATGGTTAAGAGGCAAAATATTAAAAGAATATAAATATTTATATATTCGTTCTTAGAGCACCACACACATTTTATCTTTTAAAAAGTTAAGGTGTGGGGATTACCTGCAATCACAACAAGGATGTGCTTTCAAAAAGGAAGAGATTGTGGATTTTAGGGAACAGCTATTACAATGCTACGGGGCAGAACAGGTGGAAGGGAGAAAATAACCTTACCTTGGGAGAGGGGCCTACACTAGAGTGTTAGTTTGCAAAATGTTCTCCAGAGCTACTTGAATGGTCCCCCCACTATCTGGATACCCTTTGTGACAGTTCTCCAGGCTGAAAATGCTGCTGATGAACTCCAGGTGAGTAAATGGAAAAACAATACAGGACTTGATCCTGCATGAGCATGCCAACCTACTGTAGTTTGTACAGTGCGCCCGCGCCATACGCGGGCACACCATACGCGGCTTGAGCATACGCGCTCAAGCCGCGCGGGGCGGAAGGGGCAGCATGTCCCATTCATTTGAATGGGCGTGCGCACCTGTTGCGCCCTGCGCGCCGCCGCGCCGCTGTGCACCGCCGCGCCCAAGCCCCATTGTTTCCAATGGGGCTCGAGCATAGGCGGAATTCGCCTTACGTGGCGGGATCCGGAACGGATCCCCCGCGTAAGGCGAGGACCGACTGTAATGTAATACAGAGGTGGATGGGGAGGGGAATCTCACTCAGCTTTTCCAGTTTTTCTGTGCAACTGTACACAAGAACTGGGGTGGGGAGGAAATGCAGATATTTCTATCTATATCTATATATGGGAGATT
>NC_056525.1:196315591-196324716 GCF_019175285.1 Sceloporus undulatus | reverse complement strand
AAAAACAGTAGGTAGATTTGGCTCAAGCAAAAGGAATGAAGTAGGTGAGTGTCTGATAGATTTTTGTGAGGCCTAGAATCTATTCACTGCAAACATCTTTTTCATACAATCAAAGAGAAGGCTATACACACGGACATAACTAGATAGTTAATATAAAAATAAAATAGACTATATAATAAGAAGCATATGATGAAGGGTGATAGAGTCTCCTTCCTTGGAGGTCTTTAAACAGAGGCTGGATGGCCATCTGTCAGGGATGCTTTGATTTGGATTTCCTGCATGGCAGGGGGTTGGACTGGATGGCCCTAGTGGTCTCTTCCAACTCTATGATTCTATGATTCTATGAAGAAACTTCATTTTGTTGGCCAAGACTGCAAGTGCTGAATGTGGCACAGATCACCAATTGCTTATATCAAAAATAAGAGTAAAACTCAAGAAGAGAACAAAATCAACCATCATACCAAAATTTGAACTGAACAATATCTCAACAGAATTTACTGCCAATATAAGGAATATAAGATTTGTGCTACTAAGCATAATTGACCATGAACCAGAAGAATTATGGTCAGAAGCCAGGGATACAATAAAAGAAGAATACAGACAGACACTTATAACAGTAAAAAAAAAGAAAGAGAAGACACCATGGATGACAAATGAAATGCTACAAGCAGTAAAGTAAAAAAGAGAAACAAACAAAAGAGAGACAGGAATGAACTCAGAACCATGAATGCAACAGTACAATTACTTGTGAATAAAGATAATGACAACAACAAAGTCCAATGCAGAGATAGAGGATAAAAAATAAATAAATAAAATAAATAAATAAAAAGATAAATAAGAAACCTATTCCACAAGATCCAGGAAATCAAAGAGAAATTCAAACCAAGAACTGGGATGCTCTATGACAATAAAGACAACAAAATTCAAGACCAAGAAGGAATAAAAAGACACTGGATGCAATACACAAAAGTTATATAAAAGGGATGACAAAATGAAGGAAACATGGAACGAAGAGCCAAATGAAGATGAACCCCAAATTCTAAAAAGAGAGATGGAAGCTTCAATTAGAGAAATGGAAAAAAATAAATCACCAGGAACAGTTGATATTCTAATCAAACAACTACAATAAAAAGAAAAGAAAAAATCTGCCACAATCCACACTGACAGAACCAACTCCAATGTGAACCAACATATTTTAGTTGGTTTAGTTTAGATATGGGAAACAAAACAATAGCCAACAGATTGGAAACAATCAATATACATCACCATCCATAAAAAAGGAGACACAAATTAATGCAGCAGTTATGGGACCATAGCTCTAATCTCTCATGCAAGCAAAATTATGCTCAGCATTCTGCAACATAGACTCAAATCATACATGGACAAAGAAATCCCAGATGTTCAACTTGGGTTTGGGAAAGAAAGAGGCACTAGGAACCACACTGCAAACATACGATGGCTAATGGAGTGCACCAAGACATTCCAAAATAAAGTCAGCATGTACTTTATAGACTATAGTGAAGCCTTTGACTGCACAGATCATGAAAGGCTATGGAATGCCTTTAAAGACATGGGAGTGACAACACATCTGATAGTCCTGATGAGAAATTGGCATTTAGGACAAGAGGCACTTAGGACAAGAGGTCAGAACAAAACAAGGAGAAACAGAATGGTTCCCCATTGGCAAAGGGGTCAGGCAAGGCTGCATCCTTTTACCCAATCTGTTCAACTTGTATGCAGAACATATTATAGGAAAAGCAGGCTTGGAGACAGAAGGAAAAGGAGCGAAAATAGGAGGAAGGAGTATCAACAATCTAAGGTATACAGATGACATCATACTACTAGCAGAAAACATCATAGACCTAAAGCAGGGGTAGGCAACCTTTTTGAGCCAGGGGCCAAAAAAGCCAAAAAATAAATAATTAACTAAAAAATTTTAATAATTAATTAAATAAATAAACCGGGACGAACGTAGGGCAAAATTTTCAAATGGAGGACAAAATTTTCACATGGAGGACACTTTTTTAAAAAAATGGAGGACACACACAAAAATTTCCTGATTTTTAAAAAAATGTTAATATAAATGCATGTTTCGGAGGCTTCTATAGACAATTGCCCCCCCCCTTGCCTGCCGCTTGCCCCCCTTGCCCGCCTCCTCCTGATAGGCCAAAGGCCCCACGCCCTCACGTGAGAGGCCAAAGGCTCCGGCGGCAATCAGTGGCAGGACCGGGCGGGGGCCGGTCCCAAGGCCTTGCCGGGCCACATCCGGCCCGTGGGTCGCAGGTTGCCTACCCCTGACCTAAAGAAACTACTAAGGAAGCTCAAGGAAGAAAGTGCAAAGGCAGGCTTATTGTTGAACATAAACAAAACAAAAATAATGATCACAAAGAATTTATACAAATTCAACCAAGACAATGACGAAATAAAAATAGTGAAAGAGGACAAAAGAGAGGAAGAACTAAGGCTAGGGAAAGGGGAAAGGATGCATTCACTGTGAGTGAAAACCTTACATCTGATAGAGAAACAAAGGCCTGTTACAGACTGCCAAAATAAAGCTGCTTCGGGTCTCTTTGGAAGTATGCTGTTTAAACAATGCATGGGTCCTAAGAGTCCGGAGGTCATGCCAAAGCCACACTCCATTCTGGAGTGCAGCTTTGGTGCAGCCTCCGGATTCTTAGGATGCATGCATCATTTAAACAGCATACCTCCAAAGAGACCCGAAGCAGCTTTATTTTGGCAGTCTGTAACAGGCCAAAGTCTGAATCATATCTATGGTGAGAAAAGGCCACCGAGACAGCAGCCAGCTGAGAGACTTTTCATGCAGAAGTGATAGCATGAGGAAAAGAACTTTGAGAGACAGTATGCAAAGATGTACTGAATGCAATGATTTGAGGTTTGATAAGGGCTTTGAAAACCTTATGGAGACTCTGTGAGGAAAACCAAGAGTTATTGATAAGATGTAAGGCAGAGGCCACAGCTGAACTCTGCCCATGAAGAGTGTTTGGCTTAAGGCCCACAACTAACCCTGACAGCAAAAAATGTAAGAATTTTGTTAACCAAGGATATACCAATGGATAAACTGGACACCAACAATGTAACTCTTTCAATGAGATAAACAAGTATGCACTCTATCGTTTAAGACATATTTCAGCAGAATGTTTCTAGAAAGGGGTTTCCTAAGCCACCACTTATGATTCGTACAATAGGAAACAGACCTTCTCTTGTTTCTGTTCAGCAACACCCTTCCTTGCATATATCAAACTAAGCTTTTCTTGATCTTTCAAGAAGCGTCTCCGCAGTCTCAGAATTTCTGCCCGTTCATCTAAACCTAATACAGACAGAAGGAAAATTACTTTAAACTTAGTCAAAATTCTATTTTTAAAAATAAATTTTAATTTTAACACAAAATCTTACTTGTTGGAACCTTGAATTTGAATTGTTACCCATAGCATCATTTAAGATCTATAATGAAATTTGAAAATTGAATCTTGATTTTCAGAATACAGTCATTCCTCTGTTTCCACAGATACTGCATCCATGACTTCAAGCATTCATGGCTTGAAATTATTCTCCCCAAAAATTCCAAAAAGCACTTTATTTAAGCGACATCATTTTACTATGCCATTGTATATAATGGGACTTGAGCATCCACAGATTTTGGTACCCACAGCGGGTGCTGGAATCAAATCCCAGCGGATGCCAAGGGCCTAAACTCTTAGCTCGTTGGGTTTTTCCTACCATCTGTATCCGATGACACCACCCGCTGTAATATTTCCACCCCGGACCTTTCTCCAGCTTTGAACAGCAGTCTCGTCTGCCGCAACAGTTGTCTCGCAGTGGATGCACCATCGGCGTTTTGAAGCTCAACATGTCCAAGACGGAGCGGTCTTGGCTTTCCTCCGAAGCCCACCCTTCAACACTCCTTTTCTGTTCCCTGTGGACAACATTTTCTATTCAAAAAAAACCATCCACAGCCCACAGTCTTGTGTTTAAATCTTTGAGTCTTCTCTGTCGTGTATCCCGCAGATCCAGACCACAGCCAGGCGTGTAGAAGCTGTCGGCTATATAATATTGCCAAAAAGCCGACCATACTCTCCCGCTCTACTGACAGAGATCCTGGTCAGCTCTATTGGTCGCACACGACTGATTACGGTAACGTCCTACTGGCTGGGCTTCATCTTTTCTCCCTCCACCTTTAATTTCTGTCCAGCATTCAGCAGCTTTTTGGGCATGCTTATCACTCCCCCACCCCACGGTGACCATTCGCTCCTGTGTTGGCAAATCCCTTCACTTGCTCCCCCGCCCTTTTCCCACATTCAGTAAAGCTCCGGCCGGTCTACGTGTTTTGTGATAAAAAAGCCCTCCATGGAGGCCCCTCCGTACTTATCAGACCTTAGTTTCTCCTCACCTTCCCACTAGGGACCCGCCTTCTGTAGTCAAGGTCTGCCTGTCCAGCCACAGGATTTCCTTCTGCCCCATTCCCCGGATTCGCCCCGTTCCACTCGCTGCCCTCACTCTGGGACCTTCTTCCCCCACAAGCAGAGACCATCACTTCTTTAAAACCAGCTTCAAACGATTTGAAGACCATCCTGTGCATGGCAGTGTTTTTACCGCAGCATTGCATAGTGTCACTGCTTGCCTATTTGATGTTTCTGTTGTTGCCCGGATTTAATGGATCAGTTCCTGTTATTGCGAGGTTTTTAATATATTTATCCACGTAGAGAGGCCCATTCCCCCACCACCACTCCCTTGGGGGTCGGTGTCGTTTTAGAGATTGTAAGCACGAGGGCAGGGAACCGTACAATTAAAAAGATGTATTACGAAGACTTCCCGGTTGTAATGGCGTCTCACAATGGATTGCCTCCAAGACTGCTGCGGAGGCACCCAGATCAATAGCGGGAGCCCTGCCGCCTGTGAAAGTTTTCAGGAGGTCGTGAAATTCCCTTGAGAACAGTGGAATCAAGGGGGCTTGGTGGGAGACCCTAACTACTGTACCCAGATCCCTGCTAGGAATCAGAGTACGTCCTACCCCGCTCCGTGGGAAAGGAAAGAAGCCTCTCTCCCACTTAAATCAGGAAAGTCTCTCCCTCGAGCCCACCTTGGCTGTTTTGCCGATTTTGTTTTTCTCCAATCCTTCCTGGATCTGCGCCTGCACGCTACTCTCTCGCCCTTCTCTCTTGATAAGAGCCACTTTCCATTCGGCCTGCCCTCGTCTCCCACATCACTACTCACTCGGCTGTGGCAGCATAGAAGGCCTTTCCTCAGCACTAGGACCTGGTTGGACCTCCTGCTCTGGGGCTGGGGAAGCACAGCTGGGACCTGGCAGAACAGAACTAACACTGGCGTAGCCTCAATCAGCCCTGCTCTGGAGGAGCTCATCCTCCTCCTCATCCTCCGAGGACATCTTTTTTTCATTTTTTTTCTCCTCTCTCCTATGCTCTCTCTCTCTCTCTTTTTTTTTTTTTTTTTTTTTTTTGATATCTTGGGACTATCTCTCTATCAGAATTGAAAAAGGAAGGATTTATAAACTCTCGAAGTGGATTTAAGATGCACTGCTGCAATAAAATAGAAACCTTAATGTGAAACGGATTTTAAACTTTTTTTCTCTTTTCAAAAAACCCTTTCTGGGAACTGTCTAAAACCATACGTTCCTGCTGGATTATAAATCAATCCCTTTGCGGACCTCGTTGAATCCTGAGGTTTGGAGGCTTTACTATAGAGAGCCCACAACAGAAGTGAAAGAGTTAAAAATAAAACAAAGACTTGGAGGACTTACCCGCGGTGGCCTTGGAGGAATAAGTCGCGCCTTGGAGGAGTGCAGTGGGGAGTGCGAGGAGTGATGGAGAGTGTGTACGGAGGAAGAAGGTCGAAAGAGGAGGCGGAGTTGGTGGAGGAGAGAAGAGTGTTGGAGAAGGAGTGGCAACAGAGTCGATAGAGAACAGAAGTGACTGCAGTGGGACTGGATGAAACATCAGAAACGGGAAGTGAAGACAGCAGCTGGAGTTGATAGCAAGCGATCCTAGAGTGGTCGGGAGGACTGTGGGACATAGGAAGTGACGGAAATAGCTAGGAGTGATAGAGTATAGTATAAGAGGGCCAGGAGACTTCACAGGAGAGGGTGATGACATCGCATGGCGGACAAGATAGGAGCAATACAGGAGAGACCGGGAAGATTTAAGAGAGTGGGGAACGATGCTGAGTTTACAGAAGAGTAAGTACAGAGCGCAGTATAGACCTAGGAGAAAGAGGCGGGAATAACACTCTGCTGAAGAGAGAGAGAAAACGGACGGAAGCACAGGAGCCTTGGGTACTCGTGAGTGATAGAGGACTGAAGGGAGGGAACAGGGTGGAGGGAGGGGAGATGAACGGTCTAAGATAAGAAGCCAAAGATATGTTAAAGAAGGGAACGGAAGCCAAGAGGGGAATTTAAAGCTAGGCTGGATAGAGGAGTACAGTAAGAGGAGAAAAGGAATTTGACCTCTAAGTTACTGGACAATAGGAAAGATTGCTCTGAGATTCCTAAAGGCTTTTCTGCAATGACTATTTTCACTCTGTAAAAAAAAATGTTGTCTCTGAGTTTTTGATTGTATAGACTTGGTAACACTAGTTTAAAAAAGCTTCCAACCACACTATAACTTCAACTCTCCTCTCATGTTTTATGTATAATAATGAAGTTATATAAATATTGAGATTTAGATACTTTGGATAAAAAGAATTTTTGAAATTTGTAAAGATTACTTGTAAAGTAAGAGAAGTAGAGAGATTTTCATAAACAATACTAACAACAGTCGGCCTTTCTTATACACGGATTTTTTTATACACGGATTTAAGCATACAGGTTTGAAAATGTTCCAAAAAGTATAAATCTACCTTGATTGTACCATTTTTTATTAGGGCACCACTTTGCTATGTCATTATACTTAATGGGACTTGAGCATACACGATTTTGTTATACACGGGGATCTTGGAACCAAACCCCAGCGTATAACAAGATCCACTGTAATCGGAAGATTAGATAAAGAGGGAAATCGTGTGGATCGATAGAGATATTTGAAATATCTAGTTCTGCTTTTTGATTGCTAATTTAGGGAATTTGGTATTGGGATATTTTATTGTCTTACAGTAGGGAAAGTAAAGTAAAGTAGAATGAACCCAGGAAATCAAGCACAAAAGCTAATCAACAAATCAGAGGAAACTCTCTATGGACAGACCCAAAAGTCCGGATATGAATCAGCTGCTATTGGAGAAAATTGAAAATTTATCAATTAGCCTATCAGCACAATTTGGCTAAGGAAAGATAATTTTAAGAAGGAAATAAAACAGGAATACGTTCAGATCTGAAAGAAATAAATCAACAGTGGATAGGCTAACTATAGACATGCAAAAGACCAAACAAAGAGTGAAATATTTAGAATTCCGGAATGAAAATTGGAAACTGATTTTGCAAATTGGCATATAAAAGAGAGGAGAGTTAGATGAAAGGGCTGTTTGGGAGCAGAAACTGAGAGAAAAATGTATCAAAATCAGAGGTCTGGCAGAAGAAAAATAAGAAAACATAGCAGAGAAGTAATAAAGAAATAGCAATTTTTTTGAGGAGAGACCCAGTATTTTTTGAGGACGAAATGACAAATTATTCCGTATAAACTCCCAGATTGCAAACAGAACAGTGGGGGCACTGACCATAAATTTGACAGAAGAGACAAGTGGAGACGAAAGAGAAGAATCTAAGTGAAACGGAGAAATCGGAGCTCCCTAGTCAGTCTAAATACAATATAGATTTTCAGGAACTGTTTGTTGGAGGAAAGAAGACTGTAGGGAAGAGCTACTGGAGAAGACAACCTACATAAGGATATAGACTAGACCAAGAAAGCGAACGGAAAGCATTATCTTAATTCCTGAAGTACTTTCTGCTTCCTGTTTTTTTCTGAATAAATTTCTCTTTTTTTTTTCCCTTTGTATTGATTGAAATAAAACCTATTTGAATTTAACCTGTAGTCTTGGTGGTTGAAAAGATACATTTTGAAAATGGTGGAATATCTAAAAATGTTATGTGGAATGTCCAAGGTTTAATACCCCACAAAAAGGAAAAAGATTTATTATAGCTATCTGCAAAGTTGAAATTAGATATAAGATGCTGCAGGAAACCAGAATAGGCAAAAAGATAAAAAATACCTCAGATTGTAAAATTAGTCAAGAATATGTTTCGGCTTCAAAAATAAGAAAAAAGGAGTAGTAATAATGTAAATTCAAAATGTGAAGCTAAAGAAATTTATAATGATAAAGAAGGCCATTTCTTTGATTTAGAAATAATTATAGAGACCAAAGATTTATGAGTTGGTGTATATGGACCCTTAGAAAATAAGAGTAAATTTTACAAAAATTGAGGCGAGAAATATTAGGATTAGAATTGACTCATTAATCATGCTAGGTGATTGGAATGGGGTAATGGAACCCAGTATTGACAGGTTCTCAGAAAAGAAGATAAAAAAGAATCAGGGAAAACTCCCGCAAGAATTCTTTAAGTTAATGGATGTACTAGTCTTAGGGGATATTTGGAGAATTAAAAATGGATTGAATACAGATTATACTTTTTCTCCAACCCCCATAAGACCTGGTCGTGTATTGACATGATTTTCGCATCTGTACATTTGATTTCTAAAATCATAAGGCCAAATATTACCAAAAATTTTATCTGACCACAATCCAATGAAAATTGAACTAAAATTAGGTAATAAAGAATTTGGTTGGAATTGAACACGGGGTTGTTGAGAATGAGAAATTGTTAAACGAATTGAATGAGGTGATCAAATTTATTTAAAAAGAAATTTGAACAATGAGACAAGTTTGCAGACAGTATGGGATCTTTAAAGGCGGTCCTAAGAGGTTGGTTTAATAAGAAAGCCTCAGAACTTAAAAAACAAAGAAATGAAAAATGGGATAAACTTATGAAGAACTGCAGAAGAAAGAAAAGGAGTTAAAGAAAAACCCAAAAGTGGAGAAATTTTTAAGGGAGGTACACTATATAAAAACAACTGTCAATATTAATGGTAGAGATATGGAAAAGAAGCTAAAGTTTGTTAGGCAAAAACATTTTTGAATCTGCTAATAAACCAAGGAAGTATTTG
>NC_056525.1:196136822-196315566 GCF_019175285.1 Sceloporus undulatus | reverse complement strand
TATTTGGCCCATCGAATCAAAAAAGAGAAAGCGAAAAGATTAATTACAGCTATTAAGGAAGAGGGGGAGCTAATAACCAATTTAAATAAAATCAAAAAAAGTTTTTTGAATTACTATACTGATCTGTTTTAAAAAATCATTAATTAATTAATCTAAAATAAGAAAATATCTAGAATCCACAAAATTAACTAAATTAACAGAGGAAGAAAGGGAGATCCTAAATAACCTGATCACGACACAAGAACTCTCAAAAGCTATACAGAAAAGTAAGACTGGCAAATCGCCAGGACCAGATGGATTTACAAATGAATTCTATAAGAAATGTGAAAACAACCTCAACGGACCATTGGTACAAATTATGAATGAAGTCATGAAGGGGTCAGTGCCCCAGACATGGACTCAATCAATTACTGTCTTAATACCAAAAGAAGGGAAAGATCCAACGAATATGAAAAATTATAGACCTATAGCATTACTTAATTCGGATTATAAATTCTTTGTTGCAATATTGGCGGATAGATTAAAAATGATTTTATCAAACTGGATACATATAGATCAAAATGGCTTTCTCCCGAATAGAATGATTAAAGACAATATTAGAAATTTGATTAATTTGATAGAAATTCATGAGAATAAAATTGATTAAAAAATTGGCTATGTATTTTATAGATGCGGAGAAAGCCTTTGACAGCATTAATCGGGAGTTCATGTTTGGGGTATTGAAAAATATAGAGGTGGGAGAAAATTTTCCAAAAAGGGGTGGAAACAATTTATGATAAACAAGAAACATGTATATTAATAAATGGAGAAAAAACAACGCCATGTAAAATTTGTAAAGGTGTAAGACAGGGTTGCCCCCTTTCACCGCTGTTATTTATAATGACCCTAGAAGTTTTATTGATTAAAATAAGAGATTAACAAAAGATTGAGGGATTTAAATTAAAGGGAGAGGAATACAAATTAAGAGCTTACGCAAACGATTTAGTATTGACAATCTCATACCCAATCGAAAGTGGTGAAGAAATTCTAAAAATTATGAAAAAAATTTGGAAAATTGGCGGGCTATCGAGTGAATAACGAAAAGATGAATATACTGACACTTAATTTGAATAGTGAAGAAAGGAAAATATTACAAGAGAAAACAGGATTTAATTTGGCAAAATCTGTAAAGTACTTGGGAATTATCTTAATGAATGATAACAAGGAGTTATTTAGAAATAATTATGAGAAGACATGGAAGAATATCAAAATGGACTTGGAGAAATAGGCTAAAATAGACTTATCTTGGCTGGGCAAGATAGCAACCATTAAAATGACAGTCCTGCCAAAAATCATGTTTCTCTTCCAAAATTTACCAACGATAGCAAATGATTCGATCTTTAAAAAAATGGGGAAATGACTTATCCAAATTTATATGGAAGAATAGGAAGCCCAGAATTAATGTAAAGGTATTACAAGATTCTGTTAATAAAGGTGGACTTGCCCTACCGAATTTAAAGTGGTACTTTCATTCATGTGTATTAGATTGGGTTTTAGATAGGGTCAGACTGCGAAAAAAGAGAACACTAAATTTGGAAAAAATAGATCTAAAATTTGGAATTCATGGATATATGATATATGATAAGATAAAGGTCGATGCAAATTTCAATAATCATTTGATAAGGAGGACGTTATTGAGGATTTGGAATAAATATAAAAATAGGTGGGAGATTAAAATACCATTATGGACATCATCCAATGAAGCATTATTTAAAAGGAAAGAATTAAAAAAAGACTCATGGGTTACATATAGTGATATAATGAAATGGCAAGATGGGGAAAGGAAAATGAAAACACAAGAAGAGCTAAATAATGAAGGTTCTTCGTGTAATTGGTTTACTTACAGACAGCTTAAAGAAAGATTTGCAATGGATAATAGAACAATAGGAATTAACCCAGCAGATGAAGAATTTGAAAAGATAGTGGAAGACCCCAAAAGACAGATATCAAAACTATTTAATTTAATTAGAAAATTTGAATTGGAACAAGAACAAATTAAAGATTACATGATTAAATGGGCAAGGGATCTGAATGAGCAAATACAATTGGAAAAGTGGGAAAAACTATGGCAGGTTAAATTAAAGTATACACCATGTGTGGCAGTGAAAGAAAATGTTTATAAAACTATGTACAGGTGGTACTTAACACCATACAAAATTTCGAAAATGTTTAAGGGGAAAAACAATAAGTGTTGGAAATGCAATAAGAAAGTAGGAATGTATATACATTGTTGGTGGGGCTGTATAAAATCCAAAGAGTTTTGGAAGAGAATTCATAAGGAAATTGGTAAAATTATTGAAATTACAGAAAATATTAAACCCAAAATGTATCTTTTGAACGTAATAGATACTCTTGATATGGAAAAGGGAAAGGAGAAATTGTTGTTCTATTTGATAGTTGCAGCAAGAATAATTTTTGCTAAACACTGGAAATCGGAACAAATCCCAACGATAGAAGATTGGAGGCTAAAGGTTATGGATTTTTATGAACTGGATAAGTTGACTACGATCCTAAGGGGGAACTCGATGGATAAATTATACAGTGAATGGGATCCATGGAAAAATACATGATAAAAGAAAAAAGAGATCTACTCCATATAGTGTTGGAGAACTGAACCTCAGAATAAGTAAGGGTAGTTATATTAGCATTAAGGAGTAAGCGGAATTATTGTAAGAATAGATGACTTAAAATGGAAAAGTTTGTGAAACTTAGTAAAAGATATATCTATGGAAGTGTAATATCAGAAAAGGATAAGAGCTAGTAGTTAATGATAAGAATGTATAGGATTTTTGGAGTGTGCCTAAGGAAGTGTTAATGAAGAAGGGAATAGGGATAACAATATACATAGTAGACTTACAATATAGTAGTAATAGATTATTTGTTTTATGGAATTTTAATGTTTGTAATGCTTGAAGATGTTAAATAAAATTTTCAAAAATAAAAGATTGTATGTATAGCGCTGTGCAAATTTACAGCACTTTATAAATAAAGGTTAATAATAATAATAATAATAGTCTATTAACATATTCATCTGAAAGCCAACCAGAATTAGCAAATTATGAGAGATCAAAGTATGTATATTCATGTAAAAACTTGCCCTTGGTGATAACAGATTATAGGAAATCATGCAATTTTCTTTGATAAGATTAAATCTTATTATGTTATAGAGTTATGCTTGTGCATCCT
Organism: Sceloporus undulatus; assembly: GCF_019175285.1. Lineage (NCBI taxonomy): Eukaryota > Metazoa > Chordata > Lepidosauria > Squamata > Phrynosomatidae > Sceloporus > Sceloporus undulatus. Next base: position 196,312,341 of record NC_056525.1, on the reverse strand, counting down.
AAGGTTAATCCACTAGGAACTGCTATTCAATTGCTGTGCAGTTAAGCAAAGAGGCTAGTACCCAGTGTAGATATTATCACAGCGTTGTGCTGGCCACCGCAAAGCTCTTATTTGTAATAGGCTTTCATATAGAAAAAAAAAATACAACTTCCACATGGAATGTTACAATGGGTAAATACTTTCAGCTTATCTGCATACAGGAAGAAAACTGGATTGATAAATGGGCCCTCCCATTGACCCATAACTGTGGTTGCTTCATTCATCCCACAATGCCTCATTTTAATGAGGGTTAATTTTAGATTGATTTTAGCAATTTGATTGTATTTTATGATGTTTTGTAGCTTTTAATTGGGGGTTAAGGATTTATGTTTAATCAATGTTACTGTAATATTATATTATTGTTACCCACCGCAATCCTTTGGGGAGAGGTGGGCTATAAATATATTATTATTATTATTATTATTATTTTACTTTAAGGCATTTATCTAAAGTTACAGGAAACCACCACAACCTTTCTTAAATTTATTTTGTGTGTCACTATATATTATACAGCCATCTGATTCTACTTTCAGCTATTAATCCTTCATAATTCTTCATTCCATAGCTTCAGTGAAGAGGGGAAAATCTGTTTAGACTTGACGTCTACATTTTCAATATTATGATGAAAAGCTATAAATTAGTTTGTAACATGATATGTTTGTAATACAAAGATACACTATCTTTCTTATACACACACATATGCACAAAAACATTGTACTAGAGATCACACAGGGCCAAAGCAGACCAGTGGCTTGGAGGGGCCTCTGGCTGCTCCACCTGTGATCGGCCCATGATCAGCCAGGGTCTGTGGTGACCGGATGGCCCACTCCGAATTAGCCTCAGAGTGGCTTCCATCTGTGTTGGGTGTGTGTGTCATCTGCACGCCACACCTCCAAAGCAGCCAGAAACCACACCTTTTGGCCCCCATCTGTTTCAGGCCAATGTCATTTTTTCAATTTCTTGCATTAATTTCTAAAAGCATTAACTTTTTCAGTGTCCTGTATTTAATTATGTGCCATACTTAAATACTCTTTTTAATTATAATTCTGTTAATGAGGAACTTTGCAAAATTCTAGCCAAAATTGAACAAAATGTCAGGGCAAATATAGCCATCTTTGTATAAGTGGAGTATAACTAAGAAAACAAAAACAAAATATGACGGGGGGAGGATTGTTGTTTTCTCTGTACTGGGCTTCCTATTTTCTAACTATAATGATATGTAACTGGGTCAAAGAAGGAAGTTAGCAGTCAGCAATAGAAATTCAGTGCTAATGTGAAGCATGAGTTTGAAATGTTTCCCAATGTGAAGGTGGGAAGGTACTGTAGTTGCTCTTATCAGCTCAGCTCACCTGCCATCTGTGCCAAAGCTAATGGCCATCAAGTGTGGCATCATACCAATAATGTGCCCCTGCCATTCAATCTAGTGAGCTTGTCTGCTCAGGCAAGATGCCATATAACATTATTTTTCTGTCCCTCACCGATCATTTCTTAGAAATACAAGCCACTTCTCCTTGAAGAAATTTACTCTGACTCAAATTATTTTAACTTTATTTGAAATCTTGCAAGTATCTTGCCTAGATTAAAGTGGTCCCTCACCTTTAGGAAAAATTCAAATCATTTGACATGTAATGCTTTGGGAGAGTTCTATAGATACCGTGTATTGCCAAAATGACCTATAAATGATTCTTAGAGCAAATAAAACCTGAACTCTCCCTAGAAGACTAAGGGGCAAAAGAGATGGACCCGAATTAACAACTTGACACTGTCCCTTCAGCACAGTATGGGGGCAACAGCAACTGCATGCCACAGCCCCTATCCAGCATTTTGCCAGCTTGCAAAGAAATGACAAAATGCTGCTCCTTTTAGAACTGGCAAAAAGGCACATTTGCCTCTGCGGTAGTTCTTTCCGGTGCTCGTTTTGGTATGCATCATCTGAATGCCACACCAAAGTAGCACAGTATTGCCATCCATGCAGTTGGTTGGTAGCATGATGGCAGCTTGGGGGTGGAGTCAGGGCATGCATCATGCAGCCTCATGACCCCCCCCCCCCCCCCCCCAAAAGCTAGCCTATTTGGCCAGCCTGTTTAGCCCCAAATTTAGGCTATTGTACCATCAACACTCCATATCCATTGATTCCTTATCCATGATTCCTTGAACCATCGACATGTTTAAAATATTAAGAGTGTGTGTGTGTAAATTCCAAAATGCAAAACTTTTTTTTTTTTGCCATTTTATATATGGGACACCATTTTATTACACCATTGCATTTATTGGAATTTGAGCATCCATGGATTTTGATATCCACAGAGGGTCCTGGAACCTAACTACAGCAGATTCTAAGGGCCCACTGCACTTTGTCTGTATCATGAGATGACAGGCCTCATAAGAGAAGATGACAATGCTTGATAATGTGAGAGGCAGCAGGAAAAGGATATCACACTATAGGTGGATAATTTTAATCAAGGAAGCCACAGGCCTGAGTTTGCAGGACCTGAACAGGGTTTTAGTGACAGGGTATCTTGGAAGTCTCTCATTCATATGGGTGCCATAAGTTAATGCCAATGTGATAAGTTGTCAAGAAGAACATGGAACCTTCCTCTTTGTCAGAGGGAGAGAAGGCCTGCCTGGTCCATCAGGCCTGGCCTAAATTAAGAAGATGAGCCCTCCCTTTTTGTCATTTGGCATCACTCAGCCACAGAGTGAGAAAAAGGCCTGCCAGCTCCATCAGGCTTGGCCTAAAGTAAGAAGACAAGCTCTCCCTCCCATCTGCCATGGTCCAGGGCTCGTAAGGAGAGTACCACTGGACTTTTCCCCTTCCCCACTGCCATTCCCTTCACCTTTTGTGTCATGTCTTTTTAGAATGTAAGCCTGAGAGCAGGGAAATGCCTAAATAACTATCTGTAAGCCGCTCTGAGAGCCTTTCTGGCTGAAGAGTGGGGTATAAATACAGTAAGCAAACAATCAGCCACAACAATAAAAAGTGGTCCCAGATGTTATGCTATTCATATTCTTTTTATCAAATATCCCCATCAAAATGCCAGACATTAGGCCATCCCTATGTCAGCATCAGCCGAATTATGGATACTTTACTTGAGCTACTCATTTGTTTTGCTTTAGCACTTACAGCTGATGACCAAAGTTTCCAGAAGTGTTTCCTGGGGCCAGTGAGGTTGCATGTAAAACATAGCTCACATGTTACCCATCCCTGGTGTAAATAGTATTGAATTACATAGATCAATGTTACAACCTTCTAGTTCTTAAGAAGTCAACACCTTGTTATTTTTATACAAAGTTTGTACTCAAGTTTTGTACAAGTTTCCCACAGCTATTATGTTATATAAGGAAAAACACATCTCAGAAGCTGCCACAAAGTTTGTGCCAGCATTCTTAAAAGAACTTCCTCAAGCATGAGCAAATCTGAAGAAATCAAAATCTGAAAAGGAAAAAAAGAAGAATCCTGTTAAACATTAGTTAGTGAATAATTCTGGTTGCACTAGTAATGTAGAAAGTAGGGCACTTCTCATTATCTGGTTATTTTTCAATAGCTTTCCTTATGTAACCTTTTAATTTATTCATTCATGCATCTGGAATTCTGAAGATATGAAGATTTGGGCTGTTCTTAGACCACTCAGGGAAAAATGTGTTTATATTCCTTCTAATGAAAGATGAAGAAGGGCAACAACCAAAGTCTTCTGATATTTCTTTCTATTACATTATGAAGGTAAACTGCAAACATATGTGTACATGGTCTTACACACTTGTCATGGAGACTATTTTCCAATTGAACAACAAAACTGCCATGCATTTATTTAAATACTGGTAAAATAAAGCATGGCTTTGTTTTGTTATTAGCTTGACTGTGCTCCTGTACTCAGCTCTTAACCTTGATGCCCAGGTTTCAATAGTGGCCAGGTATGCATTTGTACAGTTAAAACTAGTGTGCCAGCTGCACCCATTTCCTGAGATGTCAGTCTGGCTATGGTGACAGATTCCTTGACTACATCCTGTTTAGACTACTGCAATGCACTCTATGTAAGCTGCCTTTGGAAACTGTTCAGAAACCTCAAAATGCTGCAGCTAGAATGCTGACCGGGGCCAGTTACAGGAAGCTTATAATTTCCTTGTTGAAACAGCTTCACTGGGTACCAGTTCATTTCTGGACACAATTCAAAGTGCTTGTCATGGCTTATGTCCAGACTATTTGAGAAACTATATCTCCTCTTATAAACCTACCAGAACCCTAAGATCTTCAGGAGAAGGCTTTCTCTCGGTCCCACCACTATCACAGGCTTGCCTGGTGAGGACATGAGAGAAAGCCTTCTGAGTGGCTACTCCCACTCTGTGGAATACCTTTCCATAGGAAACAAGGCTGGCCACTTCCCTACTTGCCTTCCATCAGCAACCAAAAACAGTTTTATTCAGGCAGGCTTTTAATATGTAATCATAGGATTGCTTTTTTATATGGGATGTTTGTTATATGGGATTGGTATTGTGGTTTTATTGTGCTTTTAATGTTTGTAATTTTGTATTGTTTTATGTGATATTGATTTCTTGGAAAAAGATATCTAGCCTTTGTTACCTGGTCAGGTAGCCTACCAGGTAACATTGCTTTATTGTAATAATTTTTAAGTGTTTTTATTTGTGAGCCACCTTAGGTCCCTTCCTGGGGGAAAGGTGGCATAGAAATTAAATATTATTATTATTATTATTATTATTATTATTATTATTAACCTTTATTTATAAAGCGCTGTAAATTTACACAGCGCTGAATATATTTAGGAGTTTGAAGTGGGGCGATAATTACCTGTCCAATGAGTAGACCACAGAAAACTGGAATGGTTCATACTGGGAGGTGTGAGGGTGAACACAGAACATATACAGAGTATGGAGGTGTATGCCAGCTATGTGCACAGAGGTTAGGTTTTGGAACCATATTTATACCTAAAATATAGCCCCAAGAGGTAGGCTACCTCACCAGGTAACAAAGGCTAGATGTCTTTTTCCAAGGAATCAACAATGGAATTTCAGTCTGGTTGATGGCTTTAATTTTATTGTGGCAAAAATAGTGATGGATCAGGATATCCCCAGGATGGATAGACAGGGAAGTTTGACTCGGAGCACTACAGGGGGTAAGCAGGAATATTTGCTTACTGCTTTAAGTGCAAGGAGATCCTTTGTCTCAAGTTGCAAGAGGAAATGTAAATGACCTGCGGGGAGGAAGGAGCAATTGATACATTCATCTGGATTTGATAGTCTTGATTAAACATGCACATGTTTAGGACATATTCCTTTTCTCATGGGAACCTGACATATTGTTCCTGAAAGGTCAATGATCTCTCAAAAACATGCTATCTGTGGGGACCCCAAAATATAGTGTGTGTGCTAACAGCCTAGATTACAAAGAATGTTGCTTTCTTGATGATAATAGAGACAGAAATACTATTTTGCTGCTTTTATCATCACTCCCCTCTTTCCCATGAAGGATGTGGCTTCTGCCAAGATATAGGCCCATTGTGACTCCAGTGCCACCACTTTTCTTCTCCTGTATACTTTTTTTTAAAATATCTGCCTAAAGTTGCCAGATTGGAAACTAGGGAAGGCTTCTGTACAGGGTGCCCGCGTCCTACATGGGCGCGCTTTACACGGCTTTTAGCATACGCTGAAAGCTGCATGGGGAGAAGGGGTGGCATCTCACATAGGGACGAATGGGGTGCAAGTCCATAGTGCGCATGCACCGCTGCATGCACAAGCCCCATTCATTTAAATGGGGCTCGAGCATAAGCTCGTATTTGCTTTATGCGGGGGAGTCCAGAAAGGATACCCGCATAAAGTAAGGGTGCACTGTACTATTAAGAGTTGTTTAGAAGAGGAATTTCAGCAGCTTCTGTTTGTCACACAATCAGGTGACATGGAACACCTGCAAAAAAATCCCTCTTCTGCACAATCATTAAAGACACAAGAGCCCTTTCCCATTTTCACTCTGGCATGCCTATACAACCTGCCTGATGAAGAAAGCAGTGAGTTTTAAAAGCTAGCTTAATGTATTTTATACCCTTTACTTGGTAAATGTGTCACCATGAGATATATTTTGGTTTTTTTTTCCTATTTTCATACAAGAAAAATTAACTTTAAAAAAAACCTGAAGGGAATTATTTTTCATAGTTCAGGGTCCCCAACTATCTCCTGTCATCTCCGTTGTCTCACTGCCCTGGGGACCTGGCTCCAAAGATCTGGTCTAATGCCAATGAAAGCTGCAATAACTTCATTACTCATGGGATTGCCTTAAACCTTGTGAGCATAGCAGTTTCATTATCTGAAAATTAGGGATGGGTAAGAATTTTGTTCATTTTTTTCACGGTGTACCTGAATTTGCAAATTTTTTTATAATGAAGGCAAAAATAATGTGAGATTTTAAAAAGGACAAAAAGAATGTGCAAGAAAGTATAGGTGAGAGCTAAACAATGTGCTATGTTATATGTTAACCAGAAGACTTAAATTCTACATTTTGATTTTTTACTCTGAAGTTTGTGGGTGCTCTAAAATAAGATGAGAATAAGAGTGGCTTCAACTTCCCCACATCTCAGTTTATTTTATGAAATTTGCCTTTCAACCTATGTGGAAGCTTTAAAAGATAAAACTCCACTGGCTTCAAAAGAGTTTTTCTTGCTTGTTTTATCCTTTGAGTGTGCTTTTCCCCTGTGAATTCAACAACCTCATCCTGTTGATGAGGTAGCCTTGTCACTTCTTTTTGTTCTGGCAGGATCCTCTTCTTTAACAGTGCGGAAAGTACAAATGACCCTCTTTGACTCAGGAACAGATATACCTATGTCTCTTAATCAATCAATTACAGAGGTTTATAGAAACTCTTATATCAGATGCGACCCTTTTCCTAATCTTTAGACCTTCCCTTGGTCTAAAAGATTAGATTTACTCGTTTTAACACACTGTCCCCTCAGAGACTTCAAGACTATAGCCCTTCTAGGGACTAGTCTTTTCCCAACCTCACTCAACCAACCCCCTCCAACGTCTTCCTTCGACTTCTCCCCCCTTCTCAACTGCCTCCGAATCTTTATAGTTCCAGCTGGCCTCTGATTGGTTCAGAGTCTCTGGCTCCTGATTGGCTGACTCAAGATTCCGAGCACCACAGTGGCCCAGTTGCACCACTGAGTGGCCACATTGCCCAGTTATAGTACTCCCATTTTAAATGCCATGGATGTGTCCTATGAGGTTCTGAGATCTTTAGTTTGATAAGTGATTTAGAATTTTCCAGTACATTCCCCTTGAACTACAGCACTAGAGTGCTCTAACAGAGAATTGTAAATATCTCATGAAACTACAATCCCAGGATAACACAATATGGAAATACAACACTTAAAGTGGTATTGAGGTGATTTAACTGTGTAGTGTGGCCGTACTCCAAGGGTCTGAAAACCATGCCTTATGAGGAAAGAATTAGGGAATTGGGTATGTTTACCCTAGAGAAGAGAAGGTTAAGAGGTGATATGATAGCCCTGTTTAAGTATTTGAAGGGCTGTCATATCGAGGATGGAGCAAGTTTGTTTTCTGCTGCTCCAGAAAATAGGAGCAAAGGATGCAAGCTACAAAAAAGAGATTCCACCTAAACATTAGGAGGAACATCTTGAAAGTAAGAGGTGTTCGATAATGGAACCACTAGTGGAATCTCCTTCTTTGGAGGTCTCTAAGCAGAGGCTGAATGGCCATCTATTATGTGTAATTTGAGACATACATACTCTGTTCTTTTTACCACATACATTTCACCATCTTCAAACTACTCCAACTCTTATTTCTCCATCTCCCTGCCCCCCCCACCTCATCAAGATTATCCTTGTTCCATAGATATCAGAGTCTGCTGAAAGTTTCAGTTACACAGATGTTCTACTCCAAGGCTCAAAAGAATTTAAATGAAAGAAAAATAGCAGCAGCTTTAAAAATGCGGGTTAACGAGCTGGAAACATCTGAAATTAGTCTGACTTTGCAATTTGTCACCTTGTTTGAGTAAGAGGAAGTACAACAGTGTGTAATTCTGGTGGGAAAGCATGCAGAATTTGGATTTCAAACACTAACCACTCAGAATGTTATTATGATATCCCACCCAGGGCCACTTTACTGTAAGTGGTTGGGGTTTGGAGCCTACATATAGAATACACAAACAGAGGGAGTGGTTCTACTTAGCTATTTTACAGTGTGTATATGTGACATGGAGCTGTGAATTAGTATATGTAGGTCCCATTCACACTATGAAAATAACCCAGTGTGAAACTGGTTATTTACATGGCATTCACACTTTCCCCAACTGCATTTATTGCAGTTTAGAAGGGTGGAGCTGCCGGAAAACCACTTAACCTGGTATATTTGATATGTGATTTCCCCCCATGTCCTTTTTTTTTTGTAAGAACCGGAAAGATCCTGAGGACAGGGAACCATCTGAATAACTATCTCTAAGCCACTCTGAGAGCCCGCTGAAGACCAGGGTATAAATACTGTAAATAATAATAATGACTGATTTACTCTAACCCAGTACTAACTACAGGGAAAGGACAGAATTGCAGTGGGAGGACATATGGAATATGGATATATCCTACACAGTTTCACCAAAAATAAGTACGATATTTTGCTTACTTAATAGATGATGTGTTGTGTAGTAGAGTGTAAGATGGATTTTATCAGAATAGATCCAGGAGTGAGTGCTTGCTGTTGTAAAGTTCTGTGAACAACAGTGGTCATGTCAATATCTTTCAGCCTAATCTGCCTCTGATTGTTTAATGATGGTGACATGAAAAAGAGATCTAATAGCATCTGAAGATACAATGGAGAAAGCAGGTCTACACATACATGTTCTGATTCAAAGTGTCTATGGCCAGAATCCTTTCACTAAGAGTGTTTTGCATATTTCACCAAGAGAAAAGAATTACCTGCCTGAGTATTATTATTATTTCTTAAAGCTTAGTATTCCATGCTGATTAGCTTAGTACTTAGTCTTCATAGCGCACTGAGCCTAAGCAATCTCTACATACACATCTCTTTCATAAAACACAAGGAATTGTTAAAATCTGTTAACGCTAATAGCTTATTCAACAAAGCCCAGCTACCAACCTTGAGTAATCAAAACTTCTTTCCAATCACAGATCGAATAATTTATTTCTCCTGAAGCCATGTAAATGATGATAATGATAGGGAAGGTAGATGAAATTATAGGAATAGACTATAAATTGCATTTGAAGAAGAGAAAAAGAGACAATCAGATCTTAAGAGAATGTAAACAAATATTTGTTCAATGATCAAGAAGAATGAAACAATGACCCTTTACAAATGGGCCTTTGTGGTGCCCCCGTCACATGCTAGGGGTTGGCCGAGGACCTAGCGTCCATACCAGCCTCACCCCAGCACATGATGGGGGCGTAATAATGGCGCCACCCTATAAACACGGGCACCGCCATTTTGATGTATCAGATGCATAGCATCCGCACATCGCGCCCCGGATGTGACTCTGTGAGTGCGCGAGTAGCGCCTCGCAGCATCCCATCCGGGGCGCAAGAAGCACCATTTTGGCGCTTCTTCACTGCATCTGGGAACCACGCAGTTTGGCTGCTGCGGTTCCCGGACGCAGCGACCGGCGGCAGCAGCAGAGATCTGCTTTTCGGCAGTCTGTAACCCGCCAATGTTTTGTAATAATATGACTTAGGCCCATCAAACTATCAGATATGGTAGACTAGGATTTTTTCACCCAATGTGCCAATATCATATTTGTGCTGTATTGTTATTATGTTTACATTAGTGCACTACACTCTTCTAATGCTGCTATTCCACTTTTACTGCTTTGGCTGCCTCCTGTTGCATTCTGGGATTTGCAGGTTATTATTTATTTTTACTTATGATTTTTATATCTTGCTCGTCAACCCTAAAGAATATCGGAGCGTCTTACAGATAGTTATTCAGATGGTTCCCTGCCCCCAGGCTCACCATCTAAAAAGACATGACACAATAGGAGAAGGGAATGGTGGTGGGGAAGGGGATCAGGTCCAGTAGTTCTTCTCTCTCTCTGAGGCCTGGACCATGGCAGATGGACTGGAGGGAGATCACTTCTTTCTCTGTCTAGCCCTGATGGAGTTGGGCCTGCCTTTTCACTCCCTCCCAGGTCAGATGATGACAGTTTGGAGAGGGGCATTTCGAATTTTCAGCCAGAGAGCTCTTAGGCCTCACTGAGCTAAAACCCCCAGAATGCTATAAGTGGAAGCAATAGCATTGAAGATGGAATAGCAGCACTCTCCTGGGAACTTGCTACAGGCTGGCAGCTAATGGCTCACAGATTTGTGCTGGTAGGTGAACCACCAATGTGAGTAGTACTTTCTTAGACCAAGGATGGAGAATGTGTCACTCTCCAGATGTGGATGAACTACTGTCCTATCATCTATCAGCTGTGGTAAAACAGGCTACTGCTGATGGAAGTTACAGTATGTGATTGCCTGGGAAGTAGAACATCCTCGGTAGGGACCTACCACACCGAGGCAGTCCTGGAGTAGTAGCATGACTGAGGACCTATTGATTGGTTTTGCCAATCAATGAAAAGATGCACAACAGTAATGAATAAAATACAGAGCAGCATCAGGATGGACATGATGCCGCGCAATAAGTACAGCCCAAAACTGCTTTATCCTGTTAACATTCTGCCTTTTAGCCTTGTGTGCTAATCTCCAAAGGTCCTAGATTTAATGATCTGTATAACAGTTTGAGAAAGTATTCCAGTAAAAATCATCTCTGAATTACAGACACAAAGCTGAAAGTCTGAGAGTGGCTTACCCAAGGAAAGCCCCTGACTTCATGTCTGAGCTCACATTTGACTCAGATGTCACCTAACATAAGCAGTTTTAGCTCTCACCACACACTGAAGTTTTTCATCCTCATTTAGAAAATGTGTGTCAGAGCAGGGAAGGTAGGTAGGTGAACCTCACAATTCTTCTTCTTGTCAGACTTGCAAAACAGAGGATGATAAGAACTTTTCAAAAAACGTATTCTGGTTTTATAGAAATTTGGTGTTCTAAATCCAAAAATGACTTCAGTTTTGCTCCTTTTTTGCAGCTTTTTCACAACTTGCTTAGGCATTTCTATGTTGTACTATGTGACTGAATGAAATAATCCTACAAAAAGTAAGAAAGGGGTTAAAGGATTGTAATAGACTTTCAAAACACTTTTAATTTGCTGATATGAAATACAAAAATCCAGTCAAAAGCACTAAAAGAAATCCCACTAGAAAATCAGTGTCCACACTTAATACAAGTTGAGTAACAACTGAATTGATTTTAAAAACTCAATTTTCAAAACAATTGTGTTGTATGACATTGCCTTTCCCTCAAATACAGCATCCAAAACCACATTTAAAACAGCTACAATATTCAAAAATTGTTTCCATCACAACCCTATACTATTGGCATAAAGAAAGAGGAGAACATCTGTTATTCTGGAAAGATGAGCTCCTGCAGCTAGCAACATGCAATGCACTGTGAAAAACTGACCGAGCAGGAGAAGAGCTGGATGGGAGGATATTACCACTGTGCAGCAGTCTTTTTTGTTTGTATGTGTGGAGGGGGGTTGATGTTTCAATGTGGTAAGAAATCCTACATGCAGGTTTGGTTCCCTTTGGTTGAAGTGAAACTCAACAAGGGCTTAATTGGGGTTTATTGTACTGTAGAAGCACAGCACAGGTGGGGGTAAGCAGCCTCAAGGGTCAAAAGCACTCCCCATTGCCCTACATTAGAACTCCAGAAAGATCCCTAATCCATCTCTATATGGCATGGGCTTAGAGAAGTCAAAACTGAGCTCAGCATAGCTCTCTTTCTGTCTCTGCTTTCTTTGTGTTTGTATTAGGGTTGCCACGCTGAGTATGGGACAAGAATGGTTTTATATTTAGCAATTGCAATAGCATTTCCATTTCCATGCAGCTTCATAGTGACCTAAGCATTCTCTAAACAGTTTACAACATGTAAGCCAATTGCCCCCAACAAGCTGGGTATTCATTTTGCTGACCTACAAAAGGATGGGAGGCTGAGTCTACCTTGGAGCCCTCTGGGAATATACTCACAACATTGTGGGTGCAGTACTGGCATTTAACCACTGCACCACCAGGACTCCTTGTTTAGCACATTCTCTCTCAGAAAGATTACTGTAAAGTCTTGTCAAGTGGATCTGCAGCATATCTCCTAACTCAACCCCACCTTTTAACTGATGTACCCCTCCCAACATGGATTTTTATTGGCCAGTGGAAAAGTGAAGGGGTTGGTGGCAGCTGACAGTTCCTATAGCTCAATGGTTCCCAAAATGTGGTTCTCCCTCTGTTTTGTATGTCAACTCCCAGAAGCCCAAACAGCTTGATCAACAGTCAGGAATTCAGGGAGCTAAAGTCCAAAAGATCTGGTGGAACAAAATTTGGTAACCACTACTACCTCTGGATGGACAGCAGTGACATCCTCTGGTACCTCCTGAGAACCCCGGGAAATCATAGAAAATGTTTGTTGAAGAATGGAACTGCATACTAGTTAATAATTATGGTATGTATACTAATATCTATTAGATAACAGAAGATAACAGAAGACAGGACTCCTATCTTTATTGCCAAATCATATCTTCCATAAGAAGATCTTCTGGACCTAATCACTGATAATATTTAGTCATTTGTTGAAAATGCAGCTCTTGTAGGAGGGTTTTGAAGATGGCCAATACATTATTGTTAAATCTTGATGTGTCTGTGCTGATGAGTTATAAAGTTGAAGCATTTTATTTTATTTCATTTTAGTTTATGCTTCTCTTTCATAGATTTTGGTTGTATTTATGTTCTCCATGTATCACCTGTTTAGGACATATTGATGCCCCAAAGAAAAGAAAGAATAGTTTACACAACATATCTGCCTGGTTACTTGAAATCAATTGTCAGGCACCAGAGATGGCCATTTGAATATAACTACAACATTCTCAGTATTCAAAACCTTAGTTTTACAGAAGAAAATGAAAGAGGAAGCAAAACAAGGGGGTGGGGGATATCTCTGTCAAATCATTATTACAATTTCAGAGACTAAATAAAGTCTCTGAAAAAATAATAGTGTCATTTTTAAATCGTTAAGAAATTCTGGAGATTGAAACTTCTTTGATACATTTCTATAGACTGAGTCACTGGATATTAAGACAAAGCACAATTCCCTAGGAATTTGGTGATAAATATTCCATGGCATTTTTAGTAATGTGTGTTTGTATTCCCATGCAGTACAACCTTTTCAGAAGTTCAGTCAGACTTTTGCCATCCCTGTTACATCTTCCTAGGATGGTGCCCTTGTATAATATTATTTTTCTAACTTGAAGATGTATTAGCTTATTACAAATTCTAAGAAGCTTCACTAGCTTCTGAAGATTTTTATTGTAAATTTTATTAGAAGAATTTTATTGTATTTTTTTATTGTTGGGTTTCTTGTGAGAGAAAAGCAGCACACACATTAAATAAATAAATAAATAAATAAATAAATAAATAAAATAAGCGTGAACCTTTGTATTGTAAAGTAACATACACTACTGTATGTGACTCTGGATCAGCACATAGGCAAGTTCACATAGTAAGCAATAGCCTAATGTTTATCATTAATTTTCCCTATGGGAAAATCTAAACAAATACAATAAAGCTCCACATTTAAATGACATCCATAACTCCAAGACATTGTTCTCAGTGTCAAGAAAGGGCTGCACTTTTCTCCACATCACATAGACACATTTAAATTTTGTTCCTATTTTTACACCTCTGGCTTTATTGTTAGCCTCCTTATTTGTTTACTGTTTTCCCACTATCCAGTGTTATTATCAGAGCATGGAAGAATAGCTTGGAAATTGCCCCAAAGCGATAGATACTTAAGAATATGACCTTCAAGCTGAGGAAGCTGCTAGAGTAGAAGGGGATGGAGCACATGGTACTCCAATCTAATTATTGGCCATGTCATTGCATGCCACGTTTGGACAATGATCTACTCTCCTTAGACTCAGCATGGAACACATGGCATTGTGGCACCATGCTGGGCCAGAATTAGTAGAGCAGAATGCTGGCTTGTGCCCAAACAGTCTATCCTGTTCTTTTGCTTGGAACAGCCCCAGGCTAAGTGCATCACTCTCATCCCTATGATGTTCAATTTTACATCAGTGCAATCTTTCTACAAGTTATATGAAAGCTATGGTAATTTTACCATAGAATTTGGGCCGATTCTATGAAACATTTAGTCAAGCATATTAATCTATCCAGAAGTCAAGCATGAGTGGACAATTTCCTTATTTTTCATTCTTTTAGGCAAAAGTGTTTTCTACATCATTGTTCTGTTCCTGTGCATAATTTTCTATAAGAACATAAGTATAAGTATGTAAAATGCACACCTTATGACCTTTCTTTGTTTGGAGATATTCCAGATTGCTGAATCAGAAAACCTAGATGCTGAAAACATTTGCTGAAAGAAAGCCTGAGGGGATTAGGTTCATATCCACCTTCTTAGTTACAGCTGTCTAAAATAGTTTACTGGTAGGGAAATTTATCACTGCACGGTACTGTGCTTATTATTATCCAATTTTGGTTTCTGTCCATTTCTCTTAAGCTGTCAATGTGAGATTCTTCCAGAGCATTAACAGTAACTCCAGGGCATTTCTAGGTTTAAAAATTATTCTGTGGTAATACCTGAAATTTGTGCAATCACTGATTCTCTAGGTACTGTTGAGTGTCTGTCTGTGCAAAGTGTCACTCTAATGTATTTTCTTTCTCTTTTTGCCTTAGAGAATTAAAGATCAAATAAACTCATGTGCAGGTATTATATAAACAAAGGTCCCCATCTGTTTTTTGACCATCTAGATCATATATCATTGTAAACAGACATTCAATAAAATTATATCCCTGTCTTCCCAATACTTGAACAGCATGTTGCTTAAAAACCAATCAGTTTACTTTAGCATCTCTGTCAAGAAGGAAGGTTATTTTGCTGTTCCTATGTTGGTTGAAAACTGGCAGGGTGAGTTTTTCAGGCAACAGGGAGTCATTGTTAACAGGGGCCACTGTTAATAATGGGCCTGTACAGACAGGCCAAAATAAAACTGCTTCGGGTCACTTTGGAGGAATGCTATTTAAAGGATGCATGCGTCTTAAGAGGCCAGAAGCCATGCCAAAGCCACGCTCAAGACTGGAGTGCAGCTTTGGTGCAGTTTCTGGCCTCTTACCATGTCTGTGTCATTTAAACAGCATACCTCCAAAGAGACCCAAAGCAGCTTTATTTTGGCCTGTCTGTATGGGGCCAATGACTCCAAAATATGGCTTACATTGGCATAATGGAAAATTGTTATTGTATGTGCTTTCAAATCAACTACAGCTTATGACAACCCTAACAGAGGATCTTCTTCAGAGGAAGTTTGCCATTGACTTCATGTAAGGCTGAGGAGTTTATCAGACAAGGGGAATTAGAAGTATAATCCAATAGCAAGCCAGTTGGAATGCAATGCATATTCATGTAATTGCGCGAAACTAGCGACTTTAGGTGAATGCGTTCTGGCCCCACTTTCTTTTCATTTGAATTTAAGAGAAAATCCTCCCGTTTGATAAACTCTAAAGAAAGTGTGAATTGCCCAAGGTCATTCAGTAGATAAGTGAAGATCTGAACCCTGGTCCCCTGGTGTCATAGTCCAGCACTCAAACCATTATACTGTGTTGGCTCCTAAATGAATATTATAGTGGACTAAAAGAGAATTCTGGCTATAGTCACATTCATTGTATGTGGGATAGGGACATGGTACTGCATTCACTGGTGCTGGGGTCCTTTCATACCACACAGTTAGAGCACAGTATTCCATTTTATCTGCTACGCCACCATTCTACAGAATCCTGGGATTTGCAGTTTAAGGAGGAATATTTAGAATTCAGGGAGAACCAGCATGGTGTTATGACCAGGGTTCAAATCCCCAGTCAGCAAAAGAAACTTACTGGGTTACCTTGAGTAAGTCACACTCTCTCAGTCTTAGAGGAACATGAAGGCAAAATCCCTCTGAACAAATTTTTCCAAGCAAACCCCGGAGGTAAGTTTGCCTTGGGGTGATCATAAGTCAGAAATGACTTGATTTGGAATTGTCAGCCAGAGACACCTAGAGCCTCATGACACTACAAACCCTAGGAAGCCATAAGAGGCAGACATGACAGTTAAATAGCTTGGGGAGATCTTATATAGAGACACCTTATACACCAAGACATGAGAATCTCTCTTGGGAGTGTATCACACTGGCCCTAAAACGGGCCCAGTGCGTTCTAAAATGGGATGGGGCCAAGAACCCCATTTAACCGCACAGTGGAATGCCGCCTTTGCTGCCGGCCGTTCCAATTGCGTCCCCGTTCCGTTCCAGAGGACGCCATTTCTGAGAACTGTTCTAAAGTGTTCTCAGAAATGGCACCCTTTGGAGCAGAATGGGTACGCAATTGGAATGCCCAGCAGCAAAGGCAGCGTTCCACTGTGCAGTAAAATGGGGTTCTTGGCCACATCCTGTTCCATGTGTGCTGCACGCGTGCACATTTTAGAACACACTAGGCCCGTTTTAGGGCCAGTATTCTAATCTGGGAAGGTCCTGAGGGCTGCATTTTGATATACAAAGTGCAAACTCTAAAAAGCACACAGTTCCAGTCTATGTAACAGCATACAAACTGCCTGGAAAGCACACAGATTCATTCCCTCTAGAGCTACTTAAAAGATATAGTGTAGAGGCTCAAATGTTACAATAGGACTCTGCACTAGGGTTCAGTTCCCACTCAGCCTTGCAAACCCACTGGCTGACATTGGGCAAATCACTCTTTCTCAACCTCAGAGGAAATCAATGTCCAATCTCCTCAGCCTAAATCTTGCACTCTTTATAATGCCCTAGAGTCCTGTGGCACCTTCAAGACTAACAGTGGTTTTGTTTCGTTTTGTTTTACAGTAAGAGGTTTTGTACACTAGATAGCCCAAAGTAACAGGACACAGAGATTACAAGAGAAAATGATCCCAGAGGAAAAAGAGATAGAAGGCACCATTCAGTTTGTGGTTTGCAAGTAAAGACTTTCTTAGTTTCAGGGGGATGGGGAGGAAGACTTGGAGGAAGAAGACAGGCTCAAAATTCAAAATGATTAGAGAGCTGGGCCAAAACTAGCAAATTGAATTTCAACAGGGAGAAATATAAAGTACTACATGTAGGCAGGAAAAAAAATGAAATACACATATATAGGATGGCGGACACCTGGCTTGACAACAGTACATGTGAAAAGGATTTAGGAGTCCTAGTCCCACATGAGTCAACAGTGTGATGCGGCAGCTAAAACAGTCAATGCAATTCTTGGCTGCATCAACAGAAATGTAGGCCTGTTACAAACGGGCTGTTTTGTGCGTGCGGAGTGCGCACTAGGGTTAGAAAGGGGCGGTGCTTCCGCACCCCCCTAACCCTAGTGTGCGCTCCGCACGCACAAAATGGCAGCGGCCGTTCCACACAGCCACCGCCATGAGGACGTCACGACCGCACCGCCTCTATATGGGGCGGCACGGAAGTGACGTCCTCGCTCTGTGCCGTTTCGGAGCTCCTTCCAGGTTTGGTCCGCTGGGCGCAGCCTTCACACGGCTGCGCCCAGCAGACCAAAGGAGAAAGGGGCCAAGCGGCCCCTTTCTCCTCCTCCCCGCCGCCGTGGGGTGTCCTTGGGGCTTGAAGCCCCAGGGATACCCCTTTTCAGGCTGCGGGGAAGCGGCGTTTTGCCGCTTCCCCGCAGCCTGAAAAGCGGCGGATCGGGGCCTCAACGGCTGCCGTTCTGGCTGCTGAGGCCCCGATACACCAGGGAAAGGGGCGGGTACAGCCCACCCCAAATGGGCGGTCTGTAACCCACCATAGTGTCTAGAGTAAGGAAAGTAAGGACCTGAACAGACAGGCCAAAATAAAGCTGCTTCAAGTCTCTTTGGAGGTATGCTCTTTAAATGACACACATTTTAAGAGACCAGAAGCTGCACCAAAGATGCACTCCAGTCCTTAGGACTGGAGCATAGCTTTGGCGTGGCTTCTGGTCTCTTAGGACACATGCATCATTTAAACAGCATACCTCCAAAGTGACCCAAAGCAGCTTTATTTTGGCCTGTCTGTTCGGGCCCTAATAGTAATTCATGATCTGTGCCACAGTCTGTGCCTAGTCTCATTTTTGCCACAAGAATGGGGCTTCTCCCTCTTCTGTTACCTATTATGTAATCTATTTGGTTTTCATGTTGACCATCCAGTAATGTCCATGGTTATAATTTAGGCCTATCAAAACAGTGCACTGTTCAGAAATAAGCTGTTGTAAAGAGGGATATGCCTGTAAATACATTTAATCAATGGGATTTATATACATGTTGACTCAGCATTCAACAGTTGATTTAATGTGTCTCCTGAAGTTGGGACTACCAACTGGACTGAGGTCAGAACAAGAAAATGCCAATGTGGGAAGCACACTGATAAAAAAAAAGTGAGGATAGGAAAAATTCAGGTGGAATTTAGAAAAAACTTAAAGTGAGGTTGAGAGATTTTCACACCTCTAGCTTTCTGTTCCATATACCTCTAGTAACAGCTGCTAGATGCTTAACATCTACCTAATTTCTGTATTCAGTCATTGCCATTTCCCTGCCCCTATTATTCTCTCTGGTTCCATGTACAGAACATCTGTTACTCTTGGTTCCATTTACAGAACATGTAAAAGTTACTGGTTTAACTGAATTGATCTAGCCACATTCTCCATTGTGTACTGAACTCATATATTTTTGGTTATCTTATACATTTTCTGGTGGTAAAGCTCCCTGTGATGCACAGGGGGTACCTGTGCAATTATGAACATAGAAGAGGGGAAAAAGAACTAATCCTCCTTTTTGTCCTCCTTACCCAGTATCACAAACTTTTTCTGAGAGACCAACTGACATGACTTGAGCCAGTATCTCCAGATACATTCCATTTCTAAGTCAGAAATTTGGCACACCATTAGTACTAAGACTGTGGGAGAATGCTTTATGTGAAACCACAACACCATACAAAGGACAAGAGCAGGAAAAGAATTGGCATTACATACATGTCACCACATGTATCCAAGCTGCTTTTCCATGCATTCATCCCATGATGCTCCACTGACATTGCTATGTGCAAAAGCAGTGATGTAAATATGAATCTGTCCTAAGTGAGAAACCAAATGGATCTAGATTCTAGGCATTTGTAATACATCTGGACAGCTTTGTACAAAGGTGGTCATTTTTACTGTTGTGATGCAATCAGATGAAAGTGCAGTAACTGTTCAATGGTACCAAGCTGCTGGTATTACCTCCCCAAGTTCCAGTCTTGTCTTCATCCTCCTCTACCCCTTCCTCCTCCTCCTTGATGAGTAGTGGGAATCTACTAGCCTCACCTGTACTGACTGAACTTTCTTGACAGTTCTGTCCAAAGGTATTTCATAAGAGAAACTCTCAGCCAAAATTTCCAATACTTTAATTGCCATGTTCTTGTACTTCAGGAAGCTGCTCTTTGAATTACAAATCATTGATTTCTGAAAGCAGCATTAAGCACACACAGAAGAACTCCATTTCTTCCCAAGGAATATATAAAAGTGGTTGAGATTCTTTTCTGCCAGTGGGAGCTTTTAACATGCAGTGATTTTCTTAAATTGAGAGGTCAATACTTCCTTTGTACCATGGACACAAGAGTTACTCCCAGATGGATAAAGATCAAGTGCAGTGATTTTGTCTTGGTAATAACAATGAGGAAGTTACATCTCACACATACACATAAACCAGTATTATAATTCCCCTAAGATGGATTTTCTTGATTTCTTCTTTCTTTTCACTACATTGAGCATTCTGCAATGTCTTATGTTTTATTCATAAGGTCATAGGTTAGATATCATCTAGGTCCTCAGGTTGTTTTTCAATTATGGAACAATCAGATAATATTTTACCCATGCTATTTTAGGAAGATGTTATATGGAGGCAAGTGTTAGACTACCATAACATTCCTGAAGGCTGCTGCAGTTCCTACTTAATTACACAGAACTCATAACTTGTAAAATGGTGCAACCTTTTACCACCTATATAGTAGGAGTCATTACTTACTTAATGTAACTCTCAACCAAGGAATTTGTCATGGTTTCATTTAGTCTTCAGAATCTATTGATGCCTTCACCTCTAGAATACAAGTGTGTTTTTTATCTTGTTTACATTCCAGAGCATATGACATTCTTCCCAGACTGACTTGTAGTGAAGCCAGTTTTCTGGTGTCACATACACACTCTCACACACAGAACTGCCTGTATCAGCTCTTATTACATTGAATCCTGTCCTTTACAGTTATATGAACAGGCTGAGAAGATAGCAACAAAAGTTTTTCTGGCCTGAAATAATATACATCAGTGACAACCTTCCCCTGAGGTGCAACATAAAAAAAAAAAAGCACAGAGTAGTGTTATGTAAAGGAGTTTCTTCCTCACGTTTCACCAGCATCTGTGGCTGGCCTCTTCAGAGAATACTTGCCTGGAAAAAGTAGGTATATATATGCTCTGTGAGCTTGGGAATGCAGGAGTGATTTGCATGTGTATTGTTCTGTGCTGATGGCAGGCCTCAGGCTGGGAGGCTAATACAAAAGAGGATTAGTGTCTGCTAATTGGTGATCATTATCTGCTGGGAAAGCCCCTGACTCTGAGTGGTTTCCCATTTGCATTTGCTGGGTCCTTATTTTGCTATTCCTCACTAACCCTTTTTTACATGTATATACCCACTTTTCCCAGGCAAGCATTATCTGAAGATGCCAGCCACAGATGCTGGCAAAACGTCAGGAAGAAACTCTTCTAGAACATGGCCACATAGCCTGAAAACCCCACAAAAAACTATGGATGCCGGCCATGAAAGCCTTCAACTTCACAGTGTTATGTAATTTTCACTATGGTTAAAAGCAGCATTAGTCCCTAAAATACAAATCCCTGTTCTTCTTACACTAAAACTGACAATCTAATCTTGGGATGTCCATTTGAGAAGTACAACTCTGGACTTTTATCCATCCTTAGCCATGCTTCCCAAGATGCATCAGAATTAGCAACCTAACCTTCTACTTGTCCATCTAACCCAAGAGCTTCCTCATTGAGCTGAAAACCATCAGCTCTGAAGGATCTGACAACTTTCACAGTTCATCTTGAAATGGCTTTCCAACTGGATAAGTGTTGTCTCTCATGATCCTGGGTGGATGAAAATCTAATAATTCACCCAACCTAACCTAAAATAAACCAAGTTACCTTTAGTGTAAACCAACCCTTTAATGACTGAGATAATGGCAGAATGTCATTATCTCAAAGTAGCAGAGAAGGAAAACATCCACCAGGAATAGGGGAAAGAATTAGTATAAATTCCCTCTTCAAAAAGTCCCCTCCCCTAAAATTTTGGCCTGAAAATTAAATTAAATGACCTATTATCATGACAAAGGATGGGGCTGAAACTAGTGCTAGACCTGTCCCACTGAATTCATTATCAGCCTAAATCAGGTGTTTCATTTTGCTTTATAGTAGGGCCACCTCTGCATAAAAGTTCAAGGTCTGCTCCATACAGCATGCTGGTCCCACGGTCTCAGTCTGATCTTTGTACAGAGGTAAGAAGCTTATTTTATTTAAACAAATATCAAAAAGCCATGTTACAAAGCTTACAATATTGACAATAGATTTGACTCAGATGTGGTTTATAATTATCACAATTATGATGCCTTCTGCCATGGCAAGATTCATTAAAATGTTATATTATCAGAGGTTTACTTTGAAATCTTGCTAGTTGCATTTCCAGAACTGTGTCAGCTGCAATCAAAGTGGCATTAAAATCACTTGCCTTCACTTGAACTAGAGATAAAAATCCCAGTGGGTAGCTAACACTCATACTGATTGCTGAAAAGATAACCTAATATATTTCGCTGCCAGAGTTGAAAATCTAAACTGCACCCCTTCCTCTATGATGCACTGATATCCTTACACACACACACATGCACACATGTATACACATATCAGGAATCTGTTTGCTGGTTACCATGAATGTCTGACATTTACTTAAATCAAGGCAAGATATATATGTTTTCCCATCAATCACATTAATAGCCAATACAGCATTAGGCACAAGTCAGGTCACTTAGATTTGACAAAGATCAGATCAGCTTTCCATAACATGGTGCACTTCAGATATTTTGGAGCAATCTCGCAATCCCTGACCATTGACCATGTTATCTATGGCTAGTAGAAGTTGTAAAACAAACCTGGAGGGCATCAGGGTGGAGAAGCCTGGATCAAACGACAATCATAACATAAATAAATCAAAGTGCAAAGAAATCATGGCAGAATGATGCCCCTTTCCTCAAAACAATTATTTATTTGAAATCATCTTGTTCAGCAGGATGGGAAGTCTTTTCTCCACACCTCATGCTTAGTCTGTTAGCCCCACTTGCTGGTGACGGGAAAGACCAAAGGCAACAAAAGTTGGGAACATTCTCTTTTCTTTTCTTTTTCTCCTCTTTCCCTCATCCTCCTTTTTCTGTTCTATTTGTCCTCTCAATGGGCTTCTTGCTTGGAATAGATCTCCCTTGCCTTCTCCCTTAATTGATTTCCATGAAATAATGTTTGAAAATAGATTAAGGATTGAAGGTTTATCATCTCTGCCTTGAACAAATATTCTAAAACAGACAGTTTCATGTAACTCATTATTTTGGAGATTGCTATATTTCCTCAAACTACAGTTCAGTTTTCCACCAGTATCTTTAAACAAATACGTCTTCTTGTACATGAGGAAGAAAACTCACAAACAATAATCATAAGTCAGTAGAAGTCAGATCACTGAGACTTTGACAATGCTCCATTACACTCATGGAACATACAGCTAATTTAAACAGAATAAATCAGAACTGTTGTGAAGAAAATACAGAAACACAGCATCAGGAAAGATAAAACTATGAGCAATATTAGTTCAGTGTTTTAATGGTCAATACAATAAATACATTTATTTGGGAAACTCCCTAATATGCTGTAGCTACACTTCAGCATATTAGGGAGCAGGAAGATTTCCTGGACACAACAGAACTAACAATCCTGGATGAATACCATGCAGAGGAAGATGCTGGAGCAGAGGAGGTCACTTCACCTACACAGGAGGCAGACAGCTGGAGGAATGTCACACAGAGAAGTAGGTCAAGAAGGGATTGTTCTAGGAGTTTGCAGCTAGAGAATCGATTCGAAGCTCTTTCCCTTATCAAGGAGGACGAGGAAGAGCAGCATGGACAAACTTCAGGGACAGAGCAGGAGAGCCTGAGAGTCCCACCCAAGGAACAGTTGCTGCTAAGCCTCGTAGGAGGTGTGTGGTCGTAGTGGGGGACTCCTTGCTGAGGGGTACAGAAGCAGTTATCTGTCGGCCTGACAAGATGTTTCGAGAGGTGTGTTGTCTCCCTGGGGCAAAGATACATGATGTGACAGAAAGGCTGACAAGACTGGTCAAGCCTACTGACCAATACCCCTTCCTTTTGGTCCACGTGGGAATCACTGATACTGCAAAACACAGCCTGCAAAATATCAAAAGGGATTACGAGGTGCTTGGTAGGAAGCTGAAAGGAATGAATGCACAGGTTGTCATCTCGTCTCTTCTGCCACTTGAAGGGCATGGTTCAGGAAGGGAGAGGAAAATAGTGGATTTAAACAACTGGCTCCGCAGATGGTGCCACCAAGAACGATTTGGATTCTTCGATCATGGGCTGTGGTTCTATGAGGACGGACTTCTTGCAACGGAAGGGTTGCATCTCACGCCAGTTGGAAGAAATGTTTTTGCCAACAGTCTCAAGAACTTGGAAATCCATATCAAAGCATCCCCGACAGATAGCCATCCAGCCTCTGCTTAAAGACTTCCAAAGAAGGACACTCCACTACACTTCGAGGGAGTTTGTTTCACTGTCGAACAGCCCTTACCATCAGGAGGTTCCTCCTAATGTTGAGCTGGTATCTCTTTTCCTGCAGCTTGGATCCATTGTTCCTGGTCCTTTTCTCTGGACCAGCAGAAAACAAGTTTGTTCCCTCCTCGATGTGACACCCCTTCAAATATTTAAACAGGGCTATCATATCACCTCTTAACCTTCTTTTCTCCAGGCTAAACACCCCCAGCTCCCTAAGTCGTTCCTCATAGGGCATGGTTTCCAGACCCTTCACCATTTTTGTCGCCCTCCTTTGGACACACTCCAGTTTCTCAATGTCCTTTCTGAATTGTGGTGCCCAGAACTGGACACAATATTCCAGGTGGGGCCTGACCAAAGCAGAATACAGTGGCACTATTACTTCCCTTGATCTAGACACTATACTTTTATTGATGCAGCCTAAAATTGCATTGGCCTTTTTAGCTGCCGCATCACACTGTTCACTCATGTTCAAGTTGTGGTCTACTTGGACTCCTAGATCCCTTTCACACGTAGTTTCATTCAGCCAGGTGTCCCCCATCCTATATCTGTGCATTTTATTTTTCCGCCCTAAGTGTAATACCTTACATTTCTCCGTGTTGAATTTCATTTTGTTAGCTTTGGTCCAGCTTTCTAGTCTATTCAGGTCATTTTGGATCTTGATCCCATCCTCTGGGGTATTAGCTATTCCTCCTAAATTGGTGTCATCTGCAAATTTGATAAGTATGCTCCCAATTCTGTCATCCAAGTCATTGATAAAGATGTTGAATAGCACTGGGCCCAGGACAGAGCCCTGTGGGACCCCACTGGTCACTTTTCTCCAGGATGAAAAGGAGCCATTGTTGAGCACCCTTTGGGTTCTATAAAAATATTGATAAGCTAAAACAATATCTAAAGAAAAGTCACCATGACATTTAAAAGTCTGAAAACCAAGCATTATGTGGAATTGGTTAGGCCGGGAATTAGATATTTTTGGCTTAGAAAGGAAAAGATTGAGAGGAGACATGAGAGACATTTCTAAAGATCTGAAGTGATGCCATGTAAAGGTAAATGTTTCCCCTTTCACATGATTGTCAATTCAAGTCTGACTGTAGGGGGTGGTGCTCATCTCGGTTACTAAGAGCCAGCATTGTCAAAGACAACTCTGTGATCATGCGGCCAGCATGACTGCACAGAAAGCTGGTACTTATTTATTGACTTGCAGTTTTACATGCTTCTGAACTGCTGTGTCATGTGGAAGATGGAATAAACTTGTTTTTCTGCTTCTCCATAGACTAGAACTTGAACCAACAGCTTCAAACTGCAAGAAAAGAGATTCCACCTAAATGTTAGCAAGGATTTCTTGATTATAAGAGTGGTTTGACAGTGAAATGAACTATCCCGGAAGACAATGGAGCTCTCTAAGGAAAGATTAAATGACCATCTCTAAGAGGAACTTTGGCTGTTTATTCCTACATGTTACGGGGTTAGACTAAATGACCCCTGCATTACCATGTAACTACCATTCTATAATTCTATGAAATAAAATGAACAGACTGTTGTACCTGATGATGTAGTCATGTTGGGGAAGTCTTTATATAGGCTCTATATCATTTTCATCCTTCCCAGCTGCTTCTTTACTACCATCCCAATCTGGAAAAGTTTAGGGAAAAGGGTAAAGAAGTATATAAGCAACGGCAAGAAAATATGGGAATGGCCTGTGCCAAGGGAAGTTGAAATGTGAAAGAGGTGTGTGTGTGTCCTTATGATGTATTAGTACATTTTTTTCCAACTTGGAGACACTCATTTCTGGGCCAACCTTTCTGAAATAATGGTCATTGAACAATACTACTGGTATATCTTTAAGTAAGCTCTTTCTCTGCAAATTGGTATTTTAAAATCTGGCAGGTAGAGTTGTATTTAATTAAGCTGCAGTCTTATACAGGGTTACATGGAAGCCAGGCCCATTGGATGTAATATGGCTTACTTCTATATAGACATGTATAGGACAGCACTAATAAGTTAGAGATAGAAATTTAGGTCCCAAACACAGCAGAAATATTCCAGTTTGAGACCACTTTAATTGCCCTGGCTCAGTGCTAGAGAATCCTGGGAATTGTAGTTTATTGTGGCCCCAGAGCTCTCTGACAGAGAAGGCTCAATGCTTCACAAAACCACAGTTCCCAGGAGTCCTTAGCATTGATCCAGGGCAGTTAAAGCAGTCTCAAAGTGGGTTATTTTTACAGTGTGTTTGGGACCTCATTCTACTCCTTCACTCAATGGGGAAGAAAGTGTAGTGAATTCAGTAGGAATTTTGCATATAGCTTTGGGTTATAATATTGCACTCAGTGATGTTTGAGTTAAAAGTAATGGTTGCAGGAGGTTAGGAGTAAGCACAAGCCCTGTCTGCAGAATCGTCTTTTTGCTCAAATTTCTGATGACAAAGCAATCTGCCAGCAAAATTGCTATAGTGCCTCACATCTGCTAGTAGAATGGCTGAAGAATTAAAAGGAAGAGTATGGGGTGAGGGAGGAGCTGAATTGTGCCACTTGCCCAGGGACATAATCAAACAATGCTGGTGCAGAACTACCACAGGTGGGGTAGTTCTAAATAATTTCCAGTTTCTTCATCACAGCTTTAGTTTCTCAGCTTCATCTGCTCCTTGGCCCTATAATGGGTTTTGGGAAATAGGGGTAAGAGATTGAAGAAGCTAACATGATATTTTAAAGAGAACAACCAGTAATACTATTATTGTTATGTTATTTTACAGAGTATTGTTTATTCATTACTATGAAATGTTGGTGATATTCTTTTTTTGAAGAATACTCTTGCTAAAGATTTTTATCCCATACCAAAAGTAGTTTATTGACTGTTGAAGCAATAACACTATGGTTTTTTTTTTTAAAGAAATGACAGCTAAGGCTAATACATTCTTTTTTTTAAAAAAATGTTCCAAGCTCTGAGAGTGATGATGCACTTGTTCCTACACATACATACATAAACATAGCATTTAATTTTGGAATATTTGATTTATTTTAAATCAGCATCTTACCTGTCTCCCTCAGCATTCTCTCTTTAATTTCAGTAAAAGATGAGCAGCCTACTCCTATTTGCATGTTTACTTAGAAGTGAGTTATTCCCATTTAGATAACTGGGACCTATTTGGGAGTTTACACATGATTGCACTCTTAGTGTTTATTTATTATTTATTTATGAACAGCCAACTGTTTTGTACAATTACTCCTACTTTCATGTCTTATCTTCCCCATCATTCCTCCTTCCACATACCTTATCTATGCTGCCACTTTCTCTTCTCCTTTTCCATTTACAATCTTAACAATGCAGCCACACAGAACTGTTTGGCCAGTTTCATATCTTCCTTTTCCCACACTTCTTCATTTTCAGTTAAAGTCTACTCTTGCAGCCAGTAAAATTGGTTGGAAGTACTACATGGAAGGAAAGTTCCTGTTGCACTCACATCCTGTTTTTATAAGCAACTTTCTGGCTAGTTTAGAACTTTGTTAGTCATTTGGGGTTAGTCATTGTGATAGCCACTTCTGCTGCCACAAGATGTGGTGATTGTCACTAGCTTAGTGATGGCCACCATTTTTAAAAAGCGGTCAAGCAAAATCATGGAAGATAAGTCTATCAGGAGGCATTAGGGCTCCCAGATTTCAAGGTGTGGTACATCTTTGGAAAACAGAAGGAGAAAAGGAATTTCAGGGTGAGAGCAGTGCCCATCCCATCCACTATGATCTGAAGTCTGCTTTGGAGAAGCTGCTATAGAGTCTCCAGAAATCTCCCTACTCCCATTCATTTGTCTTATTTGTTAGATGTTGTGATTTGTTAGTTTGAATGGAAAGCCCTCAGTAACTGTGATTAATGCTTAATGAATTGTGATATGATCAGAGCTCCTTGGTATATCATCCAAGGTTATCCCTAGCAATCTCAGCTGTAAAATATCAGGACCTAAGATGCACCAGGCCAGCAATCCTAATGGATATTAGAGCTATAGCTGAATAGCACCATCAAGTTTATAGATAGCATGTCCCTGGAACTGTGCTGTAATGAGAAATGAGCCTCACAGAATCTTAATTCATAGTAAGCATGTGTAGAGAGCTGCATTAGGACTACAAGACACTGGAGTTCAAATCAACAGCCATGGGAACCACTTGGTGGTCTTGAGGAAGTCCCACTCTCTCAGCCTCAGAGGAAAGCAATGACAAATCTCCTCTGATTAAATAAATAGCTTTAACATAAATAAATAGCAGGAAATTAGAGCTTTTAAAGGCTATATCCTTAACAGACTTTTCAGAGATACAGATATGGTAAGGTAAATAATGATATGGTTAACATTGGATTTTTCCACTGGATGCCTTTCACTACTGGAACAGTGGACCTAAGCTCTAGATTTATCGCTTCATCACAGTACACATAATGGTGCCTATGTTACTGAAGGTATTATAAACAAATAGAGAAGGGAATTATTTGAACCACACACACATAAACCACAAAAACATTTTTGAAAAATGTACAAAAAGTGTGCTAATATACATAACAGAATCTGAATAATATATACTGAATATATTATGCCACTGGACCAAAACAGAGTTTGGAAAAATTAGTTTGTGGACAACAACTTCCAGTATCCATTCTAGTCATCATGGCCACTAATGAATTTCAAATAAGTAACTTTCCAAGCTCTAGACCACAACCACCACAGCCCCATTTTAAATAAAATTTACAAATGCTACAACTAGCACCCAACACATACCAAACCTTTTGCCTGACCTAACACAACAAACAGATTCCCCAAAGGCACTCTGCACATAGAGAAATCACCTGGCAAATCTCATGCTGGCAAAGTGAATGAGAGAAAGACACAGTACCTGTCAAACTGCTGCAGGCCACTTGTCAAAATTCAGACTCTTATAAATAAACCATTTCTTGGCCTTTTTACCTCAAAATCAACCGAGAAGCACTAGCTTCTGGTGCACTGCTGAGATTCAGATCAATCCACTGAGCCATTTTTGAGAATAAGCTGTAGAATTTACTGCCACCCCACTCGTTTTTCTGGTTATAATGATGGAATGTGATTAATTTGTTTCATCATTAAATTAATTATTACAGAGATATTTAGTATATGATGGAGGATGAAAGCAATCTTGTTTAAAACACAGCCCAGGTGTTCATTAAATGTTAGATTTAACTCTTTTTAACACTATACTGTATCTTAGCAAGTAGTCATTTTTACTCTAATCCCATCCCCACTCATTTCAATGATAAATGCAGCACCTAAGACATTACTCTTTGATGGAACCAATTAATGTTTGGATGAATAGGAATTTCAACACTGGTTCTCTAGAGGCAAATGCTCAAACCACTCTCCCAACCACTATATATTTATAAATTTCCAGAAGGATAGACCAGTTAGTCTACTACAGGAGATGCAACAGAGTCACACTGAAGACTAATACATTTTATTTCGCATCTGTTTTTCTGGATTGTTTCACCACTTCATTAGATGCCTTACATAGAAGTGAGGAGAACCACTATGGTGTAGTGGTTTGAGCATTATAGACCAGGGTTCAAATCCCCACTCTGTCATGGAAATCCACTGGGTCACAGTCAGTCTTAGAGGAAGCCAAAGGCAAAACCTCCTTCAGAAGAAATCTTATTAAGAAAATGCTATGATAGAAGCTGATTTGAAAGGACATAGCAAGTAATGGAAAGGGGGGGAATTGCCAGGGGTTGAAGGCAGGTCACCATAAGTCAGAAACAACTGGAAGACACACCACCACCACAACAACAACCACCAGAAGTTAACAACTGTGGAGGATCAGAGGGCCACATTAACCTTATTTTTGGGTCCTCTGGACCCCCACCAGACAACCAAACCAACCGAAGTCCCTATAACCGAAAAAACCAAGTTAATAGCTGAACAAAACAAAACAAAGGGTTCTGACAAAGAAGTAATTAAGAAAATAACAGCACCCTGGAGCAAAAAAATGTAGTATCTAAAAGAGTATAAATACCCCACTGGAAGGTTTAAAAATGCTAAGGGTGAATATATATTGATAATAAAATTTTCAAACCTCAAAACCAGAGAAACTAACTCTGGAGAAAAGCCATTCAAACAACAGAAAGGGTAAAGAAAAGCCCTCCCTTTTTTTTGGGCAAATATGGAAAATAAACCTTTATATTAATAAAAACACAAGGCCAGATGGGTTTCGACTGAAGTCTTCTTCAGTGGCCTGCCAATGTTTAAAGTATAAAATGTATAACAACTCCTTAGCACATAGTGTGACTTTGCTGAACTCAAAAGCTACAATGAGCTTAACCTGCTCTCAGAGTGTCTTATATAACCAGCTGTGCTGGTAATGAGCTTAATCCTGCTAAGACTCAAGGAAAGATCCTAGGGAAAAACATAGGGTGTGAAGTAACAATAAAAATCTGAAAATCACCAACACACATGAGGTCAACATGGATTAAAATACCCATCAATGAGTTCATTTGAGTTCCAGTATTTATGCTTGTGTATCGGATATCCCATCTGAATATTAAATTTTAAAGGAAATTCTTCTCCTGTACCAACAATGCTTACAAATCCAATATCGGGAACCATCATGCCAGAACACAAAGAAAATAGGAAACAGATATAAAAATACTCAAACTAACCAATTCACCCTTAGCATTTTTAAACCTTCCAGTTGGGTATTTATACCCTTTTAGATACGACATTTTTTTGCTCCAGGGTGCTGTTATTTTCTTAATTACTTCTTTGCCAGAACCCTTTGGTTTGGTTTGTCCCCCACACACAACACCTCATCATTGCTCCAAAAGTAGAAGTGAATTTCTGGCGAGTCCTTGTTGCAATGTTTGGCTATTTTGTGCTTTTTCACAGTGGGTACTAAGTAGATGATATACTGGATAAAAGGGAGGAGGAAAGTGGGAAAAGAGGAAACTAGAAGCACATTTAACACTAACTGGTTTTTATTTTAGCATCAGCCTTCATGGATATAAACTGCTGAAAATGCTAGGCCATAATACCTAAATCTGTAGATACTTACTGAAAAGTGAATCCACTTGAATTCGATAGAACGTATTTCCTAATATATGAAAGGCTGGAAAGTTACATTTATTGGCTGGTATCCTGTGATAGCAGGCTGGAGGATCACAGGTGCAGAAATGGAGAAATAGACTGCCCTGGGCTGGTAGATTCAGTCTATCTTCCCTTGTGTGGCTATGGATCAACTTGCTTCGATTCTGCTCCCAAACTATGACTACACTGAAATTAAATTGCATCACTGACATGTTGTCCTGGATTCCACTAAAGAGGTTGGGCAAAACATCTGTTTCATAACAGGAATGGAATTGATTTTTGTGGGTTTTTCAGGCTGTGTGACCATGTTCTAGAAGAGTTTCGCTGGCATCTTCAGAGAATGCTTGTCTGGAAAAAGTGGGTGTATATATATATATATATACACACACACACACACACACACACACACACATATACACACACACACTGTGTGAGCCTGGGAATGCAGGAGTGATTTGCATGCATATTGTTCTGTGCTGATGGCAGACCTCAGGCTGGAGGCTAATGCAAAAGAGGATTAGTATCTGCTAATTGGTTATCATTATCTGCTGGGAAAGCCCCTGACTCTGAATGGTTTCCCATTTGCATTTGCTGAGTCCTTATTTGGCTATTCCTCAGGACTGGTAGCCAAATTTTGATCACTTTAAGGGTTTCTTCTTTCCGGTTAAAATTATCCAGATGTTTGTGGATTTCAATGGCTACCACCATGGTAGTGGTTGGCATGGTCCAGAATTTCAGTGTTTTCAAATAGTATTTTATGCCCAGGATGGTTTGTGGTATGTTCTGCTACTGCTGATTTTTCTGGCTGGCCTTGAAAGCCTTCAACTTCACATAGGAATGCAATTCCTCATCGATAATAATAATAATAATTTGTTTTATTTATATACTGCTATTCCAAAGATCATAGCGGTGAACAGCAAGTAAGCTAATTAGCAAGTAAGCTAATTTGCCCCCAACAGTCTGGGTACTCATTTTAGCGACCTCGGAAGGATGCAAGCCTGAGTCGATGCTGGGAATTCAGTTCAACCATCCTCTCAAACACAGAAGTCATAGCAAGGGACCAGTGTTCTAATTCAGTTTCTCCATGACCAGAAAGTATGATCTTACCTATCTTTCATGGAGGTGCCAGAAGTGCAGGGGATTCCAGACTTATATCACATGTGGTAGAAATTTTCACATGCTTCAACACAGTTGGCCTTCTTGAACCACCAGATTCAATACAGTTGAATCTGTAGAACCACAGATTCAAACACCCACAACTTGCAAATATTAAAGAAAATATAAATTCCAAAAAGCAAATTTTATTTTGATTTTACCATTTTATATAAGGAACACTATTTTACCTTGCCATTATATTTAAGGAGATTTGAGTATTCACAGTCTTCGGGAACCATAGGGGGTCCCGGAAACAAACTCCAGTGGATACCAAGGCTTTCTGTACTGTGAAAATCTGTCTTTGATATTACTTTGGATGTGACACACAAAAAAGATTCAACCCGTAGTGAGGCTTTCCTCCATTTTCAACCATTCTTATACACATGACTTTAAAAAAAATCTTATTCAGTTCCAGTTTGCAACTGGAGCAGACAAGACATTGGACTATATCTACAAGGCATAGCATAGACATAGACAGCATGAGACCCTCTAAACAGCAAACCATCCAAACCACTAGCAATCTTCTTCTTTTTTTACTTTTGAAGAAATGCCAATCTATCAAAGGAATTAGATTATATAAGCTAATATCTGTCTACCAGTAGCCAAAACTGGTTTTAGGGATGTATTTCTCAGCCTTTTATAACATACAGTATATGACGAGCCAGCATTTGCACCATGTCATATGCCACCTCCAACATGAGGCTAGCTTCCATTCATCATAAAAGTAAATCAAATGTTACAGTCACATTGCAAAAGGAGCTTTCCCTGCCAGGAAAAAAGAGTGATATTATCCCTAATTAATGTAATGTAATGTTCTGATGCAGTGGCTCAAGTGGTCAAGAAACTAACTCTGTTAATTGCAAGATTGGCAGGTTGGCACTTTGAGGCCCGGGTGCTGCATAATGGGGTGAGCTTCTGTCACTAGTCCCAGCTTCTGCCAACGCAAATGCAAGTAGATAAAGAGATACCACTTCTAAGTGGCAAGGTAACAGTGTTCGGTGGAGTCATTCTGGCCACATGACCACCAGAGCAGTCCTTGGACAATGCTGGCTCTTCGGCTTAGAAACTGAGATGAGCACCACTGCCTACTGTCAGTTAAGACTAGACATTCATGTCAAGGGACTACCTTTACCTTTACCTTTAATGTTCTGAATAAACTACTGTTTATGCCTACCACAGCTACTTATTACAACTGTACATAGAATATTACAATGCTCATTGCCTATGAGCTTGTTCTACAAATGGATTCTGGTTCATCCTGCAGGGGAAAAAATGTGTTATGCTTATCACCGTGTTTGTTTATCAAAGAGCTTGTTCAATTGGGTTTTTTTAAAAAAAAATCAAAGAAATGGTGCCTCTGGTGTTTGTCATTAGATAAGCCATTATCTTGATTTGTATTGAAATGAATGTCACGACTTTTAAAAAGGTATTTTGATTGAACCTGAAAAAATGTTGAGGCTCCCCCCACCCCTTTTATTTAAATAGTCTGGCTTTGACTAAATTGTTTGCTGATTTACAAATGGCACATGTGTGTCCTTGTCTCGCTCGCTCTGTTCATTCATACTAAGCTATTATAAAATATGCCCCCTTGGCAATAACAATCCTACTGGCACCTATTACATGGGGGCATAATAGTTCTATCTTTAACAAAAAATGTGCTTGCTAGCCAGACTGGGATAGGAATTAGCAATCTTTGCATACTCATAATGGTTACTGTCTGCAGCGAGTCCCATAGCTGAGCTGTCAAAAGCTGATTATTTTACCCATGAGCCAGCTGTAATGGATTAGCACACGCCACCCCTGCATCATGATATTCAAAGCCTTTGATACTTGGAGTTGAGTACTTGAGGCTATTTCAATAGATGTTGCCCATGTTCAGACACATGAGGTTGCTTGCAATTTTTAGCTAGTTATCTATTTACTTGCTTCTGTGTCTGGACTGTAAGCTGCCAGGCATTTAATCAAATAATGGGACACCTCTGCTTTGGCAATGAAGCTTTTTACCATTTTTATAGCTACTTGCCCTGCCTTGCAACATATAATAAATGATTTTTAACTCAAACCAGGTCATCCTTTGACCTTTTATTTCACATGTCGAAACCATAATGGCTCCTTTGGGCAGTCTTGTAAAAGGCAATTGCCTGCCTCATAAGTCAGGCCTGCTTTACTGCAGAATAGTCTGGCTTGTTAAGGTCTGACGTGTTTAGAGCTTATAGCTCAAATGCTGCCAAGGCAATCCATGTTCCATCATGGATGGGCAGATAATATCAAGCTTCTCTGTTAGGACAGATCTGGAGACTGTTTCGCCATGAAGCCAGAAAGGAAAAAAAAAAAATGTCTGTTACAAAGAATATCAAGCTTCTAACACCTCATTCACGAATGGCAACAGAAATGGAGGCACTCCATTGCTAACCACCATCATGTCATGATACCTAATCAGCAGAGAGCAGTGTATAGGCTAATTCTACAAGCTTTGTAAAGTGACAAAATATTTGTAGATAGATACCTTTAAGCTTGTAGCTACAATTCTTTTTTC
Source organism: Sceloporus undulatus (assembly GCF_019175285.1). NCBI lineage: Eukaryota > Metazoa > Chordata > Lepidosauria > Squamata > Phrynosomatidae > Sceloporus > Sceloporus undulatus. The sequence goes on along the minus strand of NC_056525.1, from coordinate 196,277,539 downwards.
ACTTATTGGTTGAGTTCCTTAACATCTTTTTCCAGTACTGATGACAAGGGATTTCTCTTTGACTAACAACAAGAAGACGGATAGGGGAGCTCCCACTCCAAAAGCCAATCCAACCAACAAAAGTCCTAAACAGTTCTCAGAACTCCTCAGGTCACCTCCTCCCAGTATCAACCAATGTGGTTGATATCCTCTGTTCAATTGTTGAGGATATCAACCACATTAACCACACAATTTAAACAACTGAGCATTGAGTTATAAGAATGTGATCTGTCATGAACTTTGGAGACTTGTTCACTGAATCTGACAAAAAGAATGGCTAACAAGATAGGCATGTGTCAGCTATGGCGGGTTACAGACCGCCTCTTTGAGCGGGCTGCACCCGCCCCTTTCCCCGCCAGATTGGGGCTGAGCTGCCAGAACGCAGCCGCTGAGGCCCCGATCGCCCGCTTTTCAGGCTGCGGGGAAGCAGCAAATGTGCTTCCTTGCAGCCTGAAAGGGTGTCCTTGGGCTTCAAGCCCCAAGGACACCCCGTGGCGGTGGGGAGGGGGGAAAGGGCCGCTTGGCCCCTTTCTCCCTTGCTTCGCTGGGCGCAGCAAAGCGCCGCTGGGACCAGGAAGGAGCTCCGAAAGGAGCTCCTTCCTGGTCCGCGTAAGGGCGCCCTAGGCGCCCTGCCGTGGATTGAGGACTCACGTCCGCGCCGCCCCGTCTAGAGGTGACGCGGCCGTGACGTCCTCACGGTGGCGCGTATGGAGGGCCGCCGCCGTTTAGTGCGTGACGAGCACGCACTAGGGTTAGGGCGGTGCAAAGCACCGCCCTTTTGTAACCCTAGTGCGTGCTCATCACACACTAAAATGCTGGTCTGTAATGGCCACATTCCATGGGTTGGAAAGGTGCAGGTTTCTTTTATCTTCTAACTTGCTTTAAAAAGAGTGCTGACGGATTATTATAAGTCAACATTTTTCAAATTTTAATGGCAGACCAGCATCATTGTTCAGCAAGCACAGGACTTTTTGAATTTGTAGGCAATAAAAAGGGTCAGTATTTAATTTGCTCCTAGGATGATGGCCTTGAGAAATGTATTGCTTCCATATGTAACAGCTTCCAAGTAAAGCTGTCACTGATATATGAGGAACTACTTGGGAAGAGTGGATTGAATCTCTCGTGTGAAATCTGGGTTCAAGCCTACTGTCAAGTAAAGGGTTCAAGTCCTTGAATGAGTTACTGCCAATGGGTTCAAGCCTATTGTCAAGATGAACAGTTCAAGTCCCATAATGAGTCACTGCCGATGATGAAGTAAATGTTTTCACAGGAACAGACGCTTATATACATAGGTTTGAAGGGTTTATTGAAAATCCTGATAAGCTTCTTAGATATTTTCATCTGTTTCAAAATTCTGCAGGTGATTAAGGGAAAAAGTCTAGAATGAATCTAGTCAGTATCTAATTTTAGCATCTCATATTTTCAAAATATAAAATATTGTTTTATTTATATACCGCTCTTCCAAAGATCATAGCGGTGACACAGCAAGTAAGCTAATTTGCCCCCAACCGTCTGGGTACTCATTTTAGCGACCTCAGAAGGATGCAAAGCCTGAGTCGAGCTTGGGCCCTTTTGCTGGTCTTGAACTTGCAACCTTGTGGTTTTGAGTGAATGGCTGCAGTACATGCATTTAACCACTGCACCACCAGGGCTCCTTAATAATAATATTAATAATAATTGACCCATAATTGCACTATCTTTCTATAGAGGTGGGATCTCATGCTCATGTTGGCAAGTGGCTTGCTGACAGCACATGCTGCTGTAAGACCTCCCATGTCAGACAGGCTTTTGCTGAGGAGCCAAAGTAAATGCGCCCAGATGCTGCTGGGCAGCAGCAGTAGTGTGTGTGATGGAGGGAGGGTGACACTGACGAGGATCTGTCAGAGACGACAGCAGTGGCACAATAGCTAATGCTTGTTAATACTGTGCCAAGGAAGCATGCCAAACCTTTCTTGAATGTCTTTTATCATGTGAACCCTATAATGAGACAGTACAAAATGAAACAAGTTAATGCCTGACCAGACCGAAGGCTTCAGGAAACTACTGAGGTACTCAAAGGACAATGATGAATAGTGTTGTGTCTAATGATGCAAATGGACTCACCAAAAGAACATCGAGCTGTTGACGTGTCCGAAGTGAAGGGAAAGGCCTAGGCTGCACAACACATATTACAGGAACATGGAATGTGAAAAGTATGACTCAAGGGGAGCCAGAAATAGTAAAACACAAAATGGAACATATGAATATATCAATACTTAGGCTGAGCAATCTAAAATGGACAGGAATGGGACATTTTGAGTCATATAATACACTGTGCTTTACTCAGGAAATGAAAATCTGAAAAGAAATGGGGTGCCATTAATAGTGAAGAGAGATGTAGCATAGCAGCCACAGGATGCAAAGTCTAACTGAATATATCAATAAGATGTCAGGGTAAACCTACCAATATAATTCTAATGCAAGAGTTATGTTCCAACCACAAGCGAAGAAGAAACTGAAAAATTTTGTGGTGGGTCCAGGAGGAATGACCAGATACCAAAATAGGACTTCTTCTTGCTCATAGGCAATAGGACTACAAATAGAAAACAGCAGAATCAAACTTGTAGGAAAATTTGGCCTGAATCAAGAAAGAAGAGGAGAGTGACTGACTAAATTTCAAAAGCCACCAGTTTGTTCATCATAAACATATTCTTCAAGCAAACAAAGAGGCAACAGTATACATGGACATCACCGATGGCAAATATAGTAATCCAATAGACTGCACACACAGAAGCAGAGATGGGGAAGCTCCATTCTCTCTGCAAAAACAAAACACAAGGAGCAGATTGTGGCACAGATCACGAACTGTTAATGTGAAAAATTAGAGAAAGTATACTAATCAACCAATATGCCAAAATACAACCTGAATAATCCCCGTAGAATTTATAATAATAATATATACTATAATAATATAATAATAATAATATTTATTTGTTATCCGCCCTGTGGCGAACAATCCGGGCGGTTGAAAACAGTTATTATAACAGAGTAAAATATAAATTTAAAAAACATTATAATCCCTCCTCCTTATAAAAGTATTAAAAATATAACAGATTAAAAAACACAATATCAAAACTAAAATATAGTTAAAACAAACTAAAAACCCTGGTGTCCCTCTGGAGATCCTCAACCATCACTGAAGATGGGGCCACGAGAGGAAAGAGGGATCAGGGAGGCCAGGCCGGGATTGTTAATCTGGAAAGGCCTGCCGGAAGAGATCCGTCTGACAGCTTTTTTAAAGCTGTCTAATGATGTCAACTGACGGATCTCATCCGGCAGGTCGTTCCAGAGTTTGGGGGCGAAGCAGAAAATGCCCTCTGGGAGGTCGCCGCAAGCCTAGATTTTAGAGGCTGCAGTAAGTTCCTCCCAGAGGACCGGAGGAGCGCGGGGAGGTGAGCGATTATATGGGAGGAGGCGGTCCCTGAGATAGCTTGCCCAAGCATTTAGGCTTTAAGGTAATAACCACACCAGTTTACATTATTGAACCTAACTGACTGGGAGCCAGGAGAACTCTGGGCTGAAATCAGGGACATTGTCAGGTAAAATGCAAAAAGCTACTAGAGCCTGTACATAGTGGCGTTATGCGCCAGCATGGGGGTGGCATTGTTACGCATGCCAACTGCTCCCACACTACCCCCTGCCAGCATCATGCCTCACTCCAAACCACATAGCAGTGGCATCACAGCACTCTCTTGGAGCAACGTTTAAATGAGCTGCGCCAAAGAAGCACTGAAAAAGCTGATACCATCATGGCTAGGGCACCCTTTCCACGGTGTGAAAAGGAGACACTTTTGTGGCTTTTTTTTTTTTTTTTTTTTTTTTTTTTTTTGCACCCCAGAAAGGCCAGTCAGGGCTGCAGCATGCGGTTGCCACAGCCCTGATCTGGTGTCGTTGTTGAGCCCCTAAGAAGTAAGAAGAAAAATTGGTGAAACAGGAAAAAATAGGATCAGAACTCTCAGTGTAACTCATGTGCAAGAACAAAAAGGGCTACTATAATAATCATACAGAGGAGAACAGATGATGACCAAAAAAGGTAGAACAAGAGACAATCTTCTAGAAGTCTGCCAATCAAAGGGAAATTTAAACCAATAGTGGGAATGCTATATGACCAATCAAGGGTCATATTAAAGACAAAGCAAAACTAAATATGGCATACCCAATAGACTGCTTCAAGTTACAGAGACAGAATCTACTTTAGTTCTAACTAAAATCTGTCAACAAATATGGAAAACAAACCTCACAGATTGGAAAAACCCAATACAGTCTGCCCTTGGACGTAGAGGATCCGTTCAGGACCGCTCCTCTGCGTAAGCCAAATACTGCACATGCTCAAGCCCCATTCAAGTGAGGGGGCTAGTGTATGTGGCGGTGTGTGTGGTGGCACGGGGTGGTACATCGCATGCCATTGGTGCATACCCCATTCATCCAATGGGACGTGCCGGCCCTTGCACCTCGCGTGCTCCCGCACACTTTCAACATATGTTGAACGCTGCGTATGATGCGGGTGCACTGTATACATTCCATTCCCAAGAATGGGGACACCAGGGATTCTGAGTCTGAAAGACCTGAGCAGGGCTTTTGAGGATAAAGTGGCTTGGGAGTCTCTCATTCACTAGGATTATCATTACACTGAAGTTGACTCGACAGCATTTACCACATTTATTTCTTTTATAATTTCTATACTACTCTTATACAGTTGTAGAGAGTGTATGAAATCATATAAAATGGTAACATGTTAAAAAAAATTAAAAACAGCAATTGAAAATGGACACCACACACAGGTGGGCAGAGAAGAGGCAAAGAAATGAAACGTAGTGTGAGTGGAAAACAAACTACCATCATTCCTCTTCATGCTAAGTTTTTGTAATGAATTATAGTTTATAGTGCTTGCTACAAGTAATGGTTCCATGCACACATGTGTGCAAGGTGTGTAACAAGCTTGACTACAAGCCAGCCATCAGAAGCCAGAGGCCCTAAGCCAATCAGGTGCTGCCTTAGGAATTTGAAGATTCCGTTTGGCAGTTAGGCTGGGTCAGTTGGGGTTAGAATGTTGAGAGGGAGGTTGGATTTTTAGAATCCTGAGGGTTGAAGCAGGAGTTGAGTTGAGAGACGGGACAGTTAGGGGAAGAGTCGGTTCCAGAGGGGAACTTGGTTATGTCTAGAGAGAGGGACTTTTAACCAGTTAGAGACTCTAATGAAGAAAGAATTATATAAGCCTGAGAGGCAAATACTGTGGGGTTTAAGCTTAGGAAAGTAGGCAATAGGACGGTGTCAGTATCCTTAACGCTGGTCATGAGAAATACTCTGTAGCAGTTGAACTGTGGTAATATAAGTAACCAGTAAGAAGTAACACGTGCCTGAACTAAACAGTTGTTTAATATTAGTTCAAGAATATTTGTCAAACCTTTTGTTAAATAAAGTTCATATTTTGTTTTATCCAAAGGCTGGTCTGCCTTAATATATTAATCCACGCTACTATATTGTATAATACTGTGAACCTGCCACATAAGAAAGGGGGTTTGTTACATGAATTAGTTGGCAGCGGGGTGAGAAAAGAAAAGCCCCATTGGTGTACATTGGTGTTGGTTTTTAATATATAATAATAATAATATAATAATAGGATTTATTTATATGCCGCCCAATCGCTAGGAATCCGGGCGGCTTACAACAGAGGGGATAATAGACGGTTCCCTGCCCTCAGGCTTACATCTAAAAAAGACATGACAAAAAAGGAGAAGGGAATGGTTGGGGGGATTGGATCAGGTCCAGCATTCTTCTTTCCTCTGAGGCTGGACCAAGGCAAATGGACTGGAGGTAGGGTTCTTTTTCTTAATCGAGGCCAGGCCAGATGGCGTTGGGTCTGTCCTTTCACTCCCTCTAAGACCAGAACATGACAGTTGGAAGGAGGGGGGGGGAGGGCTCTTCCTCTTCAGGCCCGATGGTGCAAAATTGTTTTATGAGTTACTCTAGCTAGAATCCTGTTAGCTACGTATGTTGGTATAATCCCCAGGTACTCAAGCTATGTACTTTGGGGGTTGTTCTGAAAAGATGTAGTGAATATAACTTCCTTGCACAATGTGCCTTACCTTAAGTATGTAACAGACACTGTGGTCCCCAGTTATGTCTTTGTCGCACAGCCAGTGATCAGGTGAGAGGGTACACTCAGGTACCTTCTGCTTGCCTTATTTATTTATTTATTTATTTAGGTATTTATATCCCGCCCTTCATCCCTAATGGCTCTCAGGGCGGATTACAATTATTATTTTTAATCAGACAGTTCCCTGCCCTCAGGCTTACAATCTAAAAGACACGAAACAAAAGGAGAAGGGAATGATGGAGAGAAAGGGGATGAGGTTCAGTGGTTCTTCTCTCCTTCTGAGGCCTGGACCAAGGCAGATGGATTGGAGGGAGTGCTCTTCCTTCTTCCAGGCTAGTCCTGATGGAGCTGTACCTGCCTGGTGAACTCCCTCTCAGGCCGGCGGATGGCAGTTATGGAGGGCGGAGTCTCTTCCTCTCAGGCCGGCAGATGGCAGTTATGTAGGGCAGAGTCTCCTTCCTCTCAGGCCGGCGGATGGCAGTTATGGCATCTAGGGAAGAAGAAAAAGCTAAACACCATGGATAGAGACTACTCTTTCTTCCCCAGTTACTGAACGGCAACCAGAGGACTTGCTTACAACTGATAAGTGGAGGAGGAATGGAGCTGGGCCTAGAAGCTTCCATTCCCTGGTTCTTGGTAAGAAAGTGGCAAAAGAGAGTAGCCTCACATCCTGATGTAGGTAAGCTCATGGAACACTAATAGGCTTAATAAAGATCATCCTGTAGTTTGTTGCATGCTCAAACAGAAACATTATTTCAGTGTGCTACATCCATGCACACATGCACTATACTACATACCTCTTGAACTGTAAATAATTACTGTCATACATATTAGACTACAGTTGTCCATGAAAAACTTCACAATTGTTGCATAAGCCAGACACGCAGCCTCGGCAGCAGCAATGAAAGGATTGGCCCAAGAAAAACAAGAATTGGCCAGTTAACTCTGATGGTATGGAGTAAAAACAGAGCCTTCAAAGAGCAAACAGGGATGCCCTTTGCTCTCCTGGCCATATGGCATTAACTGTCATTACCAGCAATTAAAAATAAAATAATAAATTAAACAAACAGTGAAGCAGGTTAAATTTGATACAATACTGTGGTTATATATTCTGGATGGCTCCAGTTGAAAGTCTTGTTGCTGTAAACATTCAGGGGTAGCTGTGTTGGCCATTTAACAAATACAAACAAAAATCCATCAGTGATACCGTGTGCATCACAGATGTCCCTGGCCATGGTTATGGCCACCACCTGCGGATACAGAAACCACTTTTTAACCTCAGAAAAAAATTACAAGGCAGTTGGTGAGTAATAATTTTTATTTCAGAGGGTTTTGTATGGAAGATATTTTCTAAACTGTGTCGAGTTTCTCGAACAGAGTAGAGTAAGATCAAAGTCAATATAAAAAAATAAGCAGTGGTAGAAAGGAAGAAAAATAGAAGCCATACAGAGTGTAAATTATCATATATTTGATTTATGTGCCAGCCTTCCTTTTGGGAAGGCTGCAGCACATAAAAAATGTCTATAAGCTTCTGTGCAACTAGTAATACTCAGATAACTTTAGAATCCTTCCATTAGAATCTGTCCATTCCCAATAAGCACAGGGAATTGTAAAAGTGTTTCTTTACTAATGTATGAGAATATTTCTTTGTTGCAAAAGCATTCTCTTAAAATGTAGACTGTCTGTCACGTTCCTGTAGAAACATTGTGTTATTTTATGGAAGTATTCCACCGCTTGTAAGAACTGAGCAGAGCTGTTAATAATAGAGTCCTTTCAAGGTCTCTAATGCATAGGATCATCCTAAGTCAAAGCCGACCTGATGGCATATAACAACAATAGTGGCATAGGGTGAGTCTGCCATCTTGGTCTAACAATGGTGCGTTACAGACCGCCCCTTTGGGGCGGCCTGTAGGCGTTCCTTTCCCCACTGGATCGGGGCCTCAGCTGCCAGAACGGCAGCCTCTGGGGCCCCGATCCGCCACTTTCCAGGCCGCGGGGAAGCAGCAAAAGGCTGCTTCCCTGTGGCCTGGAAAGGGGTGTCCTTGGGGCTTCAAGCCCCAAGAACACCCGGTGGTGGCGGGGAAGAGGGGAAAGGGGCCGCTTGGCCCCTTTCTCCCTTGCGTCGCTGGCGCAGCCATCTAAAGGCTGCACCAGCAATGCAAATCGCGGAAGGAGCTCCATTTTGGAGCTCCTTCTAGCACCACGGAAAGGGCGCTCTATGCGCCCTTACGTGGCGCAAAGACATCAAGTCCATGTCACCCCATTTGGAGGTGGCACGTTCGTGACATCGTAATGGCAGCCCTGTGTGGAACGGGCGCCGCCATTTTGTACGTCCTGGGGACGTATTAGGGTTAGGTGCGTGCGTAAGGCACACATTTTCCCTAAGCCTAGTACGTCCCTAGGACGTACTTTACGTCCATTTGTAATGGGACAATAATTGTAATGTTCATACATTGCATAAAATTGGAAAAGTTTTGGTGAAAAAAATTCTACATACTGGGAAATAAGAACGTAGAAATAGTATAAAGGTTCAATTTCACTTGGGGATCACTGGACAGTAGAAAATGCACATATGGATGTACCTGTATTACTCTGCTCACAGCCTGTTCCCACTGGTGATGGTCAGAACTTTTTCCAATTTCTTCCTCTACCCCTTGCCCATCCAAAATCTACCTTAAAGGACTGGGAGTCCTCTGGAACAGCATCAAAGGTGATGGTGTGGGAAATGAGACTGCAAAGACAAGAAGGAATAGGTAGGACAGCGCATCTCTCTCTTCAGCAGGGTATGTCTTCATTGGATCAAAAAACTTTTTATGAAAAGACAACGAGTTTCTCACCTTCAATATGCCTTACTTCACAGAGTGAATTGGAAGATACAGCAGGGAGGAGAACCATATATGTATCTTTGAGCTCACTGGAAAAAAGAAAGGATAAAAATGTCACAAAGAAATAAATGCATGTGGGTTCTAAACTTTAGAAACTCACATATATAGGTAGGAACTGTGCTCTGTCACTACATTTGTTTTTGTGATGGCTATTATGAAGCTTTTCATATACTTCATTGAGTGAAAAATGTAGTGCATAACCATGTGATACAAAAAAAGATTTTTCTCCCTTCAGGCAGCTTTATGTTGATCTCATGAGCTGGATCATGAAGACCACCTGGCTCACCACCAGCATCAGCTGTAGGGATAATAGAAAAAGCAGTAGAGCTTGGACTCCTGTTGTGCGTGGATCAGAGCCAACAATCTGAGCACACCTGAGCTCCTAAAGAGGTATATGGCAAGGAGCCATAGACCTCTTCACACTTCCGTCTGTTGTGGGGAAAAGTAACAAAATATTTTCCCAATATGTTTTCTGAGGATGATAATCAATTACTTAATTAAAAACTATGTCATTTCTATCCTCAAGATGATAACATTTAAGTACAAATTGCATATGGCCAAAGAATAATATTGCAATTAAATAAGAGGCAATTGAAATCAAGTGCCTATAGCAGTCCCATCAATCTGTTAACTTTGGCCTGGCTTCCCACAGAGCAACAACTTGTCGTTCCATTACAGACTGGAATATCTTTGACTGTCCATCCCTACTTGCTAGTGTAAGCATCTGCTTGTTTCCAGTAGGGGTGAAAAGACTATTCAAATACTGAAGGGGAAAAAATGAGACAAAGTCACCTCTCATTCTTTTCCTTGAGCCTTTGAATAGATTGAAAGACTACTCCCACCCCTTCTGTGCCCAGATTAACCTTTTCTTCCTGTCACCTCAATCCAGCCATGTAGTGGCTGACAGAAAGGCTGAGTCATCTGAACAAGGAGGGTTGTCACCAATAATTGGCATATAAACATGGCCTCCTCCTCTGGGAACTACAGAGGGTGGGTGTAGGGAGGGTACCAAGGATCCCTGTGTTGTGCACCACATTTCAGAATATAGCTGGCAATGATTTTCCTTGCATAGGTGTCACTGTCCCTCACACTGGCTACTACAACAGCTGTGCCAGGGGAGAGAGCAAGGATAGCTGTGTAAAGAAGATCACTGCTTCTCTGTGTGTCAGAAGATCATATGCAACAATGACAAAGTACTTGGAGGACCGCCTCTCCCCATACAATCCGCCCCGCACTCTCAGGTCGGGTGAAAGACATCTTTTAAGAGTTCCAGACGCTCGATATGTATCAGTTCAGAGGGCTTTCTCTATTTCAGCCCCTCAGCTCTGGAACTCCTTCCCCAATGAGCTCCGTACTTCCACCTCCCTCGATGCTTTCAAGAAGAACTTGAAGACTTTTTTGTTCCGCCAGGCTTTCCCCCCGTGAGCCTTGTGGTCATTATCTTCCCTTTGGCAATGTTTTTGTGTATTCCATTCTACACAGCCACTTGTATAGGGTGTTGTTAGTTTTTACTGTTCTTAATTGTTAACTTTGTATTATTGTCATGCTGATGTTTTGTCTTACTCTTTGATGTACACCGCTGTGATCACTGGAATAGCGGTATAGAAATAAAATTTTATTATATTATTATTTTATTAACCCTCTTTGTTCATTTGCCACCCTCCCACGGACTACTACAATGGCCATGCAGCAGGAAGGGGGAATTGCTAAAACAGGATTGCTGCCATGGAGGCTGAAACTTCCCCCCTCTGAAAGTATGTCTTTGAATACTACACAGCATTTGCATACATGTATGCAGTGGGGAGAACTGCCAGTACAGTCTCAATATTTGACAGCATCAGTGATCTCCTTTTCTTAAATTTAAAGAGGTGGCATTCAAGCTAAGAATTATCTTATGTTGCCTTTAACCTTCTAAGATATCCATGCAAAGTGAGAATGGAGATGCTGTTGGTATAATAGGCTCTTTTCTAGTCTTGGTATTCTGATAAATGACCAGCTTTTGGAACACAGTGGAGCTCTCCCTTTGAACTGTGCAGCTGCAATGTTCCTGTGCCACTTTCTGTGTCAGATCTTGGTTGGCAAAAAACACTGGAACAAAAAGATGAAATTCTTCATGGAAATGTTACCCAAATAAAATGAACAGAGCATATAAATCTTTTCAGGGATCCCAATTACAGTAGATTTATTTTTCTGATTGTAATAACTGAGATAGTTTTAACATAGAGATACAGAATTGCCACTTGCATAGAGATGTAGACTTGTTGCTTGCAATATAATGCCAGGAAATTCAGAATTTAGTCCCAAAGTTCAGTAGAATTGACATATGACTTCCCTATGGCCTCCTGCCCACATGTTAGGCTCCTCAGTCAAACTACAGAAAGCAAGCCAAAGAGAGCAAGTTGGCTTCACCTCCTTTGCCAAACAATTGATTGGAACCATGAACCAAGGATTAAAGCATTCTGTTTCTGAAATAATGTACTGCATATCCATGAAGATAAGAAATCTGGGAGCCAAGAAGCACACAAATAATGATCACAACAAAGCCGGGGGGGGGGGGGGTAAGACTAGGCACTCTCTGTTCTATCTTACAGAATGAAAGAACATCAGTTGAGAAGTGATGACCTAGAAACTGGGTCACATTGAAACAACATCCTAATAGCACAGAAATGAGATTAAATGCTCATCTCACAATCAGTTTCCTGTCATTGCAAGAGACTAAAAAAATCTGGAGAAGTGAAAGATACATGGGATGAATGGAAAACAGCTGTGCTACCAAGATTCTTAGGGTAATCATAAAGTTCCCCACCACTTATACAGCAGTAAGTAATTAAAAAGTTTAAAAGGACAAAAGAGAGAGATAAAGGGGGCATCTCTAACTTTCCTTTTGCTTCCCCTTCTGACTTTCCTTTTGCTTCCCTTCATTTGCTTCCGTCTGTCTTTCTTCCCCTTGTTTCCTTTTGCTTTCTCTTTCTTTGTTGCTATTTATTAGTTCTCACTCTATTATTTGGCCATTTTTAAAAAAATCTATTAATTACAATCCTTGTGTATATTGCGCTTTTCATAAACTGGAAAATTCTTAGATATCTGCAGGCATGAAGATGTACAGAACACAGGTGTCTTTCATAACATCTGGTGGAACCTCATATTGTGATCACTTTGCTACATCAAAATAGAACTTTTCAGAAATAACTTTAGAAGGGCTTTAGGATGAATTTTGGTCTTGCAGAAATCACTGAAACAAAGAGATAGCTCATTAGTCAAAGGTATGAGAAACCAGATGATGCTGAGAAAAACCAACACTACATAGATAGATTTTTGATGGGTCAGGAGTGATTAGCAAGAAAGGTCATCTTCTTCATTGAAAAAGTCTATGAAGGGTGTACACATTGTTTTAAAATAGAACCATGTATTATGTTTGTAGGTCTGCATTAAAACTAGGTGAATGTTCCCCACATATATTGTTCCTAATTAAAAAGGGGAAAAATGTGCCCTTTGATAGCTCAACAGCAATAATTGTATAGAAATGCTGATGGGAGGAGCTGAGAGGGGTAGAAAATTGAGTGAAACAAGTAATGCCAAAAGATATTAGAATGCTTCTGCCACAAATCTTGAGCTAACCACTCTCTCCCAGCAGGATAGAGCATTTCATAACTGGGGTTGAACCACACAAAATGCTGTACCCAGGAAACCTCATAGCTGTTTCCTTCTAAGGACTGTATCAACACTGGGGCAGGTTCTTGTGGGAGAGGACAGACTTTCATTTAAAGAAGTCCAAATACATTTATGTCTGTAAAATGGATGACAAGCATTTTGGCTTGTGCTTGGAAAAATAAGGAGCCAATATAGTTGTTTCAAAAGTGGCAAGATTTGTTGCTCACTTTTTACTGACCTTAGTCAGTAATCTTGGTGCTGCATTTTAAACCAACTGAAGTTTCTGAATAGTACATGAGGTGCTTCATAGAGTTGTCTAAAACAAGATGTTCCGGAACACATATAACAATGCTAACAACTCAACTGCAAGTTACATAGAATGTGTAGAGGGCAGAACTGGAGATTTTCAATTATATATTGCTCTAAAAATGAACTGCAAGAAAGGGGACTACATAATTTGGCAATTATTCACAGGAAAATCACACATCTGAATAATATGATTTAAAAGCCTGAATGTCTATATTCCAAAATACATGATTGTTGAGAATACTAGTTATTTGTAGAAAAGAACTATGGGTTTCACAGCCTCATAACTGGCATAGGCAATGGTGATGAATGCTGGGAGTTACAGTCCAACATTTGTAACACTACATATTTTCTATCTTTGTTGTAAAATTCAGAAGCCTTACTGACAATCCCATTCAATATGAACTGTTTTAATTCCAAACAGGCCATTGGCATGCTCTAACTCTATCACTAGAATCACTAGCATGAGTATACTGATATGCAAGTCTTTGCTGATTTTTAACTTGGTGTTTTCTGCCCCCTGGGTAGGAGGTCAGTAGCATAACTAGTAAATACATTGACTAGAGACAGAATTAGTGCACTGAGGCACTCTGAGGCCAAAATATTTTCTTGGAATGAAGTTGCAACCTGCTGCAACCACTTACCTTCATTAGATTATGAAAGTGAACCATGGTTTTACCTTTTCATCCAGGAAATGAAGATTCACAGCTCACAACTCATTTTTATTCTGCTACACCTGAGAGCAACCATCAGCTGATATTCATAAAATTATATTCAAAAATTTAATAATGAAATAAAAAGGCTTAGCAGAACAAGCCATGATAAGATACTGTCCTCAAAGTTGTAAGCATAATAAAATTTGGCTCCTGTCAAGATTTTGATTGACAGATTCTTACTCAAATTTGATGCAAACCAAAGAGGAAAAAATCCCCCAAATGAGCTACACATTTTGATCCTAATAGGGCCTACAGATAGGCTATCACAAAATTCTTAATTTACTGAAGATTTTTCTTCCTTACTCTGCTCAAAGGAAGAAGGAAACCATGGCCCACAGAAAAATAAGAGGTGGAAAAATAGATTAATAATTGAACAGAGTGCATGTATAGCATAACATAGACAAAAACCCTCCATTGACTAACATAAATGTCCTAACTCATTGAGAATAACAACACCAGGGACAAGAGTAGGATTGCAATCCTTGCATGCAAAAATATAGGGAGGTTATTTATCCCCCACCAGGCAAAATCGTGAGAGTTTTTCATATTTCTCCACTATTTTTCACATCTTAGGACTTTTTCTGAAAATTTCACAAAGAGTTTATTGTGCAAAATCTCCACTCTGCACAACATATATATAGTTATTTGATAAAAGTGATTGCTTTTTGTGCATAATGCACTGATTTGTGCAAAATACACTGCAACACTTTTGGGCAAAGCCAATGTTTTTGTACATGTAAAACTCCTTCACAATTTTTAAATATTTCTTTTGTTGGTTTTTGTTTGTTTGTTTAGCAAAATATGTATAAGAAGGTAATAAGGAAAGACATACAGGTGTTCGTGTCTGGATCCAGGAATAAGGAAATCTTTGTGGTGATTGACTTGTTTTCAGTGGCTTCCCCACCAAAAGTGGGGGAGGGTAGAAATTTGAATATTCTTTACATCCGTACACAAGATGTAGGTTTAACTAGGAGCATTTTTAAACTTATTTTTATTAATATTATATTACACATAAAATAAGGAACAAAGCTCAAATTAAATATTTACATTTAATTGTTATATATATTTCCTTTTTACTTCCATTGGTAAAGTTGTACTGCACAAATTTCTTACTGTTATCTTACCTTTCCCATTTTCCACTTCTGGTCACACCTTATGTTAGCTTTCTTGCATCTAAATTGTTCTATTACTGAACATTTCTTTGTTCCTCTAGGTTTTTTCATTAAATATATAGTGACCCACCTTCTGTACCTATCCTCTGCAATTCTATTGCTTTTAACTTAGTTTTCTGTTGGTTCACCTTTATTATATTGGTGATTTTTTTTGGTTAATAATCATTGTTACAAATAAATTTCTATGTATTTATTTTTACTATCTCATACTACATTCAATTTCTCTGTGTTAAATCAGTGTAATATCTTAACAATTCCTTCCTTATCCCCCATATCTCTTTCACAATGATGTAAGTTTGGGGACCATTTTCTTTCAAATCATCTCAGTGATTTGTTATTAATCATACATGTTAATCTACCCATTCATTCATTTATTTTTAATATCCAATCTTCTATTAATGGTGGTTCTTCACTTCTCCATTTTTTTGGCTAATATTAATCTGGCCACCATTATCAAATAAAGATTCACACGCAAGTATTTGTTTTCATCTAATGTTTTTAGAGTAATGTTCAAAAGATAAAGCTCTGGAGCCATGGGAAATAGAATGTTAAATACAGCGTGTGTATTTTAGCCCTTTACTTCTTTATCTTTGTATATGACCACCACATATGGTACAGGGAACCTGTATCTTTGTGGCATTCCAACATTTGTTATCAGGTAACTTGTAAATCTTTTTAATTACCTATTAAATAGGTGGTATTTAATTTAAAAACCATCTATTTACTATCTTCATTAAGTTTTCCTTAAGATCTTGTAATGCAGTAAAGCTATTGGGTTTTTTCCACATCTTCTGCCAGTCTTCAAGAGATATTGGATGTCGGATGTCTTGTGCCCACTTTGTCATGTATTCATTAACTGTCTCTTTTTTCATTTCTCGATTCAGAAGAATTTGTATATTATCTATTCCTGTTTGGTGATCCATCTTCCAAAAACTGCCTCTTCAGTTGATATCCAAGTGGGAATTTTAATATAAAACCTCTTCTTTATCTGTAGCCATATTTTCAATAGAGGTTTCCTGGTTGGATGATAATAGAAATCTTTATTGACTAGTTGTATTATACCATAAGTAGGCATGCTAGCCATATCTTAAATCTGATCCTTCTAGATTAGTTTTATCTAATCCTGTATGCATACCAAGCTACAAGCTACAATGTACAATTTCAGGTCTGGTAGTGCATAGCCCCCTCTACCATCCTTCATAATTTCCCATTTGATTTTTCATGCAAAAAGCACATCATGCACACACACACACACACACACACACAATTTTCAGAAACAATTTTTTTAGAAAAATAGGTGAGGTTTATGCCAAAAGAAAAAAGAAAAATCTCACCAACCCAGGATACTTAAATTTACACAGATTTCTTATGTTTCTTTACAAACAGTATTTTTGTGCATAAACATATTTGCTCAAAATACATTTGCATAAAGAAAAAAACATACTATTTCCAGATTTTTTTTTTACAGTATTTGTGTGTGTGTCCTTCTGGGAACAATATATTTTGTGGGAAATTATGTGTTTAAACAAAATCCCCAAGATTTTGATGCAAAGGGTGCACATTTCTTTCTGTATTAAATATTTTCCTGAAATACTGGGTGAATACTGTGTAAAAACTGCAAAAAAAAAAAAAAATCCCTTTCTCCTGCAATAGGGGGGGAAAAAACCTGCAGAAGTCATTCATTCTCACACGTAAGGACAAAATGTTCAGCTATTCACACCTCTAGACCAATTACACCTCACATATACTTCATAGGAAATTTTCATCTGCATTGTATTGGGGAGGAAGTCTAGAATTGGAGAACATCCTCTGAGCTTATTCCTCTTTACTAGTAAATTTTCACTTGTCTCAGCTTGCCATGATAAAATTCTCAAATCCACTCCCATCAAATGCAAACAACTATCCTAGAAGATGTGAAGTCGAAGGCTTTCATGGCCGGCATCCATAGTTTTTTGTCGGTTTTTTGGGCTATGTGGCCATGTTCTAGAAGAGTTTCTTCCTGATGTTTCGCCAGCCACAGATGCTGGCAAAATGTCAGGAAGAAACTCTTCTAGAACATGGCCACATAGCCCAAAATTCTCACAAAAAACTATCCTAGAAGAGCTTGGAACAATCCAGTAGTTTATGACAGGATACATATAAGAACCCACAAACATAAATACACCTTCTGCTGATGAACTTGGTTTAAACTTTATAGCAGATTTTTCCAAATTTATTTCATAAGCATGCTGGAAAATGAAGATTAGAAATGCTACACTACATCTCATCAACACACTACAAACACAATGCAAACACAGCATAAGCCATATCAAATGTAACATGCAAAGATCCTGTCTCCAGATATCTTGCTAGCCTTGCCAATA
Organism: Sceloporus undulatus; assembly: GCF_019175285.1. Lineage (NCBI taxonomy): Eukaryota > Metazoa > Chordata > Lepidosauria > Squamata > Phrynosomatidae > Sceloporus > Sceloporus undulatus. The sequence continues at coordinate 196,260,271 of NC_056525.1, read as the reverse complement.
CAGCATGCCCGCATTTTACGTGGGCATGCCATATGAGCCTTTCAGCATACGCTGAAAGCCATGCCAGAAGAGCCCGTTGTGTGCCCCAGAAGAACTAATGGGGTGCTCGCAGCACCGCACTGCTGCCACACACCACGGGCGCGAGCCCCATTAGTTCCTACGCTGATTTCCTCTTATGTGGAGGGATCAGGAACGGATCTCCGCATAAGGGGAAGACGCACTGTACTCTAGTCCTTTCTAGGTCTTCTTTGTGAACTCAATGCACGTACATGGTTTGAGATGGCATTTGTCATGACAGGCCCTATCCCAGTCCTATGCACATTCAGGGCTTTTTTCAGGCCATAAAAAGAGCAATAGAGGTCAAGGGTAGAGCTGCACTTAATCCCCTTCCATGCACAGTCAGTGAATGTGCAATTATTTATATGCTCATATATAAAAACAAAAAAGAACAAAAAGATTATTATTTAAGTGAACTTGCAACAAAAATACTTTGGAGAAGAGTATTTTGTTGTCAATCCTCATTTTTAATTTTTAAAAATAATATATTGTATGCATTATTAACACAGTAGTAATTTTTAAAAAATGTAGGTGGAAATCACATAACAATATCAAAAGCACCCCAATTGCCCCTAAGGACCTCTCCAAACTGCATGTTGACATAAGAAGTGACTTCACCCATTATACAAAGGACAGACCTGTTGTTAAAACACTTAAAAATAATGATGTTCACCCTTGCTGCTCAAAAATGTAAGATTGTTACAGAAATGGAATATTGTTATTTTAAACATATTAAGTTCAAGCCCTAAATCTTCCCCTCTAAAAGTCCACTGAAGGTGGCTTACAAAATTATTAAAGCATTAATAACCATCAGTTCAAATCCAATTAACAATTTAAGTATAACAGCCTATCAGTATGGAGCTTATTGTTTGGTGTTTTAAATTGACTCCAGCCTCCCAAGATGCAGCCAGGATGCAGGACGGAGGCAGGGATTATCGCGCACCAAACCACTGCTGAATTGCTGGCCACCATCAGCCCAGGTCCCAGCCTGGTTCAAGCCACACTCCGTCAGCATTTTTTAAAGTTGGAAAGCTTTCCGACTTGTAAAATGTGCTGGCGGAGGGCTGTTTGGACCAGGGCTGATGATGGCTGGCAATTCGGCGGCGATTTAATCCCTGCATCTGGGCTGCAGCCCGGGAGGCTGGAACTGATTTAAAATGCCAAGCGATAAGCTCCTATGACAAAACCCAGCAACGTCTTGATTAAAATCAACCACACACTAAACCAGTTTCCAACAAGCAGCCTGATAAAATGTGTGAAGAATATCAAGCAAGAGCTTATTTTGGTTTTGTTATTGAAATGTATTGCATATTTTACATAAATGAGAAACCCTCATCCACTGTCGACTAGGGTTGTGCGTATGTTCAGATCATATGGGAGAGAGCATTTTTATATCGCTTTCGATTGTTAAAAATTCGAAAGCTGTTTACAGTCTTCCGTTGTCAAAAAAAATACATAATATGCTTCATCACTACTGCTTACACACAGATAATTGGACTTTTCCCCTTCCTTACTGCCATTCCCTTTTCCTTTTGTGTCTTGTCTTTTTCATATTGTAAGCCTGAGGGCAGGGAAATGTCTAATTTACAAATTGTAAGCCGCTTTGATAGCCTTGGCTGAAGAGCGGCGTATAAATAAATGTTGTTGTTGTTGTACTTTCCATTGTATTTCAAGAGAAACAACCCAGGATATGGTTGTACCACTTAATAGCCAATGACTGTAATGTGTCTGCTGCCAGTCCAGGGATAGTAAAACTGATAGCTGGTTTTCAAAAAGCTTTATAAAAACCTCAAGAGGAATTTCATGAGTCCTGTCAAAGGTTTTCAAATAATTCATAAAATCCCTAAGATGTCTGGTTTGAACAGGGACCAAGGAGGTTTATGATACTCTTCTCCATATATTGTTTAGAAAAAATGTTTTAACTGCATCTTGAAAATGAGATAGAAAAAAGTTATTTATCTCGCCAAGTCTCCAAGGGCATATACACATACATTTGCTTTGCTTGAAAGGATTTGAGACCTTCAGATAAAAGGTGAGAAAATAAAAAGAGAAAAGAAAGATCCCAGATCTCTCTCCAGCTTCTCTTTCTCCCTTCTGCCTCTCTGTGTCTCTGTTAATAGCACAGGGCAGTGATTCCCCAAATTATCTGGTATGGGAGACTGGCAATCACTTTTCCCCCACATGTCAGGGACCAGTGCCATATTTGCATCCATTGGTGGCAATTGTTTATTGTCTTTCTTGGAAACACACTGGAAACAGATAACTAACAAACTAGCACCACTTCAGGACCCCCACTTTGAGTAGCACTGGCATAAGATGCTTATTTCATGTTGGCTTAACAATAAAACGTTCATTCAGATTTTGAAACTCTGAGTCGATCAGCTGGCTTTGGAAGGAATGTAGAATGTTGTGGAAATGTTGCTCCACTGATGTAAAGGAACTCTGTCAGAGAAAAAGTATCTACTCATACAGATATGCACACAAAAACATACAAGAGCTCCATATGTCTGTCCAGTCCATATGTTCAGAAAAGCAGCTCCAGAGATGTTCAATATCAGAACTAAACAAAATTAGCTAATTAAACAGTACACAATTTCAAATTCATGGCAGGCTGAATTCTCAATCATGAGAATTCCTAAAGCCATACCACCCCTTCTTCATTGTTGCAACTACATTATTGCCATTGGGAACAACCTTGAATAGTCTTGACTCATGCTTGCATCCTCTCCAGTATTATCTCCCCACTTGCCTCTGAGATTGCTATGTATCGGCCAGAGCCATTTCTACTATATATGCTATCACAACACTGTCCAATATATTTTGGCAGGACAAAAACATATGCAACTCCTGGCAAAGCTAGTAGGAACCTCTATTAGCATAGTTTTGCTGGCTGTAATTTCCCCAGTGATAGCAGGAGAAAAAGAGCATACTGGAAGACACCAAAAGGTCACAGGCTTCAATGCCCCCTTGGTCACCCAATACAATAAGAAAGGAGAAAAACAATGCCAGCCCAGGAACTGACATAGTGAATGCCCATTCCACTGGTGTCACTGGAGTCAGGGCACAGAACAGATAAAGGAAGGGGGAAACCCTTTCCATTTTGTCCAAGATTTCATTCCTCCCAACTCCTCAAAAGGACTGTACTGCCAGTGGTAGCAATTTGTTGCAAATATTCAAGAGAAAAATGTTATTTTGTCATATGTTTATTTGCATTTATATAAATCTTTGTTTGTTTGTTTTTTAAAAAAGAACTCCACCAAACCCATTATAGTTTCAGCTTATTTCCTAGCAATAAAATTATATGCAATTGGAGCCTGGGAAAAATAATATATGAAGAGCATTGTTTAAATTAAAAATGAGAAGTTATTTTGAAAAACAATACCTATTACTGATGGGTATGATAGCTGAAATATATTTAAGGAATTACTTTTCACTTTATTAACAATAAGTTGTGTCACAAAAAGGTTGCTACCATCTTCATTCAAAATACTCTGTAAATCCATTAGCACCTAGCTCATTGCTTGTGCTAAATTAATGTTAAATTTAAAAAGGAGGAGGATGAAGGAAGGAAAACCTTGACAATCCTCCGCAAGAAATATAACTAATTTGGACTTATTTTTGATATGGTGAAATCCCAGGGCAAATTTATTTTGACTCAGAATTCCAATAATTTTCTGGCTAAGAAACTGTATTCTTCCTTAAAATAGCATACCATTTGGCACTATTTCCCTGTGATAGACAGAATTACTGCCCTGTGATGCAGAGAATTATTGTTTTATTTTGGTAGCTGATGACAAGTTGGCTGTGTATATATTTACCAGTCAATCATGCACAGCCACTTGCAAATTCAAATCACATGGTAGTAAAAGTGCAGTAATTCCCAGTGTGGGTAACATATATTTGTCTCTGGACTTGAACTATCATTTTATACCTCTCAGTGAGCTCCCAAGATAGTTCCTTATTCTTCCCCTTCTGAGTTTCTTGTGATGCTTCCTGCTCTTCATTGGGCACATGGCCCTACTCTTTGAGAAGGAGGGAGAAGGGAAACTTTAAACACTTTGTTCCCTTTCTTAGGCTGCATCTGCACTGCATAATTAATACAGCTTGACACTGGTTTAAATGCCATGGTTATATAGTATGGAATTGTGACTTTTGTAGTTTTGTGAGATAGTTAGCCTTCTCTGTCAGAGAGCTTTGGTGCTGTAACAAACTACAAATCCCAGGATTCCATAACTGAACCAGGCAGTTAAAGCGGTGTCAAACTGTATTATTCCTGCCATGTAGTTGCAGCCCTAGGCACCATTCTCATTGTGGGACCTGAACTCTCCTCTAGAAGATCCCATAGGAGTCCTTGCTTGCTTCCTTTGCAATAAGCTGTGGAGCTGGTTACTTACTGCTGCCTATCTGGCTTTATCTGTTTACCAACTAATTGTTTCATTACATATAGCAATAGCAATAGCAATAGCACCTATATTTCTATACTGCTTCATCGTGAACTCAGCACTCTCTAAGCAGCTTACAATGTGTTATCCAATTCCTCCCAACAAGCTGGGTACTCATTTTACCAACCTACAAAAGGATAGAAGGCTGAGTCAGCCTTGGAGCCCTCCAGGATTGAACTTGTAATATTGTGGCTGCAGTACTGGCATATAACTACTGCACTATGAGGGCTCCCTATATGACAAGTCAAAAGTCCATTATGTCCTAGATTCCACATAGTGAATGGCCTTTTTTACCTTTCCTTTTTTCCTTTAAAAATTACCTTTTAATTTGATATGAAAGCAACTGTTTTATTTTAATTTTCATGTACTCCTAATTGTATATTAACCATGTCTACTATAAATCCAGGAACATCTTGTTTCGAACCAGTCTTATTTAATTATTAGTATTTATGTATGAGGATTGAATGTTACACTTTTCCACATTACTGCTGTCAGGCTCTTGATTATGAGGTTTTTTCTTTTTCTTTTGCTCTGTGTAGGATTCCAACAGGAATAAGCAAAAATCATGGATACATATGTGATGAAATACATGACAATGCATGATAATTATGCAATCTAAAGTCACTATTCATTATGCTCTGCTCTAGGGATAATTAGTATATATTCCTTGGGGGGGAAAAACACCATGTGATGGTAAATGTTGAAATGCAGTATGTTATTACGGTTTCATAGTCGTGCCCTGAGAGATAATGGCCTAAATCCAAAAGCTAGTCCCAACTAATCAGTTTACTCTAGCTGGAGGTAGCATTTGGATTTAGGATATGCTCTAGAGGGCTAGAAAACTTTCCAGAAAAGGTTTCTGGTACCACCAAGGGTATAGTGGACAAGGAGAGAAGATCCAGACATTACCATAAGCATCACATTGAATTTGGATCACTCATATTTCTATTATACATACTGTACCTGAAGGAACTAAAAACACTTCAGTTAAAAGCTATCATAAAATTCAGATATGAAAAGCAAGCAAACAAATAAATCTCACAATTAAGTTTAAAGAAGCATGCTGGTAATCCTGTAGTTACCTGGAAGAAAGCTCCGGTGAACATAACAACACTTACTTTCAGACTGCAAATTCTTCCAAAGCTGAAATTTAATAGCAGATTTCCAGCCAGCTGAAATCCTTTCGCTTTAGAATGAAAATATAAGCAAGCATTCAAAGCAGTGCTACCATTTGAACTGCTAGTGTGCAGGAGGCAACATATCAGATAAAAAGGTGAGGGGATTATCCAACCTCTATCTGATTAATTTGCTCATTCATTGATTTCCTGTAAGTTTTATTATTATTAGTAGTAATAGTAGTAGTAGTATCCCACTTTTCCCAAAGAATTGGGACTCAAAGTAGTTTATAATTTAAAAGAACAGTACAATTCAAAACATACAAAAAGTGAACACTGAAATAGAATTAAACTAATCACAGTATTTTAAAAGTATTAAAATGCAGTATCAAATTAAAAGAATAACATGCAATTTAAAGAGATAAACAGTTATTTTAAAATATTTCAGTTTCAAACAGTACAACAACACCAGCCCATTCTCTAAATACATAATGTTTTGAAAGTTTGTTGGAATAAAATGGATTTAGCTTGCTGAGAGAAGGACAAGGAGGGTGCCATTCAGGCCTTCCTGGGAAGGGAGTTCCAGAGTCTAGGGGCAGCCACCGGGAAGACCTTCTCTTGCATTCCCACCAACCATGTGGCACAATGATGGGATAGTAGTAGAGCTGAGAGAAGGGCATCCCCTGATGATCTTAGGGCCTAGGTAAGCTCATATGGGAAGATACAATCTAACCAGCACTTTGTATTATGCCCAGAAACAAACTGGCAGCCAATGGAATTATTTTGACGGGGTGCATTATGGTTAACCAGTATGCAGAAAATATTGTTTGCACAGCAGGCTTCAAGTCAGATGCAGAAGGATTAAAGACTAAGGTGTTTATCACATGGAGGTTTTTGCAGCTCAGATCCGGGATGACTCCTGGTTCAGCTATGCGAATTCATGTTATAATGTGAATGTTTTATCACACCTGGTTGCCCTTCCGAACTGAGGGGGAATCAAATCCAAGGCAAGTCACATGATGCGGATTCACGCAAAGCGGACTTAGTGCAAATTGTATTACCACACCAGTGGGATTCAATTATTCGAATCGGCACTCTTGTGCATGCTCAGTGGGGGTCTGAATGCATTGTGACCTAGTACGTTTCTGGGGTGAAAAGGGGTGCAACTTCTTGTTCCCTGTTTCGCGTAATTGCGTGATTGCGTGACTATTTGCTTTGTGAATATTTGTGTGTCTTTTTCATCCCTTTTTTATTTTACCTTCCATTTCAGCAATTTCAACACACATAGATAGACAGAAAGACAGACAGACATATCTGTATATTCACATTCACGCACATACACACATATATATATTCCAAAAAAATGAGTTGCCCTGAAAGTTGCCCTGAAAGTGAAAGGATCACAGAAAGGAAATGGGGGAAAATTGCAGCGCTGCATCATGGGAAATTTGCAACCCAAGGGGTTTGTGGTGGTGTACCAGAGCAGAAGCAAAGTTGCATTCCACACCAGACCAATTCAGAGTGAAATCAAAGAGAGCTTGGAAGCGATTTCTGTGAATTCGCTTGTTACCGATTTTGCCCAAATGAGGGGTCACTTTGAAATCACTGTGGAAGCGGCACGGAAGGAGCCCCCATAGAATGGAATCGTGTGTGATAACTCATCACATTAACACGTGAATTCGCATTGTTAGATCCACAGTCACGTTGGATCTGAGCTGCAAAAAGCTGCAAAAACCTCCGTGTGATAAACACCTAAGAGGCTGTACAGACTGGTATTTGTAGTTTAAGAAAGGTCACTTAGAATTCCCAGCCAGAGAGCTCTCAGGCCTCACTGAACTACAAGCCTCAGAATGGAACAGGAGGCAGCCAGAGCAGGAAAAGTGGAATAGAAGCGCTATAAGAGTGTAGTGCGGTAATGTGGTAGGAATGAGAAGGGCGGTTATGAAAGAACTATACAAGATCCTAAAGTGCAAAGATATAACTCTGAATACTAAAGTGAGAATAGTCCAAGCCACTGTATTCCCCATAACAATGTATGGATGTGAGAGCTGGACAATGAAGAAGGCTGATAGAAGGAAAATCAATTCATTTGAGATGTGGTGCTGGAAAAAAAACCACAATTGATAAAATCAATAAAAATGAAACCTGCCAAAGGTGTACATTCTACTGGATAATAACAAAATACATATAAAAAAATAGATAATAATACAAGATAGGATTTGATAAAATAAGCAGGCAACAAGTTAAAAATATCAAATATCAAATATCAAGTCAAATATGAGATAACAATTAGAAAAACAATCACACAATGCCTGGGAGCACTTCCCTGAACAATATAGTCTTCAACTGAGTTTTGAAACAGGTTAAAGAAGTGATGACCCCTGCTTGTGGGGGAAGAAAGTTCCAGGAATGAGGGGGCAGCAAGTGAGAAGGGATGAATCCAGGATGGGGCAGTGGAGATCCTAGGCTGAGACAGCAGACCTTAACTACCAGAATGGAGGATACAAGTGGGGATGTGGGGAGAAAGAAAGTCTGATAAATAGAGAGGGGCCAGCCCTTGCAGGGTTTTAAAAGTCTACAACAGAAGCTTATACTGAGTGTGGAAGGGGAGGGGGAGCCAGTGAAGGGATGATAATAGAGGAGAAACATGGTCAGTGCGGTGAGCTGATATAATTTTAAAAGGTTTTAATTGTATACACAATTCATACTATTTGAATCTTAACTTTCTGTATGTTTTTACCTAGATGTATTTTTATTTGTATTTCTTTTTATCTTATAAAATGCCTTGAGTTTCTGTTATGGGGAGAAGTTGAAGTATTAAAAATATGTAGCTTGAGTATTGGACTATGACTCTGGAGACCAGATTTTGAATCCTGCCTTGGCCATGTAAACCCGTTGAGTGACCTTCAGCAATTCTCATGCTGTCAGTCTTAGAGAAAGGTAATGACAAATATCTTCTAAATAAATCTTGCCAAGAAAACCCCATGATAGTTTTGCCTTAGGGTCACAATAAGTTGGAAATGACTTGAAGGCACACACCTACAACTAGTAGGCAGGCAGGCAGGCAGGCAGCCCTGTAAAGCTTCAACTTCAAGTCATTGTGCTTTCTTCAACACAGAGGTGGAGCAATGTCCAGCTCCAGCCCTTGTACAGGACTTTCTTTATGTGGAAAGTGATATGTCTCACCAAGAGAGGTCTGTCTTTCTATGGAGGCTTTTGAAAGAGACAGTTTCCCTGATTTCTAGGGGAATCCTTTTTGAAAACCTTTCTTCTTCAGATATGTTGCTTTCCAGATCAGAAAAGCAATGATAGAGTGAGGCAAGACAGTTGCTTTCCTGTTATTGTGTTGAAGAAACTGTATGGGAACATTTGATTGGGGCTTTTGTATAACTGTGGTAACGATGTATAAATCAAACACAATCCACCCCAATTGTGTCTCAGCAGGTCCATTTGAATGGCTGCAGTGTGCTCTTTTGGGCTCACACTAGCATGTTTTAGGTAGAAAATAAGAAACCAAGGAAAATACACCTTAACAACCATTTATATGCATTTGTATACACAAAATATGCTGATTTTCTATTCTGTTTTGTTTGCATCATTTTCCACATCAGTCATCACTTTCAAAAGTAACACAACATTTTCTACAGGTATGTCCCTATTATTATATACTTTTATTATATTTATTTCTATCCCACCTTTCCCCTAGTCAAGTAGCTTCCAATAGTTAAAACAGATCCAGCTAACATTGTGTAAAAGTTAAAGGTATAATTAAATGGTTGAATTAAAGGTAGTCAACAGCATGACCATTATATATATATATATATATATATATATATATATATATTATCACTGATATTATGGAAAGTCCTTTTTTTCCTGAGCAATCGGTCCTCAAAGGACTGCAGAAACAGAGATTTCCATGTGCCTGTAAAAGGATAACAAAAAGAGCACCAGTCTAACCTTTTTAGGAAAGGTGTTTCAGAGATGAGGAGCCGCCATTGAGGAAAACCCTCTCCCATATTCCTACTAAATGTACCTGTGAGAATATGTAAATATCTTTTATCAATTTTGAGGGAACAGGATACTTCCCACCCACCCACAGGCTCTGTTGAGACAAGGCACTCCCGCGTAGCAAGGATGCTGCTGTTTTGGAACACAGGATATTTGGTACAAGTGAATTCCTAGGCAGTCTTTGCCATAATTTCTAATATAATGTGCCTCCTATTTAATTCCAGGGAGAGGCAATCTGTCCAATGCTTCAACACTTTGGAGTAAACATTAAAGGTAGATGATCATATATTTACCTCTGGTTTTGTACTCCTAGTTCTGTTAGACTTGTTTGCATAGTTTGTTTTTCCTCTTGTCATCTCTCTTTCTGATAATGTCTCCTTTTGGAAAATCCCTCCAGTACCTATTTACACACAATCCTTTGCACAAATGTCCCCTAACTATTCTCCTTCCTGAGGGCTCCTATTCTTTTCAGATGATTGTCTCTACAGCTTGGGGGTAGTGGGAATTAAAAGTTCTTTTCAATTTACATATTGTACTTTGCTTTTGTTCTTTTTTTTATCCCTCTAGTAAGATTTACACTTCTTTATCTTCCCTCTGTAGACATCCCATGCTACTCTCCAGAGGTATAAGCCCTGGAACTCATTCAAGGCAGATTCAAGTGATTATTTTTTTATTTGTAGTTTCAGAATTCAATAATTGTGTGTTCATTTTGCTGCTGTAACAGAAACAGTGACTTAATAGTTTTCTACCACAGTTACTGCAGCATTATGAACTTTAGCTGCTCCAAAAGAATGTCATTATGAAATAAGATGTCGACACAGAATCTAATTTCATTTGAACTTGATTCTTATTGAAATCCATTTGAAACTTGTGGAGTCTCCTGCAGCCTTCATAGATGCTAGTTTGTTTTTGCAGTATAGACCCTGCAAAAGATCATGGCCTCTATCCTGCTCATCACTGTTGTTCTGGAACTGGCCATCTACAGTTTGTTGTTCTTTATACATAGATGAAAAGGTTCCATTTTCTCACTTCTTTGTTTACAGAAGCCTTATGCTGTTAACTTATACCAGAACTTTATATCCAGTGCTGTCTCTACTTTAATGTTAGCTCATCTCATCTGAGCCTTATTGCCTTATTTAAAATTAAAGGTAAAGGTTTTCCCTTTGACAAGGTTGTCAAGTTGTGTCAGACTTTAGGGGGGCAGTGCTCATCACTGTTACTAAGCTGAGACCAGCATGACTGAATAGAATGCTGTTATCTCCCTCCCAAAATGGTACCTATTTATCTACTTCCACTTTTACATGCTTTTGAACTGCCAGGTTGTGATAACCTGGAACGAGTGATGGAAGCCCACTCCATTATGCAGCACTTGGGTCTCGAACTGCCGATCTGCCAACCTTGCGATCATCAGAGTTAGTGTCTGCTGAGCCACCACACCTTACACAGATCTTATTATGGCTTATCTTAAACTGACTACCACACTAGATTCCCCAACAATGTTGCTCAGAATTATGGTCTTTCCTCCACATACTCACAAAACCATTTTGTCCCTAATATCATTACACCCATTCTTCCCTTTTTCCAAAAAATAATTAAACATTTAAAAATGAAATTGGCTCCCCTCCCAGATTTTCAAGACAAAGACAAGAATCCAGTTATTAGTGCCACCTAGATTAAACCCATTGAATGAGTTGTGGACTGGTAAGTAATGTGTACATTTCTTGAGTCACAGGGTCTACTTTAACAAGTTGGTCCTGCTTAATAGGATTCAGGCCATATTTTCGATCAAGGATGCCTAGGGATGTCTTGAGTGTAGTTTAAAAATAAAATAAAAATTAGTTCTTTTTCAAACTCCTGCTTAAAAACAAACAAACAAAAAACAGCTAAGATCTTTTATTAGTACAGAAAATAATCAGAGAACTATTGTGGCTCTGTCTTTGCAAATTCCAGTTATTAAAACAAAACAACAACAATGGCAACAATAACTACAATTATTTTGTGCACAAAATGTATCACTTATGCAACCATTTGAGCAGAGATGTACAAAGATAATTAATCAGCTTCTGTTTTATGAGATATTTCTAATTCTTGACATGCATTGTGTAACAGAAAAATAAAACTTGCATTAGCAAATTGGTTTGCTCCTCAGGCTGTTTTCTTGCCAAGTAGAAACTTGTCTTGGACTGCATGGGAGGAGAGGAATTTATTCTGTAGTCCTGAGCTTCATCTCTTGTTTAAATATTACTCTAATAACAAAAAACTTTAATATTATGTTCCTAATGTTTTTCATAACGTGGTAATTGTCCTAAATCTCTAGAATCAATGTGCTCACGTTCAGGATATGAAGCATGCCATGTACATCTTTGGCTATAAATGGTAAGATGCTGGTGGGATAATGATAATAACACCAAGTGTGGATAGAGTATTGCTATCAGTGTCACAATTTTGCTTTGTTTATAGTTGTATCTAATACCCTAAAGCAGGGGTAGGCAACCTGCGGCCCGCGGGCCGGATGCGGCCCGGCAAGGCCTTGGGACCGGCCCCAGCCTGGTCCTGCCGCCAATTGCCACCGGGGCCTTTGGGGGGCAATTGTCTATAGAAGCCTCAGAAACATGCATTTATATTAACGTTTTTTTAAAAATCAGCAAATTTTTTCGCGTGTCCTCCATTTTTTTTAAAAAAGTGTCTTCCATTTGAAAATTTTGTCCTACATTTGTCCTGGTTTATTTATATATTTAAGTTTTTTAAAAAATTATTTAATTATTTATTTTTTGGCTTCGGCCCCCCAGTTGTCTGAGGGACAGCAACCCGGCCCCCGGCTCAAAAAGATTGCCTACCCCTGCCCTAAAGGTACCAGATCCTGTCTGATTTTGAAAGCTGAGCAGAGTCAGCTCTGGTTAGTACTTGGATGGGAAACCACCAATGAATACAAAGTGCTGTAGAGAGAGGAACTGACAAAACTACCTCTGAGTAGTCCTTGCTCAAGAAACCCCTAGGAAATTCATAGAATTACCATAAATTGACAGGTGAGTTGGCCACCTGTCAAAACACACACACACACACAGACACACACAATATCTGCTGACATTTGTGCCAGGTAACAGTTTCCATTCTCATTCAAATGCTTATTTTGCTATCTTGAAAGAGAAAAGACTGATCCCCTACAACTAGAACTGCCTCCAATTTACAACTCTCAAGATGATAAATCAAAGGTCTTAGAAACTGATGGGGATACCAGTTAGGCTATCAATAGGTAATAGCAGCATTCTGAAGGAAAAGCTTTAAATATCCCCCTTATGCCAGTGGGCAGTTATTTATATATCATTATTTTCCTCTCTTACAGTTTATCATCCTCTGATTTCTTTGGATAAAGCTTTGTAAAATGTAATTTGTTCTGTAAATTCACACCTGAAAAGGATTAATTTTTTTTATTCTAAGCATCTTCTTGATTATCATGGCGGGTTACAGACCGCCGCTTTGCGGCGCTCTGCCGCCGCCACCGGTTAGTCCGCGGGTGAGCCGGAGCCTCCACACGGTGCGGCTCCCGTGCGGACCGAAAAAGAAGCTCCAAAATGGAGCTTCTTTTAGAGTCGCGTTTGCGACGTAGCAAGGCGCCAGGGGCGCACTCGCTACGTCACAAAGGACGTGACGCGTACGGACGCTCAGTGTCCGATACGCAAAGATGGCGCCGGCCATGTAGAAGGGCCGGCACCATCTTGTACGGACGGAGTCCGTATTAGGCCTAGGGGTGTCTAGAAGAAACGCCCCTTTTTTAAAATGGGACGTCCTGCGGATGTCCCAAATGCCAGTTTGTAACCGGCCATGTAACAGATTACAGTGGTACCCCGGGATACAAATGCGCCGCCTTACGAAATTTCCGGGTTACGAAAAAAATCTATTTAAAAAAACTGTTCCGGGTTACGAATGTTTTTTTGGGTTACGAAAAAATTTTTGGTGCTTTTCGGCGCTATTTCACACCAAATCGCGGCTTTTCCCCATTAGCGCCTATGGCTTTTTCGGCTTACGAAGCCTTTCGGGTTACGAAAGCGGCGGCGGAACGAATTATTTTCGTAACCCGGGGCACCACTGTAATTATTAAACCATACTGAGCCAGAATAGGTTAAGAGTGTTACATTGCAGAATCACGGTGCCAAAACAGGTAGAAGAAACAAACACTCTGCTGCTAACACATAACACATGTCAATTATAAGTTACTGTAGGGTCTTCCTTTGGATTGGGCTATGGAGATGGCTACTTACTGCTCCCAGCCTGGCATTACTTGTTTGCCAGTCAAATTGAGATGGCTGTTTAGATTCTTTCCATTTTTGTGCTTCCAGGAAATTGGTTCAAATGTATTTTGTAAGTCTAGGAGTTTGATGTTACAATTGTTAGATGTTGCCTCATGTCCACTTCACAATAGAAGCACGCACAGAATGTGACCATGTGGTCTCTTTTTTGCTACCTGTTTGTATGTTGTGTGTGTTTACTGGATTAGGCGACATCTGAGGTAAATAAATTGGTGCCTTCATGGCTTAATCCTGCTGTAAATAAACTGAAAACACAAAGCATTTTGAAGCATGTGTGGGTGCATGCCTGAATTGTTTAAACATGCTAATTATACTGCTAATGACTTGGGTTGATTCTAAGATCTATGCAAGGTAGGACTGCTATAATGCTAGTGAACTGATATCCTAAGAGAAGGCACAATATTAGTTGTTGATATTAACTTGAGTTATGTATACATTTTAATATACCTGAGGCATTTTATATTGGTCTGGTTACCCCTCTGCAGTTGGTTGACCGATGGGAGCTCTCTGTCTCTCAAATTACTGACTTATACTTGACAAATTGTTTGACAACTCACACATAGCACCTACATACAAATTAGTCATCTATCTTACAGTTAAAGTGATTTAGCCATTTTTTGATCAATGAGATTAAACTGGCTGCAGCCCAGGTACCCTGACTGGGTTATGAATTATACCCACTCCTACATCCTAACAGCATCATTTAGAAGTAAGTTCCATGATCATCAGTGGAAATCACTTTCAACCAATGTGATGAAGACTTGAACACATCTAATCTGGAAGTCTGATTCCAGGGGCACTGCTAGTACCACATGCAATGCTTTATGAATTTACTTTTGTATCTTGGTTAATATTCAAAGAGTTAGATTGTTAGAGTAACAGATTACCTATTTGCCTTTCAATGATGTCATGCCTATTTCTGCACATATGAGTATTGCTCTTTACACATGTAGGAATGCAGCAGCAGATATGGATTTATTTATTATGATAGCATTTATCCACAAAGCAAGGTAGATTGTAGAATCTGATTTTCTTCATCATATGTTAAATGTCCTCTTTGAGCTTGGAATATATTCTCTGTCACCTACATTCCCACTATGTTTGGAAATGAACTGCAGGACTGTGCAAACAAAACAGCTGTGCAAGTGAAACCCTGTAATCACACACTGCAGTTGTACTATAGCCAAAAGAACCACATAAAGACAGAGACAAACCCAAGGGTTTTCCCGTAGAACAGGGGCTTCTCAACCTTTGCTCCTTCAGCTGTTTTGTACTTCTCCCAGAAGCCTCTGCCAGCATGGCCAATGATGGCAGATTCTGAAAGCTGAAATCCAAAATGTCTGAAGCACTAATTGTTGAGAACCATTGCTCTACTGTGGTCCTTGAGATCCTAATTATTCTGAGTGTTGGAGAGTTAGAGAATACAAAATACATTCATAATATCTCAGCTTAAATTTCAATCTCATCCCACCTAAGAGGTCCATCACTAACTGTTAAATAATTTACTCACTATATCATCATGTTAATTATTTGAAGTATAATGTAAGAAAGTTCTCCTTACTGGAGTCTTTAGAAAATATATAGTATTTTTCATGTTATATTTTTCTTTGTTTCTGTTGCTTTATTTGTTGGGAGAGTGACGTCTCTCCATAGAGGTTTTGCCATTTTGTTTTCACATGTCAGACAAATGGGCTACTTCCATAGCTCAGTTAGGACAGCTGGGACATAACATTGTTGTGCAATTTTGATTTAACAAGCTCATTACTTAAATATTTTTTCATACTTACCTGATTACATTCAAGATAATATAAGGAGCTCTGCAAATAACCATCAGATCTTGCTAATGGAAGAAAATGCTGTTTCAAGATTTGTGTTTCCTGTTAGCCTTCAAGAGATTAGCTTTAAAAATCAATTAACTCTGTATGATTCCTTTCCTTTCCTCCTTTCTTCCTGGCTATTTTTCTTATAATGTTTTATGAATAAATTTGGCTAACAATTATCCTGGGGTCAAGCAATATGTTAATAATTATAAGTGTCCCCCTTCTTATTTCCTACAAAGTCATGACCACTACATATTTTGGGAAGGAGTTAAAGCTGTCCATTCTTAGCTTCTTCCATTCCAAAACCCTTACCTGCCCAATAATTAAAAGGAAAATAAGGCCCTCCATTGGGACCATTTCAGCAAATAAGGTACATAGAAGGAAAATATTGACCCCCACCCACCCACACAAAGGTTCCAATCCCAAATCAGAATTACTTTGGGAAAAAAGGAAAGGAAGCTGTACACTATACAATTAGTCCCACATCTACTTTGGCTTTAAATCAAGTGCAAGATGGACTTGGGTGTCTTTTTGGTGTTGCTGGTTATAATAATCTGGAGAGTTGGATCCACCCAGGTCCTCCTCAATTTTGGTTCAAAGCATACACTGAATAGAAGACTAAGCCACTGAGAGTACAAATTATACCTTTATTGATGACAAATAAATAGATGGGGGAAAGGTGCAGAAACAGAAATGGATGTAGAAAGTATTGTAATGTTCCTTTGACTGAATGCTGACACATCCTCAAGTGCAGATGGTCCCTGGATCCACACTGTTTTTCTGATTTGGGAGGAACAGTCTCAATTAATCCACTGTCAGCCCACTTTTTCAGCTCCTTTTAAAATGTCTTTACTTCTCTCTCTTCTCATTTCCCTTCTCTGTCCTGGCTTACTTCAGATGTTGCAAACTGAGTTCAAAATGGAGTAGTTTGTACTCAATTAAGTCAGTGCAGCAGAAAGTAGAAAGGTGGGGGCAGAGTGTTGCCCATCCTTGTAGAGCCAGGAAAAAGCAAGTGCAAGAGGACTTGCAGCATCTCCTAGTTGGTCTGTTCCTTTTCAATAGTAACTTTTACCATCATGCCCACATTCTGATGTTGCTCTTCCACATGTGTCCTAGTTTTCATGTGTGAAATGCTGGAGTTTGTGGGATGGGTCTTCAAGTTCTTGTGGAAGTTGTCAGAATCTCCCCTTCCAAGACTGGGAGAAAAGGAAATTCCAAGGTTTGATATGATGCTTGTCTTCCTTCTTTTCTCCCTCCATTCCAACTGCCACGGCCTTGGTTTCAGAGAGAGAGAAGAAAAAGCAAACACAGCTCCACCGTGCCTAGTCTCAGAAGCAGATGATAGCCTCCCCCTCCATCCCAGCTGCCACTGTCCTGGATGCAGAGGAAAAGAAGAGGAGGACATATCTGTTGGCCTTAATCCCCTTCCCCACTGCCATCCTCTTCTCCTTGTCAAACAGCTTCATTTATATACCACTTCATACTGAACTAACAGTGTCTAAGTGGTTTACAACTGTAAGGTAATTGTCCCCAACAATCTGGGTATTCATTTTAGCAAGTTCGGAAGGATGCAAGCCTTAGTCACGTTTGAGCCTTTTTCCTGGTATTGAATTCGCAACCTTATGGTTTTCAGTGAGTGGCTGCACTACAGGCATTTAACCACTGCGCCACCAGGGCTCCTCCTGTTATGTCTTAATTAGATTGTAAACCTGTGGGCAAGGAACTAGCATTTTTTTGGCTGGCATTTTACTTGTGGAGTGTCATGTACAATGATGCAATAATAAAAACAACAACACTAGGAAGATTCTCAGAGGCATATCTTCATATAAACACCTTCCCTCAAACCAGCTTTATCTATTCAGAGACATAACCATGCTAACATGGAGTATAGGTATGCACAAGAATTTGTAACACTTTGAGTCTACGTGTGCAGAAGAAGTTTTAATGTAAATTTCCGTAGACTTGGTCTACATCCACACAAGTTTAAGATTGTGTTTAAAGAAGTAGACCAGGGCCCGGTACAGACCGCCCCAAAGTTTCACGCTGGATTGGGGCCAGGGCAGTCTGACCGGCAGCCCTGTGTCCCCAGTCCGGCATTTTCCAGGCCATGGAGTAGCTGCAAAATGCCACTTCTCCATGGCCCAGAAAAGAGGTGTCCTTGGGGCTTCATGCCCCTGGACACCCAGTTGGCCAGGAGGATAAAAGGGGCAGCCCCTTACAAAATGTAACTCCTTCCTGCAACGTCACAAGGGCTGCGTCACAACCCTTATGACGTCACTTCCCCGCATGGCCGTGTGGATGGGAGGCCGCCATGATGCCAGCGTTGCCACAGACTATGGTTAGGGAGCATGTGGTTGGTGTGTGCTCCCTCACCCTAGTGTCACTGGCAGCATGCCGCTTTATGGAAGTGTGTACCAGCCCCAAGTCTATAAAAGCTGATACTACAACCTCTTTTGCACAGTTAGTCTCAAAGGTGCTACAAGATCCTTTTGCATACTGGCTTTATCTATGTTTACAATTATAGTTAAGGCATCTTTACAAGGTAGACAAAACTTCTCACCAGTCTTCCATAAACCCAACTGACTGCAGCAGATTTGTTGCTCATGCCTGGACATGCAGGTACTCTGAATTATTCAGTATGCAGTCCATTCTATTACAGACACAGTTTGTGTGGATTCACTTTATAGCCCAAATCAGAACAGACCCAATGAATGCATGGAATTTACATCAACATTTCCAAGTTGTAATTGATTCAACATGTCTACTCAGGTTGGGATTAACAATTAGATTTGGGCCAAACCTAACCAAGGAACCAATCAATCAATTCTGTCACTGTCACTTTTCCATACTGATGCTGTGTATCTGTTTTCCAAACTGTATGTGGAAGTGAATGGGTAAGCCATAACAATGAATGCTGAACTTGCACAAAATGTCAGAAACCCCTAGTTAGTTAGCAAGCAAAAAGCAAAATGTGCATGAACTCCTCGGAAAGAGGGCATGGAAAACATGCTTGACGAACCACTCCATTTGAGGATTTGTCACATCATTTAATGCATTATATGCACAGAAGAAGAGCTTGATTTGAGTACTCTTGCCTTCCCTGCATCCAAAACATGAAAAAAATCCATTGTCACATTAGTGAGAATGTCTAACAAAATGTTATATTGATCACACTCTGGTGAAAGTACTTTGTTTTTGCTCTTGAGTGGAGAAAAAAACAACAATGAAGTAGGTTCAAGGACAAAATTACAAAGTTTCAGTCATTTATGCGTTCTATCACGCAGGGCATTGTACTCGATAACCCACATTTGAGAGGACAAAAAGAGTAATAGCCTTCCTTTCTGTTGACTAAGGGGTTGTACATACGCCCTAAGGGGTGACAGGATGCGGCCCCTTTCCTAGCTTGTGGGCCCAGGCAACCTCACATGCAGCCCCCAAATGGCCTTTGAGAGTGCAAAAAGGCGCCCAAAAAGTGGGTTCTTTTTGCCCCCTTGAACGGGGTGCCATAGCTGTGTTGCTGTGTGCCTTAGATGCTCCTTCGTGCTGCCTCATATGCGGCCGGCCGCGTGTGGGATGGCACCTGGTCTCCGGGTTCCCTGCCCCTGGCTCGGGGCCTGCGTCATCTGCGCCACATGCCCCCAACCGCCCCCCGGCCCGCCATCCGGCGCCGTGGGAATGGGCCTAAGCATTCGCCCTACAACCGTCGGCGCGACACTTTGTGCGTACTACACGAGTCCTGACCGTTCCAATCCGCTGCTTTGGGGCGGTTTTAACCCGGCGGGCTGTCTGGGCTCTGTTGGGACTGCTTGCCTTCGGCGTTGGTCCCAACTGCGGAAGGGTTGGCCTGTCCCTTAGAGTGTCTCCTTGCCCCCTCCCCTTCGGCTTGTTCCTGCCCCGCCGCTTTTCCCGTACCCCACGCACGGACCTCCCCGGCGTGACAGTCCCGCCGCCTCTGCGTGCGTACCGGCCGGGCTGCCTTCTCGCCGTGCGGGCCCGTCGCAGCCCGTCGCCGTGCGCTCGCCCCCGCTCGCGCCGGGGGGCGCTGCGCCCTGCCCTGGTTGTGCCCCTTCGCCACTCCTGCCGCCCCCGCTGCTCGGCCGCGCGCCTAGCGCTCTCGGCTGTCCGCGGGCGCCTCCTCCCGTCGAGCGTCCTGCCCGCGGATCGCCCACCTAGAGATGCCAAGCCGCGCGGCTCCCGCCTAGCGGGCGTGCCCGCTGCGCGTGTTCGCTCGCTCTTCGCTCGGGCTCTCTTTTGTCTCCGCCACAGCCGCCCACCGACCGGCACTTTCGTTCGTCCCCTCTTCCCTCGCTTTCGTCCGCTTCCCACACGGTCCGCGCGCCTCGTGTTGGGCCCGGCGCTTGACGCAGTCGGGGGAGGCGCCGGGCGCACGTCGCGGGCTCGTCGCCCCTCTCGGCTGCTCCCGTCTCCTCTCCCTTCCCACCATCCCCGCGTTCCCCATCCTTAGCTCCGCTCCTGTGCGGCGGCCCTTGCGCCACAGGCCCTGCCCGGCTGCCCGCGCGGCGCCCTTCGGCGTCTGCCTGGAGGCAGCGCCCGGCTCCCACGTCCCGCGCCTTCGCGGCCCGCCCTCGGGCGAGGACTCCCTATGCTCCGTGCGTACAGTAATGGTTTGAGTGAAACAAGTTATATCGTAAAGAGGAGGATAGCACAGATTAAGACGGAGCATGTGTGTTCCATTCTGATAGACTCTCCATTGTGCAAGCAAAGGCTTTCATGGCCAGCATCCATAGATTTCTGTGGGTTTTTGGGCTATGTGGCCACTTCTGGAAGAATTTATTCCTGATGTTTTGCCTGCAGCTGTGTGGCTGGCATCTTCAGAGGATGGTTGCATGGAAGTGGTGGAGTATATATCTTTTGGGACCCTTGTTTGAGGAAAGTGGTTTTTTAAATGTTAAACAGTGGATTTAGTTTGGTGTTGTACTGTATTGAGTGGCGCAGCATGGAGTGTATTGTGTGAAGGATTTGTGAGGGGGATTTGTGTCTATTTAATTGGTAATCCAATGTCTGTGGGGAAGCCCCTTGAGCCTGGGAACTGTTAATTGCTTTGTTTTGAATCTTGATTTTGGAGTTTTTCAGGACTGTAGCCAAACTTCATTTACTTCAGGATTCTTCTTCCTGCTGAAGTTGTCCAGGGTTGTGGGATTTCAATAGCCTCTCTGTGCATTCTGACCTGTAGGATTGTTGACACAGTCATGGTAAACAAGGGTCCAAACGACAGGCCAAAATAAAGCTGCTTCGGGGGTGACTTTGGAGGTATGCTGTTAAAAATGACATATGCCTTTTAAGAGGCCAGAAGCGGTGCCAAAGCTGTGCTCCCGTCCTTAGCATGGCTTTTGGACTCTTACATCATTTAAAACAGCACACTTCCAAAAGTGACTGAAGCAGCTTTATTTGGCCTGTCTTTTGGGCCCAAAGTTTTGCTACTAGTTCTGAAAACACCAAAATCAAGTCTCAACACAAGCAAATGAACACACCCAGGCTCAAGGGGCTTCCCCGGACAATGGATTGCCAGTTTAAATAGCACAAATCCCCCTTGCATATCCCCCCAACATATCTCCAGGCTTTGCCTTCAGCACAGTATAATATGCCAAAGAAACTCCACCATTAACCAGTAAACCACCTTCCTCCCAAACAGGTGCACAGGTAATATGCTCCACATATTTCCATGCACCACTTTCTGAAGTGCTAGACACAGGTGCAGGCAAACGTCATGAATAATTCTTCCAGAGCACAGCACACAACCCGAAAAATCCACAGAATCTCCATTGTCTTTTATTAGGTGAGAAGTTACCATCTTTTTTGCTACCGCTCTTTTGGTCTGAAGGTTCAGTTGAAGCAGATGCTGAAACAAACTGCTGGAGATGAGATGAGATAAAGATAATGCTAATAACCTAAAAACTAGTAGCTTAATTTCCAAAATCTTGAAATTACTACATACAGCTTATTGTCTCAAAATAAACCTTCCCCTTGGATTAGAAAGCACAAAATGGGGGGGGGGGGGGGGGTGGGGGACGGGGGGAACGCCAGCAAAGCACCATTGACAGAAGGGGAACAATTATTTTACCCATTAAGAAGGCTGCTTTTCAATCTTATTTTCCATTTGGCAGAGCTTGAGGCACTTTTTATAGCTGAATGGCATCTGTTTTTACAATAAGAAGAATTGTGAGGCTGACTATACAATTGTTCTTCTGGTAGGCTTTATGAAATGAGAAGTCTTTCAAAGCTGCTGTTTCTCCCTGTTATCTAGCTACTTTTATATAGGCCCAGAAATCCCATTCTGTTTTTTTTTGTCTTTTGACAAGCATTTTGTGGGCCTGGATGTCATTGATACACAATATTGTTCTCGCCTTGAAAAAGACCAAGGGGAAATGCCTTCATCTATTTGAAGAATCAATCACAGAATAAATCCCAAAATGTTATACTCTTGTTTGAACAATTGGGACCTACCATCAGGAAGTCTCTCAAAAATGGACACTCATTTACACATAAAAAACCTTACTGCATAACAATGGAGAACAGCCGCAGTGGAGGAAACAATGTACTGTACAATATTAGGATAGCTATGAGACAGGTACAAGACTATTATAAAGCCATCCCAAAGGATGGTCTCTCTCAAGCCAAGACCCATAAGCCCTGTTCAAGTGTGACTAGTTGGAATGCACATGCAATGAGGACCGGCATTTTGCTGGCTTCATTTGTTGTCATTTCCTCACAGAGAAAAGCACATGAGAAAGAACCCTGATTTTCCAGTATACTTGCTTCTGTGGGTAGTGGAACTTCTCACGCCAGTTGGAAGAAATGTTTTTGCCAACAGTCTCAAGAATGTGATCAGGAGGGCTTTAAAGTGAGTTCGTGGAGGAGGGAGACAATGGCCTGTTACCGACAGCCAAATAAAGCTGCTTCGGTCACAGTGGAGGTATGGTGTTCAATGATGCATGCGTCCTAAGAGTCCAGAGCCACACCAAAGCCACACTCCAGTCCTTAGGGCTGGAGCATGCTGGTGCGACTTCTGGACTCTTAGGATGCATGCATCATTGAACACCCAAACCTCCACTGTGACTCGAAGCAGCTTTATTTTGGCTGTCTGTAACAAGCCAATATTATGGAAGGCAAAAGGGATGGAGAAAATAGTCAAACTGAATAGAGGAAACAAGACAATAGTGCAAGGACCCAACGTGGGAGGAAAAAAAAACTTGCACAGGCAGCAAGTAAAGAGGACCCATGGTCTGCGATGTCTCTACACTAATGCACAGGCAGGGGAAAGCAAGATGAACTAGAACTCCTAGTGCAACAAAGCAAATATAATAGGCATCACTGAACCCTGGTGGGATGAGTCTCACAACTGGAATGTAGAAATAGAGGGGTATACCTTTTAAAGAGAAATAGGCCCAAACAGAAAGGAGGAGGAATGCACTATATATATAAGAGATATTTACACCAGTGAGAGACCAGGACTTCAATCCTGGAAGCCAGGTGGAGAACATCTGGATAAAAATAAAGGGGAAGGAAACAACAAGATATGGGGAGTCTACTACAGACCTGAAGCAGTGGAGGAATTAGATGAGGCCTTTATAGAAGAGATGACTACACACTCAGAAAGGAGAGATGTAGTAGTGATGGGTGACTTCAACTAACCTGATATTTGCTGGAATTCAAACTCAGCCAATCCTCAAGGTCTAGCAAATTCCTCACTTGCCTTGAAGACATTTCATTTTCCAAAAGGTGGAAGAGGCAACAAGGGGGTCAGCTATTTTAGATCTGATCCTACCAACAAGGATGATTGGTTAATGGGTTGGAAGTGGTGGGATCATTAGGTGGAAGTGACCATGTTCTCCTGGGTTTTTTTATACAGTGGAAAGGAGAAGCCAGCATAGTCAGACACACATTCTAGACTTTAGGAGAGTTGATTTCAGTAACCTAGAGAAATACTGGGGGTGATCCCAGTGGCAGGAATATTAGAAAAGAGGGAGTTCAAGATAGATGGAGTTTCTCAAAAGGGAGAGTACTGAAGGCACAATTTGAAACAGTTCCATTGAAGAAGAAAATGGGAGGTGTCTCAAGAAACCAGGATGGATGACTAAGGAACTTTCAACTGAGCTAAGCTTGAAATGGAACATGTATAAAAATGGAAAAAAGGGGAAATCACCAAAGAGGATTCAAACAAATTGCTAGCCTGTGTGAGGTAAAGTCAGAAAAGCTAAGCACAAAATGAACTCGGCTTGCTAGAGGGTTAGAACAATAAAAGGCTTTTTTGGTATGTCCACAGCAAAGGAAAGAAGAAGAGAAGGAAATGATAGGGCCACTGCAGGAGAAGATGGCAAAATGCTACAGAAGACGAGAAAGCAGAATTGCTCAACACCTTCTTTGCTTCAGTCTTCTCAAAAAGAAAAGGGTGCTCAACCTGAGGCTAGTCGAGCAGAGGACAGAACAGGGGATTTCAGCACAAATAAGTAAGAGTAGTACAGGATACCTTGTTAATCTAAATGAATTAAGTTTCCAGGCCAGATGAACTACATCCAAGAGTATTAAAAGATTGGCAAACGTAATATTGGAGCCATTGGCAATATCTTTGAGAACTCCTGGAGGAGGAAAGGATGACAGCAGACTGGAGGAGGGCAAATGTTGTGCCCATCTTCAAAATGGGAAAAAAGAGGATCCCAACAATTATCATCCAGTTAGTCTGACATCTATACCAGCAAAGATTCTAGAGCAGATCATTAAACAGAGAGTCTGTGAACATTTAGAAGGCAATTCCATAATCACAAACAGTCAACATGGGTTTCAGAGAAACAAGTCATGCCAGACAAATCTTTTCTCTTTCTCTGATAAAATTACCACCTTAGTAGATGAAGGGAATGCTGTGGATATAGTATATCTTGATTTCAGTAAGGCCTTTGACAAAGTTCCCCATGACATTCTTGCAAAGAAGCTTGTAAAATGTGGGCTAGACAAGGTAACTGTTACATAGGCGTGTTCCAGACGGGCAAAAAGTACGTACTAGGTACGTACTAGGGTTAGGAATGGACATCCTTTATGGACGCCCTAACCCTAGTACGTACCTAATACGTACAAAATGGTGGCGCCCGTTCTACATGGGCGCCGCCATTGGGACATCACGACCGCGCAGCCTCCAAATGGAGTGGCGCGGAAGTGATGTCCCAGCCCCGCATGAGTTTGACTGGGGCGCCCTTTCTGTGGCACCAGAAGGAGCTCCAAAACGGAGCTCCTTCCAGGTTTGTGTCATTGGTGCAGCTTTTACACGGCTGCGCCAGCGACACAAATGAGAAAGGGGCTGTTGGGTGTCCTTGGGGCATGAGGTACTGCACTTAGGACAGAAAAATGAAGTGCACAGATATAGGATGGGAGACACATGGCTTAAAGAGACTACATGTGAAAGGGATCTAGGAGTCCAAGTAGACCACAACTTGAACATGAGTCAACACTGTGATACGGCAGCTAAGAAGGCCAATGCAATTTTAGGGTGCATCAATAAAAGTATAGTGTCTAGATCAAGAGAAGTAATAGTGCCAATGTATTCTGCTCTGGTCAGGCCCCACCTGGAATATTGTGTCCAGTTCTGGGCACCACAATTCAAAAAGGACATTGAGAAACTGGAGCATGTCCAAAGGAGGGCAACTAAAATGGTAAAGGGTATGGAAACCATCTCCTATGAATAACAACTTAGGGAGCTGGGTATGTTTAGCCTGGACAAGAGAAGGTTAAGGTGATATGATAGCCCTGTTTAAATATTTGAAGGGATGTCATATTGAGGAGGGAGCAAGCTTGTTTTCTGCTGCTCCAGAGACTAGGACCCGAAGCAATGGATGCAAGCTACAGGAAAAGAGATTCTACCTCAACATTAGGAGGAACATCCTGACAGTAAGGGCTGTTCAACGGTGGAACACACTCCCTTGAAGTGTAGTGGAGTCTCCTTCCCGAGGTCTTTAAACAGAGGCTGGATGGCCATCTGTTGGAGATGCTTTGATTGGGAGTTCCTGCATGGCAGTGGGTTGGACTGGATGGCCCTTGTGGTCTCTTCCAACTCTACAATTCTATTATTCTATGGACGATATTTGCCACTCCATTCTGAAGTCACTCCGGGCTCAACCATGTGAATTCACGTTATAACGTAATAGATTATCACACGTTATTGCTTTCTATGGGGAGTCATTCTGAGGCAGATCCAAAGTCAATCCAAAGTGACTCCTGATGTAGGTCAATTTGGTAACAAGCGAATTCACGAAAATTGTTTTCAAGCTCACTTCGATTTCATTCGGAATTGGTCTGGTGTGGAATGCAACTTTGCTTCTGTCCTGGTCTCTCTCTGGCTTTCCTTCACAAACAAAGATTCAGGAAGGACTCATCCTGCGCTTTCTACAAGCATATTGATGACTAAAATGGCCAATCCGAGATAAATAAGTCCGGATGCAGAAAGCACAGTAGAAAGTCTCCTTGGGTGATGTTTCTGGGTTGTGGTTCTTTCTGTGTTGTCATTTCTCTTTGAGACTCATTCGGCGTGTGTTTTCAAAAAAGGCTGCAGCATTGTAGATAGTGCATCTCTATGCCTCCCAATGCGAGGCCAGGGCAGACCATTGTTGGTGATCAATTTGGCCGTACCAGAGATGTTGTTTCAGGGAGTCCTTGTATCTCTTCTTTGGAGCGCCCCTCTTACACTGACTTGTGGCGAGTTCACCGTAGAATACTATTTTGGGGAGGCAATGGTCCTTCATCCTAAAAACATGTCCTGCCCAGCATAGTTGTGTCCTCAATAGCATGGCCTCAATGCTAGTGATCCCTGCTTGCTCAAGGACAGCAACATTTGTCACATAGTCAGTCCAGTGTATATTTAGAATTGTGCGTAAACAGCACTGATGGAAGCATTCGAGGAGTCGTAGGTGTTGGCGATAGGTGACCCATGTTTCAGACCCATAAAGGAGAATACACAGTACAATGGCTCTATACACACTGATTTTTGTGCTTCTCCTCATGTGTTTGTTACTCCAGACTCTCTTGTGAAGCCTTCCGAATGCACTATATGCCTTTGCTAGTCTGTGATTGATCTGTCCTGGTACACCACCACCCCCAAACCTCCTAGGTGGAAAATTTCCCATGATGCGGCACTGCAATATTGCTCCATTTGCTTCCGGTACTCCCTCCGCTTCCATTGCTGCTGAGGGGGAAATGCAGTTGTTTCTGATGCTACTTGGGAAAGGGCAGAGAGCTACTGGGAAATTAATGTATTCACGTTTTAACATAGACAGAGCAGAGGGTGGGCAGTGGGTGGAACATGCCTCCCCTCTCGCACCGGTTGCTTTGCTTCACAAGCAACTTTTTTTTACAGATTGTACAAATGCTAGTGCTTTTAGATTGATAGAATGTGTGTGAATGCTTGTGCTACATATGTGTGTATAGGAAGGAGACATGCTGGCGAGCAGGGGAAAAGCAGCTGTTTCCGATGCCACTGGGGAAAGGGCGCAGAGACCCATAGAAAGGCAGCTTGTTTGGATGCAAAAACGGAACATAAAGCCCATGGGAAGGCTGCTTGTTTGGATGCAAAAATGGACTAGAAAGCCCAGAGAAAGAGTGCTACTTTGAATGCCAAAATGGACTAGAAAGCCCAGAGAAAGAGTGCTGGTTTGAGTGCCAAAACAAACTAGAAATCCTAGAGAGTGAGTGCTGGTTTGAGTGCCAAATCGGGCAAGAAATGCCAGAGAACATGAAGCAATTATTCATGTGAAGCTAGCATTCACGTGAAACAGGAACCAGGAAGTGGCCCCTTCTTCACCCCCGAAGTGCAAAGGTTCACGATGCGTTCAGAGCCCCACTGAGCAATGTGCAAGGGTGCCAATTCAAATTGATGAATCCACACGGTATGTACTGGTGTGATAATTTATGTTGCACTCACTCCGCTTTACCTCAGGAATGACCACAATTTTGCTCTTCACGTGAGATCATTTATCACATAAATTGCCTTGGATTCGAATTGACTCTGCTTCCCCTTCCATTCAGACTGGCTTTGGATTGGAGTTCCAATTTCATGTGTGATAAACTCCTATGATTCTATGATTCTAAGTTGGTGAGTGAGGCTATGAGAAGATTCATGGGGGCAATGGAAAAGCTACAGATGGATAAGGAGGTTTGGTTGGATATTTTGTAGATGAATGAATTTTGTCATCATGAAGGCATGCAAGTACATTAGGGGTATGCACCAACCATAACATTTTGTCAAAGCCAAATTGACTTTTGCCAAATCACCCAGTTGGGCTCCATAATCAGTATCTTGGTTGGTGCAAAATCCAGTTTTCACAAAAATGACCAGTTTTCTTGTGCTTGGTGCAGGCATATTAGTTGGTGAGGCAATGAAAGCCTTACTGGTCTCTTATTTTAAAGCAACAAGGGATATCTCTTCAAATACTATATTCTACATAATTTAATATAATATTGT
Organism: Sceloporus undulatus; assembly: GCF_019175285.1. Classification (NCBI taxonomy): domain Eukaryota; kingdom Metazoa; phylum Chordata; class Lepidosauria; order Squamata; family Phrynosomatidae; genus Sceloporus; species Sceloporus undulatus. The sequence goes on along the minus strand of NC_056525.1, from coordinate 196,232,056 downwards.
TAGAATATACAGTGACATCAAAAAGTCATTTTTAATATTCACTTTTACTTCTTTCCTTTCGTGCCATAATAGACGTCTGTTTGAAGTCAATCCAGCAGTGTAACTAATGAGTGGAGTAGCAACACGAATAGCTGCAGGCAGGCCTATGAAAATCCTATGACGCTGCCTTTTCAAGACTTGGGGATTAGCAGCTGTGCATTTCTCTGGAAACTTGCATGCCAGACCCTTACCTTTTAAAGGGGAAACAGGATAGTCAGAGCACTGCTCATTAATGAAAACAAAGAGTTGTTGATACTGCTGGTGAAGCATCAGCTATCATCTCTTCCATGGAATTTTATTTTATTTTGAAATAACAAAGGCAACAAAAAAGACCAGACATAACAATGCAACAAGATCACCTAAGAAATAAGAGACATATTGATTATAGTCATTAGCATATCAAGCATATACTTATAGGACTGTGGGGAGGGGTGGGCAAGGAAAGTCACACTATAATCAGGGACTGAACAAAGAAGTTACCTTGCATACAGTACATAAGAGGGATATGTGTTAGAGAGAAAGAAAAACTGATAGACAGAAAGAGATAAGAAACAGAATACACCATTTGGTATGTGATTGGAATCTAAAAGAAAATTGATTTTGGAATTTTCATTAATTCATTTGAGATTAGTTATACTACCACTAGTTCTGTTGCTTAATTGTTAGGATACTATGGGGAAATATCTTAGTTCCCTGTGGAGTTACAATCTTACATTCTTTGGCAGCTGGGTGGAAAAATACTCCAAGCTATATGACTACAGGATTGCAGCATTTTATCTGCTGTTGTTATTTGTTGTGGTGGTGTTAACTGCCCTCAAATCAACTTGGATCTATGGTGACCCTATAAATGAGATACGTACAAATCACTCTATCAGCAGCAGCCCTGCTCATGTCTTGCAGACTCACAGCTGTGGCTTCCTGGATTGACTTTACCTAACCAAGCATGAAAATTGGAGGAAGGAACACCAACAATTTAAAATATGCAGAAGGCACCATACAATTAGCAGAAAATAGCAAAAACCTGAAATGGTTACTGACAAGTAGTAAAATTTCTTCTTCATTAGCAACAGAAAAGTCACTTCCCTTCCGGATCCAGACTGCCCTGCTCTATGCAAAGCTAACTGCCCCTTTCTTAGGCAAAGAACATTGACTTACTCAAGAAATCAACAACAAGAAGAAGAGTTGTTGTTGTATTGAATTTCTCAATCAATCCCTGTACTGCTACATCTGGAAAAACCTTTAGGTGCTATATTGGTAAAACTTGGTGAAACACTCCCTGTAGCAGATATTTCCAGCCAGAAAGTTGTCCTGACCAAGCTGTTGTCGCTGCTTTGGACCCCAGTCCCAAATTTGTAATGTTAATACAGGTCTAGTGCCTTAAGAGGGATCAAAAGAGTGGAAGGGAAGCAGCTTAAGAGAAGAGTGGGTGATGGGGAAGAGAGAAACTAAATTACTGCATTACATCTTTATAGTGCTGCTATTCCACTTTAACAACTGCTCTGGCTATTTCCTGTTGCATTCGCCGTTTAAGGAGGGGCATTTAGAATTCTCAGCCAGGGAGCTCTTGGGCATCACTGAACAACAAACCCCAGAATGCAACAAGAGGCAGCCAGAGCAGTAAAAGTGGAATTGCAGAGCTATGAGAGTGTAGTGCAGTAATCTAGAAACTCACTCCTGCTCCCATCTGAGGCTGTAACACAACACAACAGAGAAGAACCCATCTGGACATACCTCCAACATTTCACAGAAGAAAATTGGGACTTGTAAGGCTAGGCAACATCAGTGTGTATTCAAGATGATAGAAATTATTAATGAAAGAACAAAAAAGCTAGAAGAGGCTGCAGCAGATTGCTTTTGCCTGAGCCTACAAGGAAAGGCAAGATTCCACCCACTTCTGTCCTCTCTCCCACTGAGTTGAGTGAAAACTACTTGTGTACTTTGAACTTAATTTGCAGCAGCTGAAGTAAGATGGGGACACAAAGGAAAGCAGGAGGAAGAGGAGAAAAATGGGGATGTTTTAAAAACAGCTGGAAAAGTAGGACAATGGAAGATTAATTGGAAGTCTTTGGACAAAAACACTTCTTTTGCTAATGCATGTTTTGCAACCTGCCTCCTTTTTGCCCTCACACCTATTTGTAGCATGTCTTGTGGTTTAAAAACACTGCTGCTTGTGACAGGAGGGGGTGTCTTTCTTGCTTTCTTGCCAAGCATTAGTCTTTGCTGGAGTCTGTGTTTTCTTTAACCATCCCTCGACAACACTTCACTACTGACCACTGTTGCTATCAAATGCTGTTGACTTTTTTGGTACTATTGATCTTTCCCAGAAAAAGCTGTTACTCTTGTTCAAGTGTTTGTAATGACCTACTTCTTTTTTAAGAAAAAAAAAATACACCCTCTTTTTCTTTTTATTAGATTATCATGGGTCAGCATTAATTCCAATAATGTTATGCTAACACAGTTTTATTCTGGCTTTTAGAGTTTTCCAACCCTGAAGCTCCTTTCTCCATAATCGACAACCCATCCTGCTTCTCATTAAAGGATTTTAGCCGTGTGTTTTGCTCCAGTCACAGAGCTTCAAAAGAGCCTACATTTGGCTGGAAAACTGTATTTTGTACACCCTTCCTTTTCTTTTGCATGCCAATTGCGGGAGAAACTAATCATATTTACTTATTTTATTTCTTTAGATGCCACATATTATATCTGACCTTTCTAGTCTCTCATTGCTTAGAACTGACAGATTTGTTGCAAGGAAGGAAGGAAGGAAGGATTCTCCTGGCTGCACAGGCATTGAGATGTGGAACATGGGATTGAATTCATTTCTATATTATCACAGCAAAGGGAAGGAGAATTGGTAATCATTGCAATGTCAGATGAGTCTTGCACTGCTCTCTTGGCTGCACTAAATGCCCACCTTGCATCTGAAAGCATTTTAGATGGATGCTTTAATCTTTCGATGGATGATGTCTTGATGGAAACACAGAATACATTGTATTAAAATAACAACAGCTCCATCAACCAGCTGAACCAGGTAACAATCTGATTACCATGACAGCAAAATAATGAATGGAATAGTCTAGATAGAAAGAGCAAAATAAATAAATAAATACAATTAATATATGAAGCGAAGGGAAAACACATGAAAGACCCTACTAGATCCAATTTTGCCTCATTGTTTTGGGGGTAATGCTCAGCGCCCCATCCCCTGTCTAGTCTTAGCTTTAGCAAGAGCATCCTCCTCTTCTAGGACTGATGGAAATTGCAATCTTAGGCTAGTTATGATTGAGACTTGAACTCTGCCCCTATTTTGTGAAACCCCTGTGTTGACCAGCCATGAAATAACAAGGCCAGACATGATTAGTTGGATTAAACAGAGGCCATTTTATTGACCTATAACCTATTCGTCAATGCCACTGCAAGCCAATTGTCCAAGTACCAACAGATACAGTATGGGGGTATTTGAGGGGAAAAAACCAGTAAAGGTGGGGAAAGTCCTACCCAGCCCCTGGACAACCAGTTAAGCTCACACTGCATGGTGGGTGGGTCGCAGAAATCAATGAATATGAGAGAGTGACAGGTTTAAGTAGCCTCAGTGATCGTCCCATCTCATGGAACTACTTGGCCAATCAGGCCAAGTGGAAAGCCATCTGGTGTCCCTTCATGGCGGCCAACAACCCCCCCCCCCCCCCCCCGCGCGCGCAGCAGCTGTTGCTATGTGTTTTGGGGACAAATTGTTGGAGGTTGAAGGTGCAGTCCCTGCCCCGCCACCCCCCTACCCCCACACACATGCATACCTGCCGTTTAAAATGTAAATCATTGCTCCTGAGAGTACTAATACCCTTTTTTATTTTTTCAGTGAGAGGGAACTATATGGGCCATGCACCATGTTTCCCACCTCTGCCACAGAGACAAATAATGTGTTTGTCATAAAAATAACAGCTTAGGTTCTGTAATAGAAGTCAAATTTTGGAGACCTCTTTAGGGTATGAGACCAGAGGCAAGATCAACACTAATCTTACAAGCCACTTACATTTCACAGGCATTTGGTATTCTAGGTATTTTAAACTGCTGCCACATGTATAAACAATTGACAGAACTTGGCAATATTCATGTCTACTGAACAGCTTCTGGACTTTGATTCTCTGCAATACAGAGCCATACACCTGCTTGAAAAGATCTATATAATTATTTACAAGGATGCAAATTAAAACAAGCTGTTTCATAAAAGTTATTAAAATAATCTCATTAGGTAGGAGATCTGTGCAGAAATGGAAGGGAGACAGAAAGGGGGAAATTATAGAATGGAAGATGCCAATCTAAATGTATTGAGTTGTGAAACATTTTAATTTGCATGCAAATTAAATATTGAATTAAAAAGCCCCAAGAAAATTAAAGTGTGAACTATTTTGGAAATAAAAGGAGTGACTGAATCATCAAAATGGAGATTCATCTTCACTTGTTCCTTTTTATTTCAGACAGATAGAGAGATGTTTATTATTTTTTTCTGTTTATTCTATTAACCTATTATTTTCCTGTGGCAGACATGATGGCATCACATAACCCTGTTGCAAAATATTTGTAATAAGGTGACCACCAATGAAATGCAAAATGTACAAAGAAAGAAGTGTCATAGAATAAATTGGCAGTTACATCGCAGTAAACATGCATAGGTGCACACTGCCATACATTCTTTTCAAACGCAGAGCAGTGCAAAATAAAGAAGCAGGAAAGGATTACAGTATGAACATTTACAATCTGGAACCATCCATTGAATAGTGATTAGGGTATAGATTCCCTGGAATCAGCTGGACTGGAGCAGAATGAACTCTCAGATATATGGCATGATTACTGTCAAAATGTTCCTCCTCCTTAGTGAGGTCTATGTGGCCATAGAGTTCATAAGCAGATTGCTACTAGCAGATTGCTCAGCCTCTTGAAAAAAGCCATGGCTGCAACTGAAAAGCAAACAGAGGCCCAGTACAGATACTTGCTAGGGTTGCCTCGGGGCGTCACTTACAGATGCCCCACAACCCTAGTACGTATTCCGTACATCAAAATGGCAGCACCTTGTACACACGGATGCCGCCATTTTGACTCAATGGACGCTTAGCATCTGCATGTCGTGGCGCACTTGTGACATTTTTTAAAATAACCTTTTGCTTCAGATCTTTCTGGAAGATCCAGAGCTCTCCATTGCAACACTGGGCAGCTGCATATAACTTGTTCTACTCTGGTGCCTAGTGCCACCGTTGCTGGAACAATTTACTCACTGTTAGTTCAGAACAATGTGCCCAACCATGGGGTGCATGTGCCATGGATTGCCCAAGCCAGCTTCAGGACCAAAATACTCCAAGCTGTTCCTCGAGTATTCTGACCTGTGTAGACCTGGCCCAACACTAACTTAGGCGCGTTACAGACCGCCTGAAATTAGCAGTCTGCCAGCGCTGCCAGTTGCTGCGTCCAGAAACCGCAGTGGTCAAACCGCGCGGTTCCCGGACGCAGCAAAAAGAACCCTGAAAATGGAGCTTCTTTTTGTGCCCTGGAAGTGGCTCCACAAATCGCTAGTCACGCATTCACTGCGTCACTTCCACCGCATGACGTGCGGACGCTATGCGTCCTCTATGCCAAGATGGCGGCTCCCGTGTAGAATGGGTGCCACCATTTTGTACGCGCTCCATGCGTACTAGGGTTAGGAGCATCCAGAAGGGACGTCCCTTCCTAACCCTAGTACACGCAGAGCGTGTACTTTTGGCCCATCTGTAATGGGCCTTAGAGATAGGATATACAATCCATCCTTGCCTTATGCAGGGGATCCATTCCGGATCCCGCCGCATAAGGCGAATTCCGCCTATGCTCGAGCCCCATTGGAAACAATGGGGCTCGTGCGTGGTGGCACGGCGGCGCAGGAGCGCGCGGGGCGCAACGGGCGCATGCATCCATTCAATTGAATGGGACGCGCCACCCCTTCCGCCCCGCAGTTTGAGCGCATATGCTCAAGGCCGCGTATGGTGCGCTCGCGTATGGCGCGGGCACTCTGTATCCATGTTAGTCTGTAGAATCAATGGCGGTATCCAGACTGGCACTTTGCGCCAGCTTGGATACATGCTAGGGTTGCCTCGGGGTGTCCTTTACAGACACCCCTCAACCCTAGCACGTAACCGTGGCGTGGTAATGGCTGCACCCTGTCTACATGGGCGCTGCCATTACGACATCACGGCCGCACTGCCTCCAAATGGAGCAGTGCGGGCATGACGCACATGCGCTGCTGCAGGGCGCTTGTGGTGCCCTTTCAGCCGCGCCAGAAGGAGCTCTGAAATGGAGCTCCTTCTGCCACTTGTATCACTGGTGCAGCCTTTACACGGCTGCACCAGCAATACAAAAGAGAAAGGGGCCCTTCTCTCTTTCCTCTCACTGTCGGGGTGTCCTTGGGGCATGAAGCCCCAAGGACACCCCTTTCCAAGCCGCAGGGAAGCGGCTTTTTGCCACTTCCCCAAGGCCTGAAAAAGCGGTGGATCAGGGCCTCCAGGCTGACATTGTGGCTGCTGAGGCTCCAATCCGTCAGGGAAAGGGGCAGGTGCAGGCCGCCCCGAAGGGGCGGTCTGTATCCCGCCAATATTTTCAGTATGTTTCCATTAAGCTCCTTCCCTCCTGTCTGTCCCTGGCTTCCTCTCCACCAAAAGCATCTGAAGAACTAGACTGAAGTCTATGAAAGCTCATGCTGCCAACTTCTTACTTCCTTTCTCTAAGAAAGTATTTCTCTAAGAAAGTATGTTATAGTTTCTAAGGTGCTACAAAATCTCTCTGTTAGAGATAAGTTGTTGGTTTCCATGAATACAGAAACTGTTGAGATTTTGTGTGCCTAATAAGGGTGATAACATGGAACCAAACACATTTTTTTTTAAAAAAATCTAGGGTTGCATGCCCAGAACTTTCCAGCATATAGACTGATAAATAGAAAAATAGTTCTGATAACAACAACCAGCTGCTTGAAAAAGAAGCGTAGTTTATTTGCTTGTGCACTATTATAAAGCAAAACATTACTGGAATGAACCAGTATACTGAAATGATTGTGGGCCGATATAAGAGCAGGAATAATATGAGCATAAGTGTTCTGAACTGACTCATTAGAAAACAAAGAGGTAGCTAAATAAGATAGTGTAAACCCAGAGGAGTCACATAGTATGTTTTCATGGAATTACCCACAATAAACTGAAGATTGAAAAGTAACACTTATAATAAATAAAAATACAAAGAAGGGAGGACAAATATTAGCCTATACTGCCTTTAAATTATGTGTAGATTTTAAATTTCCCTTTGTATATTATTATCAAGAACACATTAAAGAGAACCATATAAAATGCTGATTCTTCATGAAAATGATGAACTCCTGTACATGGTGGGCTACCTGAACTGTGTAGATTTCTCTCCTTGGTTATGTGCTGGTCTTCTGGTTCCTTCTTTTCTCTACTATCCTCTGTCTTGTTTTAAATCACTTTTATCATAATAAATTACTTTTGTGTAAAGAGAAACCTGAGCTAGTATGGGTTGTTAGTAGTCCAAAGTTTAGATAGTGGGAAGTCAATCTGAAGCAAGGGAAACCAAGTCAGAAAGGATGTGCAGACAAATTGCTAAGACTCAGTCCCAGATTCAATGAAAACAATGCTGAGTTTCCACACTGGCTTGGCTGCCTTCTATAAAGCGTGATGGACATTGCTTCCAGATGTGTCCTTAATCTATAGAGGCTGATGGTTAAGTGAGAAAAGCTGGGGCTGATGTGCCAGGCCCCTCCCCAAACACTGTTGTGGTGCTGCTATCTCAGAGAGAGGCAGAACAACTTGCTTTGTCAACTATTCTCTGGGGACTCAACTGGACACATTGTAAGAAATTTGCCTTAGGCTGCTGCCACACTGTAGACTTAATGCAGTTTGACACCCTGTGTCATGGCACCATCCCATGGACTCCTAAGATTTGTAGTTTGTTGTGGCACCAGAGCTCTCTGAGATAGGCTAAATATATCAGAAAACTACAAATCCCAGAATTCCATAGCATTCAGCCATGATACTTAAAGCAGTGTCAAACTGCACTGTTTCTGCAGTGCAGTTTCAACTGATGCAGCCGATACATTCTTCTATGCTTGAGATAGAATGTGGTAGGCTGGCAACAAAACAATACTCAGCATCTGGAAAAGTGATTGTACTTTCTGGAATGGCTGGAGGGTGCCTCCTTGTTTCTTAATTTTGCTTATTTCGTTCTATCTTTTTTGGCACATCTGACTGACCCATCTGCAAATATTCAAACCTATAAGAAAAACAGTATCAGCAACATTTGTAAAGCCTGAAAGAAATTTCTTTCATAACTGTCAGGGTCTAGTAAAACATTGTTGACCAAAGAAAACCAAACACTAAAATCAACACTCTCCTCCTCTCCCTCCCTCCCTATTAAAATGTGTTGTTCTTGTTCATTAAAACAAAAGAAATACTACTGCACACACTCTTGACAGTTTCCAGGTGTTGTGGCTGTCTGATAATCATTATAACAGTGGTGCACACTGGGAGTTAAAGTAATGTTCCCCTGAAATATATTTAATAACACAGCAGGTTTCAAGGGCTTAAGAAGCTCCAAGGAAGGAAAATGATTTTGTCTAGAAGACAGGAAGACACTGGAAACACTGAACACTTGAATAATGAGCATTTCTTCTTGTTACTTAAGAAGAAGGATAGATATTGGCTTGAATAGTACGGATTTATCTTTCTATTTTATATCTTCCCTCAGGCCTATTCTCATTATTCAGTTTCTCGCACACCCTCTGTCTTAATGCATGCATTTATATATACAGTATATATAGCAATCCTCATTTCTAGTCTTTTGACTGCAAAAATAGTTAGCTATATTTGTAAATGTATCTGAGCAATAGCAGATGAACTATAAGATGCTACCTATGTATGTATGGAAGGGGCACTAGAATTCCAGTATGCATCCATTTTCTTCTTCTTCCTTATATAATCATAGAATCGTAGTGTTGGAAGAGACCGCAAGGGCCATGCAGTCCAACCCCCTGCCATGCAGGAGCTCTCAATCAAAGTATCCCCAACAGATGGCCATCCAGCCTCTGCTTAAAGACCTCCAAGGAAGAAGACTCCATTACACTCCAAGGGAGTGTGTTCCACTGGCGAACAGCCCTTACTGTCAGGAAGTTTCTTATAAGTCGAGAAACTGAGCAAAATTTGCTGTTTGTGTCATCATTTCCATAAAATGCATTATTCAACTCTTCTTGGTGCTAGAACTTTCATTTTAAAAGCCACTCAGTCCTGTTTATATTTCTGTTAGGTTTTTTTCCCCTTGGTAATTTGTTTCATTTTTAGAGCTTGCTTATAGCCACAGGACATGAAGTCATTTGTTCAGTGATTGTGTGTGACCTTTAATATTCTTGCATGTTTTATGGCTATCCATCCAAATCCTTTTGCTTACAGCCTTTGAGACATTTGTATTAATTTATGAATGTTGTCAAACTCACATGTGCTCCTGCCCTGCCAGACAGTCTCACTGCAATAGTCTGAGTTTCTCTTGCGGAAGATATGTGAACATGTGTGCAAAAAAGCCTGATTAAAAATAATAATTGTAAGTCACTCTGATAGCCATTAGGGCTGAAGGGCAGGGTATAAATACCATAAAGAGAGAGAGAGAGAGAGAGGAAGTACAGTGAGCCCTTGGTTACAAGACTCCTTCCCCTGCAGATACTAAAATCTGTGGATACTCAAGTCCCATTAAATAGATTGGGATAGTGACATGGTGTCTCTTATATAAAATAACAAAATCAAGATTTGCTTTTTAGAACATCTGTGTGTGTGCGTGCATTTTCAGTCTGTGGATGGTTGAATCTGTGGATATGGAGGGCCAACTGTATGTACCTACTCCATTATTATATTTATATTCCAGTTTTCTCTTGAAGGAATCCAAGGCCATTACAAAGTGGCATATTTTTACATAGTGGTCATATACAGATTGAACACCTGGAATTGAGGGTTAATACTACCTAACAATTTCCCTCTCTGTGCTCTGTATCTAAGGTCAGAACAGAGTGTTTGGTTTAGATTCTCTTCTACAACCTGTGGACAAGGCAGTAGAAACCATAGTCAGAATTTGCAGTCCAATCATAGTAAAAAAAATTATTATAATATTTATATTCCCGTTTTCTCTTTGAAGGAATCCAAGGCCATTTTTTGTGATTCTTCCTTCCTTCCCCCTCTATTTGTATTCAAACAGCTCACAAAAAATGTTGTGATATATGGTAAGCTGGGAATAAATGGTTGGACCAAAATTATCCAGTTTGCTTCACAAAAATGCAGGGACCTTGACATTAAAAAATTTGAAAACATTAATGAGAGATGGTCTGGGAGGTTTGGGGGGATCTGGGGGAAAAACTTTGAGGTAGAAAAATAGGGAATAGATCACATGATTCCCAACTTGGATATATGCAGATGGGATACTTTGTGGAAGAAAGCTAAAATAATATGAAGTTGAAAAAATGTGAAGATAAAAGAATGGAGCATTTTGTATTTTAAAAAAACCCTATATTATGGTCTGGATTTTCAGGAATAAAAAGAAACACAGCAGAAGACATGTTCAAAACCAAACATGTTAAATCATATAAAGGAAAGAAATACTGAAGTAAATTGTTGCTGCTATTATCTTTCTTGCAGAAAGAGGTGTTGCATTTTATATTGACTAGCAGATGATCACCCCACATTAGGTCAAAAATTATTATCAGGTGATACTTTTTTGTATGCAACATTTGAGAAATGGGAAATTAGATAATAGGAAATGAAGTTCATATAAAAATGATTGAGCAGATTGAAGAGGCAAAGTACTTTCCATTTATTGGTGATCATCCATGCCTTATCTTTTCATACTAATTGAACAGAGGGCATATGTAGAAGGGGCAATTAAACTGTTTTCACCCAGGCCTCACCGTGACCTCTCTACACTACATGGGACCAAATCCCCAGTTTGAGTGTGGACTGTCTTAATGACGTGGGACCAGTTCCCCACCAAATCCACCCTATCCCTGCCTAGAATAGTTTTTAAAAACCTCACCTTTTGCTCCAGATTTTGTAGGAAAATCCAGAGCACTTTGTAGCAATGCTGGTGGCTGTTTACACATGCCTCCCACTGTGCTGTTCTGAGCAAGCACCCCTGGTGCAAAGCTCTCCCTCTTGAGGTCACAACAAGGAGCCTAGCCACATGACTGATGCTAGGCATTATATTTCTGAGCTCAGAGGGAGCGACTCATGGCAGCAGTGGTAGCACAACAAAATACTGTATAAATATCTGCCTGGTGGCACTCCAGAGTGTGGAGGTAATGGGGGGAATCTGGGGCAACTCTGGGACCAGAATATTCTAAGAGCAGCCAAAAGCATTCTGGCTGGTGTGGATGAGCCCAGAGAAATAAAGAAGTGTTTTTTGTGCTTTGGGTCAGCTGATAGCTGAAAAAAGCCTGCATGAAATTATCACCCAGAAGTTAGTGTTGTCATCAACACTATGTTTAGGGGACCTACATATATCACAAAGAATTTGAGTGTGAATATCAGGATCTGCATAAAAAGGAACAAACCGTTGTGTTTGTAGCTTCTGCAAGTCATTTCCTGAACCTAAACAGGCCTACTAGCATGGATGATACCCTTCATGCAATAAAGCTGTTTAAATTTCTTGATACTTTATATGCTTTCTTTTCAAAATCTGCATACAGATGGAAAATATTTTAAGACAATATTGTTTGCTACCCCACAAAACCTCAAAGCTTAGCTTGAAAAAATTGTGAGAAAACAGAGTTTTCCAGAGAAAATACTAAACTCTTGTCATCTATTATGATTGTATTTTGGAGCTCTTGATAAATTTTGCCAGCAATTTCAAAAATGAAACAGTTGTTATGTGAGAAGCAAACTCTTTGGTAAAGAGAATGAAAACACATGGGGTTTGTTATTCTGGCACTTTTATAGCAGTATTCTGACATAAAAGTGCTGCACAGATTTGACTGTATTTTGAAAAAAAAATGTTATAGAAAACAGGTCTGAATATTGTGTCAGGGGAAAAATGTTTTTCCTCATCATCACCTTTATTGCTTATATGTGGGGCAGCTTTGAAAAAATTGAAGATGAAATTTGGTATTCAAGTGGAATATTCAGATGAAAGATCACAGCTCAGAGACACCAAACAATTTTCCCAGATGGAAAAGATGACTGAAAGGTAAAAACCAGAAAAAAGTTCAAGACTTGGATAAAATTGAAATGAAGCAGAGAAATGTTCCTGTGCTTACACAGAGGCTGTGAATGGCCTTTTCCCTCAAAATCATAGTCCAATGGAAAGGGATATAGAAGGTTTAGTAAGAGCTCACACAAATGCTCTCTCCTGCAATATTGCAAAGGGATTTAAGATAAGGAATAGGTTGGAGTATTTCCATATAGTATTACCATAAATATCTGCCTTTACCTAACTACTAGTTTTCATTTCTGACATAAAAAGAGGGGTTCCCAAATTACTTCTTATTAAATATACATGCATAATTGAATGACAGTTGGCCAGAACTGCATACCAAATTTTAAATGTTACAATTGTACTTCCATTCTCATTCTCTATGAGCTGATCAAATTCTGGCATAACCTCTATTGATTTTAATGGGTTTATTTTTAGGATTAATTTGGCTTAATATCTACTTTTTCTATTTATAACCAGCTACAAAAAGATGAATGCAATAGAGATGTCAAGGAATATGTTACTGCATGCTCAAGCAGACAATAAACCCATAATGTAAAACTTCATCAACAAAAAATCCAATCTGATGAATTTCTCAATTCACTTTGTGGCATCTGTTCTGTAAATGGTAGCCTGGCAAAAATTATTGCAAGATATATTTCTCCATCTATTTTCCTGGGAATGGGCATGGATACTTCCCTGTTCTTCCTTTTAACATGAGCTTTTAAAAACTTAAATGTTTCTGTATAGCATACTGTGATTTCAAGCTGGGCTTTATATCCTCTCTTCTTTTGTCTCCTTCTTTATCTTTGGAGGAAAAATGTGGAAGAAAAAAACACAATTTTTTGTTTACAATGGCTGTCATTACTCAATCAAGCTACTCATGAAAAGAGCTTAGTTCCTGCTGTTTGCTGCCATCCAAAAGAAAGCATTACCTCTGGAAGGTAATTGCATTCTCTAGCACCACATAAGACTAGAAACAAAAGCTGTGGTTTTATAATGCAACCCAACTTTCTTTTGTGGACAATATATCCATTCAGCTATATAATGAAAAGGAAGTATTATGCCATATGGTTGCCCACTCATAGAAAGTTCCCTTCAAGTAGGCTAAATGCCATTCTCTCTTCTACTTTACTATTGATTTCCATTTTAATTCTTTGGAGCAGGATGAGAAAGCTGTGGTCTTCCAGATGTAATGGAGTAATAGTACTATAATTCTGTTGTATGAATAGGCCACTGGCTAAGCATCAACACAGTCCTCACAGACCCTGAGAGGTCCGTGCAGGGATGCTTTGCTGAGAAATCCAGTAATATGACCGACAGTAACTGAATAATGTCTATGGCTGGCCAGAAAGTTCTGTCATTTGTTCAGTATGCATGTCAGTTAGTAAATGGGTTGACAGAGGTGCAGCAGAGCAGAAGATAGTATGTATCTCTTAGTTCCAATCCAAAGAGCTCTTTGATTTACATGTTCTTATAGTTTTCTTTCCACTAAATTATATAAAAGCAACTGACTGTATAGGGAAAGGAGGTCAGTGCTGAACAGTAAAAGATTTTTGAAAAGTCTTTATGAAAATATTTCCTTTTGAATTTAGGCCTTTTTGATATTAAATTTCTGTCTTGGTGGTGTACAGACTGTTGTCATGACATCTGCCATCTAAACATGGACCAAACTTGCTCAGCTTCATCAACACTTCCTGACAGTTTCATGGTTCTGAAGTAGGAAGGGAGCAATTTTTAAATTGGCAGATCCCCTTTCTGTTCCCTACCTCCACAAAAGAAAGAAGATTGGCTGCCACCCCACCTATCAGTCTAAATGTCTCAAGACATCCTTACTGATCCAACTGTTTGAGAAGCATCTTGGCTTTAGAGGCAAGGACTTGACTGAGATGTTAAACTACACATTTATGGAAATTTGAGACCACTGAAAACCACCCATTTTCCTGACATGGATTCTTGTTTTGTCACAGACAGCAGCTCCATTTGTCATATTAGTAGACTAGGGCACTGCAGAATTAATTCAGTTTGACCCCACTTTTACTGCCATGGCTCAATGTTATGGAATTCCAATATTTGTGGTTTTGTGAGCTATTTAACCTTCTCTCACAGAGAGTTTTGATGCTACAACAAACTACAAATCCAGGATTCCATAGCATGATGACAGTTAAATTGGGGTCAAACTGCATTAATTCTGTGGTGTCACAGCAGCCTAGATAACGAATCAGATCCCAGGATGGCTCCATCTTTTTAATGGTTGGAACTTACATTACTAAAGAACTAGCCTGCTATAAAATAAGATATTAAACCCTGAATTAATTCATTAATTCATTTTGGGGAACGAAGGCAAAGATACACCGCACTGTTTACTGCACTGAGAATAACTGCAGAAGGAATATGGTTCCTCTAGGAGATACTGATGGGTCATTCTCAATATATTTTTCCCACATGCTTAAGTTTTTCAATATTTCTGCATGGGAGTTTGTCTTCATAATGGGTATAATGGTGTTGCAACAAGCATATACTGTCAGAAAATGACAGCATAACTCCCGATATGGAATTGGCAAACTCCACCTAAAAATTATTTTGTAGCACAGCAAATCATGGGCTAGGTTGGGAAGTTAATAAGACTGTCTCTTTCTAGAAGATGTTGATCGTCTTTTCTATTAATGATTTTCTTCCATTTCTTCCTTGAAAACTACAACTTTCTATCTGGAATTAAAACATTTTAAAATTGGAGAACTGACACTCCTCCCTCCCTCCCTCCCTCCCTCCCTCCCTTCCTTCCTTTCTCTTTTTTTGTACAAGGGAAAGTAATCCAGTGAGAGTTAGTGAATCTCACATTATTAAGTGTGTCTTACTTCCTGGTAAGTGTGTTTAGGATATCAGCCAAAGTCTCACCAAAATCAGAAGGATTTATGCCAAGTTAAGCTCTGAGTCCCATTGAAAAAGAGCACAAATGAAAATAAATCCACTAAATTCTTCTGGACTGCATCCAGTATTATCCATGCTGAAACAATGTCTCCGAATGCTTAATACAGATATCACCCAGTTAATAAAGTAGACATGTTCCTGGGCATTTTTTCTTTAACAGAAAATTTGTCACAAAAGGAAGCAATAACCTGGAAAGAATAGGGAATGGCTCTTACACACACACACACACACACACACACACACACACACACACACCACTAGAGATAGTTCAACATGTTTCAGGGGGGGAAATATGGAAAACTAACAATATGCATATATGAAATGAAACAGGTAAGATAAGCCTTTTCTAAGTAAACAAAGGCCTGTTACAGACGGACGTTTGCCCCCCCCCCCCAGTATGTACTAGGGGTTGGCCGAGGACGGAGCATCCAATCAGGCCTCATCCCTAGTACCTACAGGGGCCATAAAAATAGTGGCGCCCTATACACATGGGCGCCACCATTACGACGTCATGGCCACGCCGCCTCCAAACAGAGCGGTGTGGATGTGACGTTCTGGCGCCCTTTCCACGGTGCTGGAAGGAGATCCATTTTGGAGCTCCTTCTGGGTTTTGTGTTGCTGCCACAGCCTTTACACAATTGCGCCAGCGATACAAACTAGAAAGGGGCTGAGCGGCCCCTTTCTCCCTTTCCCCGCCGCTGTCTGGGTGTCCTTGGGGCTTGAAACCCCAAGGACACCCCTTTCCAGGCCGCGGGGAAGCGGCCTTTTGCCGCTTCCCCGTGGCGTGGAAAAGCGGCAGATCGGGGCCTCAGGGCTGCCACTGTGGCAGCTGAGGCCCCGATCTGTTGGGGAAAGGGGCGGGTGCAGGCTGCCCCAAAGGGGTGGTCTGTAAACCACCAAAAACATTTTGAAACTTCTAGCGTCCACTTTAAGAATTCTTCCAAAATACATCCAAGGAAGACCCTCTTTCATGAGCCCCTTTCTTGGGTTTTCCTTTTGGTGTCCTTTTGATGCCCTTTTTAAAAATGTCTGAGAGGAGCTTGTGAAGCTGTACTATGTGTTCTTCCTCTTTTCTGCTGCTCTTTTGCTGTTCATGTATGATCAGTAACAGATTCTGGAGGCAGCTGCTATTTATCTTGCCAGCTGAAGACAGACACATATGACTACAGTAAAATTTGCTAAACTAAAATTCCATTCTTTCTTATCTCAAGCTTTGTTTATTGCATTGGTTACTGCAGACATAATACCACAACCCAGAAGATAACATTAGTGTTTCACCATCCTCCCAATACCAAACCTGCTAAAAAAGCTGCTAAAAAAAATCCAGTTAAACAAGAATGATGGGGGGAAATGAAGTGGGTGTAAAAATTCTTTGTGAAGCGGAGTTTCATTGACAGAGACTTTTTAAACTGAGGTACGCCTGTATATGAAAATTAACCAAATGAATGATAAGCTTTTCACAAACCCTTCTAAGTCAAATAATCCATTGAGTTTCTATTTTATGTTTTAGCTTCTAAAGCCAAGTGGAATTTGTACAATATGTAAATGCCAGATAACTATTGTATCTGATATGATTATGAGATGATTTCTGACAGACTGAGAACAATCTACAGTATGTCAAAAGTTATCTCCAGCAAGTTTCAGGTATTACATATAATTATTGTTGTTATGGATACCAGTACATAAAAAAAGAAGACATCCATATATACTTGCACATTATGTGCATGTGCTTTTACAGACAATAGTGATGCATATGAACATTATTGGGAAGGTTCAGCTAGTATTGAGTTTGGACGCTTTTATCCTGCTATCAGCACTTTCATAATCAGTGGCTGGCTACATAGTACGAGGGTCATTCAATAAATACTTAGCCTACAAAAGAAAAATGAAAATTTTGGAAAAGTGGCCATTTATTTTTCAACATAGTCTCCTTTTAGCTCGATACACTTGTCCCAGCAATGCTCCAACTTTTTCAACCCGTTCTAAAAATACGTTTTCCCGAGATCTGCAAAATAGGCCTCCGTGGCGGCGATGACCTCCTCATTTGACCCAAATCTTTTCCTGGCGAGTGACTTTTTCAGGTTTGGAAACAAAAAGAAGTCACGGGGGGCAAATCTGGAGAATACTGTGGATGGGGCAGCAATTCGTAGCCCAATTTGACCAATTTGGCCATGGTGACCGCGGAGGTGTGAGCCGGCGCATTGTTGTGGTGGAACAGCACTTTTTTCTTCACCAAACGGGGCTGTTTTTTCTTCAATTCAGCATCGAATTGGCCCAATAAGTCGGCATAGTAGAGCCCCATGACTGTTTTACCCTTCTCGAGGTAATTGATGAGGATCATACCTTGTGAATCCCAGAAAACAGTGGCCATCACCTTTCCGGCTGATAGAACAGGCACCTGGGTGTGGCTCATCAAAAAACGATGTGCGGCCACGAACAAACTCGTTGAACCAATTCTTGACGGTCACCATAGAAGGAAAAGAGTCACCGTACACAGCATCCAAGCGCTCTTTGATTTCGCTGCGCGTTTTCCCTTCCAAAAACAAGAATCGAATCACCGAACGATACTGCTCTTTTTCCATTTTTGTAAAACCGACCGACACGCTCGCTTCCAAAGGCTATCAAAACAACAAATGAAGGGAATTGACTGAAACTTTGACAGTAGGCTTCTAAAAGAATGTACTGCACAATGGTAAAACCCTTTTGTAACAGCAGTGCTATCGGGGGGTGAAGCTAAGTACTTGTTGAATGACCCTAGTATGCTAGAATAAGGATGCCCATGGATCAAACTGAAGTTTTCACAAAGAAGTATAATTATAGAAATAATCAATTAGCCCTGAAGTTGACACACAGGTTTTTAGAAAAATATTCAATATAATCTTTATTGCAGATGGCTCTCAAAATGGTTAGATCCCATATTAACCTTCCATTGAATGGAAGAAACCAAGGATTCTTTTCCAGGTTGTTGAAAGGTGATTGCCAATGGCAGTGAAATTCCCATTCAAAGAATTTCATTCCTCCCCTAAAAGCCAATCTTTAACAATGGGTTATCAATCTTTACCAATGGGTACATTATCAATTCCAAAGACTTTAGATGTCTACAAAAGCCAAATAAAATGGTGTCACATAGTTTTTACAGCAAGGTGTCCAAATGATGTAGGTGATGATAGGTGCCAAGTCAAGGCCTTTTCATTCCATCAGGGTTTTAATCTCGGGGGGGGGGGGGAGGGCTTGACAGACGGGCAGCTAAATACCACCAATTTTAGCCCTGGATCATTGCTGCGGCAACCTCTCGGGAGCAAAAAAAAAGCTGCCATAAGCAGCTTCCTGGAAGGGGCGCCATAGTAGCTCATACACCAGAGAACAGGACCCGGAACAATGGATGCAAGCTACAGGAAAAAAGATTCCACCTGAACATTAGGAGGAACTTCCTGACAGTAAGGGCTGTTCGACAGTGGAACACACTCCCTCAGAGTGTAGTGGAGTCTTCTTCCTTGGAGGTCTTTAAACAGAGGCTGGATGGCCATCTGTTGGGGATGCTTTGATTTGGATTTCCTGCATGGCAGGGAGTTGGACTGGATGGCCCTTGCAGTCTCTTCCAACTCTATGATTCTATGATTCTATGATGATACCCCTTCCAGCCAGTGCAGTTTGTGCACTGTGCTGCCCATGCATCATAATGGCACACCCCGTGTGGACAGGGGCATGCCATAATGGCTCACATGCAGTGGAACTATGGCTTTGAGGGTGTAAACGCTCAGCCCTAGTTCAACCCTAGCCCGCAGTCAGGCTGGCACAAAGTGCTGGTCTGTACTGCCCCATAGTGAGGAGGTATCATGATTTTGATTGGAAAATCCAAATATTTCTGCATGAGTGTGAACAGCACTCCATAGAGACATCATGTGAGGCCAGAAGAGTTCAGAAATACACACAGTCACATGCATGAAGGGACAAAGAGGAAAAAAACAAGAGTGGCCATGGCCACATGGCATCACATACTGTGATTTATTAGACCGGAGTGTATTTGAAAGGGAGAACTGTGTGGACATTTCTCTGAAACTCATCTCAGTTTGTGTAGACAAGTGGTTGCTGTGGATCAGGATAACCTGATGTTAAACTGGATTTTCCTGTCAATGTAGACATGCCTTTTGGTTCTCCCAAGTTTTAAATATATTTTGTTGACCAACCATGAAATAACGAAACCAGACACAAATAAGAGGACTAAACAAGGGCTATTTTATTGATCTACAAAACCTATTTAGCTGTTTGAGGCCTGGGAGTAAGTAAACTGGTAAACAAGGGGGGGAGCAACCTGGTTCAGCTGTCAATCCACAACACCTCTCCAGCTATCCCTTGGACAAAACACCAGACCTCAAGGGAAATCCAAAGGAGATTGGTTGTTACCTCGGCCAGTCACCTTTGGAAGGCTAAAAACTGGGGATCTCCTAACCAAGTCATGAAACTTTGTAAAAGAGAGTAAACCCAAGATCAAAAACAAAACAAAACAAACAAGCTTCATTTATATACCACTTCATACCACCTAAGCAGTGTCTAAGTGGTTTACAACTGTAAGCTAATTTGTCCCCAACAATCTGGGTACTCAGTTTAGTGACCTCAGAAGGATGCAAGCCTGTGTCATGCTTGAGCCCTTTTTGCTGGTCTTGAACCCTATGATTTTGAGTGAGTGGCTGAAGTACAGGCATTTAACCACTGTGGCACCAGGGCAGCCCCAAATGCAGTCCCCTCCCCCAGCCACCCCCCCCCCCCAATTCACATGCCCTGTGAAGACAATTCCAGAGACCAACTCACCACCACAAGAGAAACCTATTTAATGACACCACCTCAAGCAAATTGTTCAGTTCCCAACGGATACAGTATGAGGGAGGTGAAAAAACCCAGGTAATGGGAGGGGGATCCTACCCACCCCCTAAGCGACCAGCTATGCTCACACTGCACTAAGGATGGGTCACAAAATGTGAAGAGGTGCCACTCTAGGGGGTAACAGGATTAAATAGCATTTGCAGTTGCCCCCTATCATGTGGTACAGCTTGGGCATTGAGGCCAAGCTGTTGTTACTTGTGGCCTCTATTCACAGAGAATAAGAAAAAGGCCCCTTCCCCACAGCACCAATTATTTTCATTTTAAAAATAAAAATAACCTATTTGTGTATTTTACCCTATTTTTGGAAACTTCCCTCAAATCTCTACTGACAGGTAGTATATTTAAATAGACAAGTGCATATAGTGACAAATGTAAAGTTAACAGTTTGATCTTCAACACATGAGGGCAAATGCATGTTCCATCGATTTCTACACAACTTGCCCGCAAGTGACAGTGCATTCCTTGTTGTGTTCACTCAGGTGTAAGTCCCACTGAGACTAACTCATAGGTAAATGAGCATGTGATTGTCTGCAGCCTAGATGTTGTTGAGATAAAGATGTGCATTTATGGAAAACTGCTGTGAAATATTTGTGCACTCTAGAAGGCACAGCAATGGCGAGGGGGAGTATTTTATATGAACAGAAGAAAAGATTAGGACTTGGGTAATAAAATAAAAAGACCATCATGATGGAGGGTATATGAGGAGATGCTCAGAGTGTCCAGAATAGGACAACCAGGGTGGTAAACACTCAAGACCTGAGAAATCAAGACCTGTGGGAAACCATTGTTGGGAGTAGATATGTTCAGCCTGGAGCAGAAAAGACAAGGAAGTAACATGATAGCCACCTTTAAATATCTGAAGGACTGTCCAAGGGACAGGAGCTAAATCAATGAATTCAAATTATAAGAAGGACAGCTACAATTAAAGTTTAGGAAAACTTCCTGAGGTTACAAGCTGTTCAAGCAGAATAGATTACCCTGGAAGGTGTTGGACTTTTCTTCACTGAAGGTTCTTAAAACACCTGCCAAGGGTGTTTTAGCAATGGATTAGTGCACTAGCAGAGGATTGGATTAGATGGCCCTTGACAACCCTTTCAACTGTATAATCCTGTGATGAATGAGCAATATAGATATCATCAAAGTGTTTAGAATATTATTTCTAACTATATTCAGTACCTTATTTTAGCTTAGAATAATTCTCGTCAAATGTCCAACTGTTTTACAAAGGTTAAAACTCTCTCTTGTTTTAGTGTCAGGGAGATAGCATTTATCCATTTAAATGCTTGCCGTGGTTTTAAGTTTTCAGAACCATCTGCTGTGTAATTTGAATTGAGCTCCTCCATATATAAAGTATAGCAAAACAGCAGCTGGTGTGGGAACCATCTCATAAAGCATATTTTGTCCCTTTTGTTTATGGGGTTGCATCCTTTCCCTCACCAGCACCAGTACCATCACCTCCAACTGTATGATGGATTACTGAATCTAAATGAATGTACCATGTAAGGACTGAGTGAGATTTTTGCATTTCTATAATTTTTTTTGTGAATTTGGGGAGCTATATGGCCATGTTTTTGCATTTCTCATTAGTGCTGTATATCATATTCGCTGTTTATTTGAAAATCATTATAAATGAGACATTGCCCAAAGGTCACTGAAGTGTCTCTCACAACGAAATAAAATAGATTCTAGTTTGTGGCTACAGTCCAGAAGAGCTATTTATACTTACATAAGAGATCTCTGCTTTCTCTGCAGTTTTCTCTTTAGCATCTTGAACAACCAATGAATCACTCTACCATTCAGCTTTAAAAACAACTTAGCCCCCCAGTAATGTTGTCATCTTCTCTTGTGTTGATTTGTTGATGTGAGCAGAATGAAGTATTACATACAAGGGTGGGAGGGTGGGGTTGTTGCTGATAAAAACAGCTCATGTCAGCCTCCTTCTAATATGCAGCACAACATATTTCTCATGTCATTGGGTTTGGTGTTTCAAAAGCTCATTCTATACTGTTGCTTTCTGGTAACAGGACTGTACACATGGACAGTTTCTCCAGTTTGTCTTTTTAATTGATAAAACTCCCTGTTCAGTTATTCTTCCCAATGCATTTTCTCCTCTTTC
Organism: Sceloporus undulatus; assembly: GCF_019175285.1. NCBI lineage: Eukaryota > Metazoa > Chordata > Lepidosauria > Squamata > Phrynosomatidae > Sceloporus > Sceloporus undulatus. The sequence goes on along the minus strand of NC_056525.1, from coordinate 196,209,843 downwards.
CTACAACCTTTCCAAAATCTGCTGTTTCTTGAGCATTGTTGTTTTCAGTATTTCTTTTATTCCTATCTCTCCAGACTGGAATTTTTTCCCCTTTTTTTCTAGCCTCTGACTATTTGTCTTCCCTTCTTTTTTTTTTAGGAAGGAACACTCCTACTTAGTGATGGAGAATGTATGTCCTGTGGCTTGCAGTTATGTTTACAGAGTAAAGACACCAATAGCTAAAGAAATAAACATTTTGCCAAAAAAAAAAAAATTCCATTAAACACAGTAAAGCTATTTAAGGCTGCAAAGTTCACGCTGAATTAAGAGTTTTATTTTTGAGAATGACAAAGTGAGAAAATAAGGCAGCAGGTAAAAGAGGTGGAAAGTCCCTCAGGAGTAGAAGTTTACATCTCATAGAGATCAGGACAGGTGGATAAGAGATGAGGAGATTTTGATTCACTAAAAGCTACTTAATCCTGCCTCTGGTTCTCTCTCTAATGCATCTTCAACTCTTTAAGTGCTGAACATTCTTCCATTTCCAGCAGTTAAACGCAGTCAGAACTTGGAAAAGCTGAACTGACTGAACTGAACAGTTCTATGACTTAGAACAGTTACCCCAAAAGGTAACTTTTTACAAATCATGACTCTTCACTTCTGCCCTCCCACCCACTGGTGCAACAATGGAACCACCTCATGAGACTGAGACAAGAAGAAGGAAGCAGTCGTTCTGTTTCTGTTATGAATGAAAAAGAAATAGAAGAGTGGCATCAAGCAACACATGTGGGATTAAATTTCATTGGTAATGTTTGGATCCTTCTCTGTGCCCCTTCTCCAAGGTACTGCAGTTCTATCCAAAACTTTATAACCCTAGCGAATGAAATGTTGAACTTGAATGGAGGGTATTCCAGATCAGCTCAAAGAAAGGATGTCAGAATATGGACTCTGGCTGCTCCCACACTGCAGAATTAATGTAGTTTGACACCATTTTAACTGTCACGACACCAACCTATGGAATCCTGTGAACTTTATTTCTTGAAGTACCAGAGCTCTCAGGCAGAGAAGGCTAAATATCTCACAAAACTACAGATCCAGAAGTCCATAGAATTGAACCATGGCAGCTAAAGTGGTGTCAAACTGCATTAAGTCTGCAGTGTAGATGCAGCCAATATTGTAATAGAGCTTGGAAAGGTTAGACTTTTTTTTTTAAAAAAAAAATTACAACTCCCAGAATCTCCTAGCCAGTTTGACCACTTTTCTAACATGCTGGCTGGGAAAATCTGTGAGCTGGATAAAAAAAAAAAACTTGTTGTGACCTTTGTTCATGCCACTTTATAATATGTTATTGAAGGTCACTGAATATAAGCTGTCATTTCCACCAGCAGCCTCTTTTGTTTTTGTAGTTTTGTTTGTTTGTCTGTCTGTAAAATTTAGTTTAGTAATTCAAATGGCTAGGCTTCAGTTCAGAATTCTACTTCTCCATTAATTTATTAAATCAAAATTAGTGTTGAGTAACAAGAAGCAGTGATGACACTCTAGGGGGAAATCACCACATAAGGTAAACATAAGAATTGATAGTGAAAAGAGAGCCTGTCAGTAGAGAATAAATTGACTTGTACATCCTTAGAAATGGCAAACATTTTCAGAGGTATCTACAAATACTTGGACAGTGTATTAATTAGTGCTCAGGGACTGTGATATTTAGGTATAAAAGTTTGAGGGAGCAAAATACACAAATGTGATCAGAATTGACTTGAATGGGTGAATCTTATTATGGAAATCCCTAATAAAGAATTTCCCTACAGCTTTTAGAATAAGTCATTTCACGTATGTTGCATCATTTGATTTTGAAGGGGCTGTCACAACATGAGTTGATTTGACCTTCACTTGTACCAACCGAAAATAAATTTGTTTACACTAACAGCAGGTGCCATAGTAGTGCCAGGGACCATACCCAGTGGTAGAACACATGATTTGCTTCTTTAATGTCTCAGGTTCAATACTTGGCACTCTGTATAGGATGGGAAAGACTGTTATCTGAGATCTTGAAGAATCATGGCCCATCAGAGCAGATAAAAACTGAGTTGGCTTGGTATGAAGTAGCATCCTTGCTCAGGTTCTTTCTGAACTTCAGAATTTTCTTTATGCTGCTATTGATAAGGCCTGGAAGCCTTCTTTTTTCTAGTCTCCTTCTCATGCTAGGAAATATGACCCCAATTCCTTGAAGCTCACTCACCACCTTGTTCACTTTCACCCAAAGTAAATTTGGTGATGGCAACGATAAGCATTCCTTAAATGCTTCAAAATAGCCCTATAGACAGCAGGACTACTACGAATTATAGCTTTTCAGGTCTACTGGGGGTTGGACTGGATGGCTTTTGTGTCCTATGATATAGTAAAGATCTAGATGACATATGCTGGACCTGACTTTTTAAGGGACAGGCTTAGATTGTAACAGCCACTATGGCAATCCTTGAATATCAGCTAAATCTGGTTGTGGGAAGCCAGTTTTTCTTGCATGTCTGAACTGTTCAATATCTATGTTGTTGAGAGCCTGTGTTATTGCATATTAAGGAAAGTTTTGATGACATCCTGGTTACTGCTCATCTCTAGCCATAGAGGAGACCAGTACAGTCACACAGTTAGTATCCTCCAGTATTTCACAGATGAAGGCCACGACTACCATTCTCCTTCCTCTCCCAGGGGCGGCAGCTGCTCTTGAAGCAGACATCATCACTGTGGGCCCATGCCTGCCACCATCACTGCTATCTCCTGCTGGGTCTAGCTGTTGCCCCACTACCACCCACATGTTCACCAGGCAGAGATGCATCAAGTTGGTTGGAAAAGCAGAAGCAGCATTACCAGGTCAAACAGTTCTTCCTGAGGTTATGGTGAGGTGCCTCTGCTCAGAATGATCAGCAAAAGCTCAGCTATGCCAAGTGGAAGAAGCACTATTTCAACGGTTGCATGCTTCTCCTGCATGCAACTACCATCGAGGCAAGGGTGGATCTGGTGGTGCTAGCAGGCTACTATTGCCTTGGCTCAAATTTTTTAGAGATGATGTAGGAGGAGAAGACAATGATAATAATGGTTGCTGCTGTGCACTAGCTCCCCTTCTCTTCTTCTTCACTGCTGCTACTACTGCTTCCTCCACCTGGCCTAACCAAGCTTTCATCAGCCATATCAAGTAGTATCTGAGCAATAAAATCGTACAATAACTTCCTAGCCTTTGATACCAATGAAAACATACAATAAAGTATATAATTTATTTTAAAAAGCAAACGGGGTAGCAGCACTGAACTTATTAATGACTCCAATTGTGACTGTAGAGTTCCTAATTTATTTACACAGATCTTGTGGGGGGTGGGGGATCAACACCAAGCTACAACTCAAATATCTATAGAAAAACTATGAACCCTGACAATTAATTAAAAAATAACCCACATAGGAAATAACAAACCACCCAAAGGCACAATGAAACTTAACCCCAATTAGACTAACATGTCAGTAAATCAAAGAAACAAACTAGAATCAGTCATTCTAAAGTCACAATTCTATGCATATCTATTCAGAAGTAAGTGCTACTAAATTCACTATGACTTGCTCCTAGGTAACACCATGTTCATTAAACAGAGAGTCTGTGAACATCTAGAAGGCAATGCCATAATCACAAAAAGTCAACATGGGTTTCAGAGAAACAAGTCATGCCAGACAAACCTGATCTCTTTCTTTGATAAAATTACCAGCTTGGTAGATGAAGGGAATGCTGTGGATATAGTATATCTTGATTTCAGTAAGGCCTTTGACAAAGTTCCCCATGACATTCTTACAAACAAGCTTGTAAAATGTGGGCTAGACAAAGGAACTGTTAAATGGATCTGTAATTGGTTGACCAGCCGAACGCAAAGGGTGCTCAACAATGGCTCCTTTTCATCCTGGAGAAAAGTGACCAGTGGGGTCCCACAGGGCTCTGTCCTGGGCCCAGTGCTATTCAACATCTTTATCAATGACCTGGATGACAGAATTGGAAGCATACTTATCAAATTTGCAGATGATACCAAATTAGGGGGAATAGCTAATACCCCAGAGGACAGGATCAAGATTCAAAATGACCTGAATAGACTAGAAAGCTGGGCCAAAGCTAACAAAATGAAATTCAACACGGAGAAATGTAAGGTATTGCACTTAGGGCGGAAAAATAAAATGCACAGATATAGGATGGGTGACACCTGGCTGAATGAAACTACGTGTGAAAGGGATCTAGGAGTCCAAGTAGACCACAAGTTGAACATGAGTGAACAGTGTGATGCGGCAGCTAAAAAGGCCAATGCTATTTTAGGCTGCATCAATAGAAGTATAGTGTCTAGATCAAGAGAAGTAATAGTGCCACTGTATTCTGCTCTGGTCAGGCCCCACCTAGAATATTGTGTCCAGTTCTGGGCGCCACAATTCAGAAAGGACATTGAGAAACTGGAGCGTGTCCAAAGGAGGGCGACAAAAATGGTGAAAGGTCTGGAAACCATGCCCTATGAGGAACGACTTAGGGAGCTGGGGATGTTTAGCCTGGAGAAAAGAAGGTTAAGAGGTGATATGATCGCCCTGTTTAAATATTTGAAGGGATGTCATATTGAAGAGGGAGCAAGCTTGTTTTCTGCTGCTCCAGAGAACAGGACCCGGAACAATGGATGCAAGCTGCAGGATAAGAGATTCCACCTGAACATTAGGAGGAACTTCCTGACAGTTAGGGCTGTTCGACAATGGAATGCACTCCCTCGGAGGGTGATAGAGTCTCCTTCCTTGGAGGTCTTTAAACAGAGGCTGGATGGCCATCTGTCAGGGATGCTTTGATTTGGATTTCCTGCATGGCAGGGGGTTGGACTGGATGGCCCTAGTGGTCTCTTCCAACTCTATGATTCTATGATTCTATGATTCTATGTAGGATTGCTGTCTAATTATGCTCTCTTCATTTTGTTTTTGCCACTCTCTTGCCAGGCAAATTAGAAGATGAGCAGCACAATCTTATGCATATATACTTGGAAGTACATCTCCCTATCTTCAATACTTCCAATAACCATATTGGGTAATAACACTGATATCCCTGTTTTTTTTTGGGGGGGGGGGCAAAGTTCAAAGAATGTATGATGGCCCCCACGGTAAGATGTATTATCAAGATCCATTTCATTCTATCTTCAGGACCTCTGATATGTAACAGAGACTGCTTTGGTTCTTTTGATGGGTGATCTATTCTAGAAGTTGGACAGGGGAGTGTGCCTTCTGCTAGATCTCTCAGTGCCTTTCACCATCAGGTATTGTCTCCTAGGAGATTATCACACAAAGGCTTACTGTCTTTAATATTCTTATTCTTATTATTAACCTTTATTTATAAAGCGCTGTAAATTTACACAGTGCTGTACATAATTTTTTAGTCAGATGGTTCCCTGCCCTCAGGCTTACAATCTAAAAGACACGACACAAAAGGAGAAGGGAGTGGTGGTGGGGAATAGGATCATGTCCAGCAGATCTTCTCCACCTCCAAGGCCTGGACCAAGGCAGATGGACTGGAGGAAGGGCTTGGCTTCTTGATGGATGGTTAAAAGGAGGCTTCCTGGGTCAGAGAGGGGCTCACCTCTGGGAATGCTTCTCTAAACAATATAGTCTTTAATTCAGTTTGGAAACTGGATAGAGAAGTGATGAGGTGTGCATGTGGGGGAAGAAGGTTCCAGGAGTAAGGGGCAGCAAGCGAGAAGGGACGAATTCGGGAGGGGGCAGTGGTAGTCCTACACTGTGACAGGAGACCTTGACTACAAGAGCGGAGGGTGCGAGTAGGAATGTAAGGAGAAAGAAGGTCAGATAAGTAAGGAGGGGCCAATCCATGGAGGGCTTTGAAAGTCAATAACAAAAGCTTGTACCGGATGCGGAAGGGGAAGGGGAGCCAATGAAGGGAGGAGAAAAGAGGAGAAACATGGTCAAAGCGGCGAGCGGATGTGACAATACGGGCAGCTGAATATTGGACAAAGATTAAAGGATGGAGGTGTGAAAGAGGAAGCCCTGTTAGAAGGAGGTTACAATAATCTAGTCGCGAAACCACTAGGGCATGGACCAGAGTCTTGGCAGTAGAGATTGAGAGGAATGGACGGATCTTGGCAATGTTGTGGAGAAAGAATCTACAGGCCTTGGCGGTGGCCTGGATCTGGGGAATAAATGACAGAGAAGAGTAAAAAATGAAGCCAAGACTGCGGGCTTGATGAACCGGTTGAATAGAAGTGCCGTCGACAGAAACAGAAAAGGAATAATGAAGGGTGGGTTTAGGTGGAAAGACGAGAAGCTCAGTCTTAGACATGTTGAGCTTCAAGCGCCGAAGCCTCATCCACTGAGAGATGGCAGTCAGACAAGGAGAAACTTGCTGTTCAAGCCCCATCGAAAGGTCAGGGGTGGAGAGATACAGCTGAGTGTCATCGGCGTACAGATGATAGGAGAAACCAAAAGAACTGATGAGTTTACCTAGATGTGCCTAGATCCATCCCTAAAGTGTGAGGATGTGATTGCCAGTTGTACTTGTCTCTCATGATGACATCGTCATTGAGGCATCTCATCATTAAAGCATTCGCAGAGCTGCCATTTCTCTGCATAGCGGGAATTTCCATTATGCAGAGAAATGGTGGCTCCATGAACACTTTAATGATGGGACACCTCCATGATGATTTCATCACGGGAGACAAGCATGACCAGCAATCACACCCTCACACTTTAGGGACGATCTAGCCATGGTTTAAGGATGGTGAGCCTCCATGTGATAATCTCCCTAGCAAATTGCTCTGAGATGGGACTTGTGGGCACTGCTCTACAGTGTCTCCAGCCCTTCTGGAAAGAGTACATTCAGAAGGTAGCACTGGAGGATTCAACACCATGCCAGTTGGCCTGTGGGCTCTCTCAGGACTGAGTTTTGTCCTATATACTGTTAGTATAAAGATGAAACCACCAGTAGAGGATGTGTACAGTTTGTGGGCTCAGTGTCACCTGTTTGCCAGTGCCATTCAACTCTATCTTTCCTTTGAATCTAATTCCAATGACAATGTTTCAGTATTTAACCAGTATCTGCAGTCACTTATGGACTGGACGATGGTGAACAAATTGAATCTTAATGTAAACAACAGAGACATGTTTCCTGTCAATGAAAAGGAAGATCAGAGAATAGGGATTCAGCCTGTGCTGCATGAATGTATTCTCCCCTTGTCATCTTAGCTTCACAGTTTTTGCATACTCCTGGTCCCACTCTGATGTCCACTTTTCAGTGGTGGCCAGAGGTCCACTTAAATAACTAGGTTCATTAACAGAAATCCATGCAACAAAATGTCCACTTTTCAGATGGGAGTGGAAATCAGCTACTGTGTCAGAAATGGCTCATGCATTTTGCTTGGGAATTGCGGAGAGAGACAAATGAGCAACAATTAGGAATATACAAGAAGACAAGATAGGTGTCAACTATTTCTCCAAAAATGAATCTTTGTTTTCCACACTAGGAAAAAAAGGCCTATGTCCAATAAGACCATGAATTAGTGAAACAAAGGAATATTTGCAGGAAGAAAACATTGGAACTCCTGGTTCTTCTTTGTTGTCACAAATCAGAGGTTTGTTTTTTAACTCGGGTTTGCCTTTGTCTTTCTCTGAGTCTGAGACAGCCTTGCCCAAGTGGGTTTCCATGGCCTAGTCCCAGAGTCCTAATCCAATGCTCAAACCACTACACCATGCTGGTCTAGATCCCCAGAGTTCTAATTAAGACCTTATAGGGCAGTGGTTCCCAACCTGTGGGTCGGGACCCCTTTGGGGGTCGAATGACCTTTTCACAGGGGTTGCCTAAGACCATTGGAAACACATATTTGAATGTAGCAATGAAAATAATTGTATGGTTGGGGGTCACTACAACACAAGGAACTGTATTAAAGGTTCCTGGCATTAGGAAGGTTGAGAACCACTGTTATAGGGGGAAGATATTCTGCATGAATTGGAGTATCTGTACTCTCTGCAGCTTAGACCTATCAAGAACAGGAACATAGTGTGTGCAGAACATCAACTTTGAGGCCTGGGCTCCCATTTCTGACCTGTGTGTATCACATTTTCCTTCCAATTCCACACTTTTACTGGTGGCAGGGGTGTCACTAGGTTGTGTGTGTACGATATAAACTGCACTGGGTGACACCCTAAACCACTGCTCCCCTAATGTCTACCTTTTGGCAAAACTGGGCTGTGATATTCACCTACATCCCCTTAAAACCCTGAAGCTCAGTGGATGAGGTATGAGTAGGGTGAGACTCAGTGGACATCAGGATTTGGTTGTTTGGTTGTTTTTACTCTTTTCAAATTTTCTTTAAAAAATCACATCTTACCAAATTTGCACTTTAATCACATGAAACTATGTAAATGTGAATACATTTAGGATGTGCTTATGATACTGTAATTTAAAGACATAATTTTAATTTTGTTAGTTGTTTATGTCACAACTATTGCCATTACATTCAGTGATGTATGGGTATTGTGAATTACAAGTTAACATTATTACAAAAAACATTACTAAGGATTTTGTGTGGTGTGGCATGGGAAGAAAATGGAGGAGTGACACAATGAGTTACTGCATTGGGTGACACCAACTCTAGTGGCACCACTGAGTGGTGGAATTGAGAAACCTGGTGGATGCTGATATGATATCTATTCTTGGTAGATTTATTTATTTATTTATTTATTTATTTATTTATTATGCCGCCTTTCTCCTAAATTGGATCCAGGGTAGCTCACAAAAGATAAATAAAAAAACAGTACAATTTTAAAAACAGAACTGAAACATCACATTAATATAACAAATTAAAAATATAAAACCATTAAAAACATACAAAACCAAATACCTCAATAAGAAGCCTCCCTAGATGCACTTACATATTAAAATCCTGCTTTAAAAGAAAAGTTTTTGCCTGCCAGCAAAAGGGGAGCTGGAAGGGGGGCCGTCTAGTCTATCGTGGGAGGGATTTGCAAAGGGTAGGAGCAGCCACTGAGAAGGTTCTTTTGGGTCCTCACCAAGCAAGCCTGTGTTGATGACAGGACTTAGAGAAAGATTTCCCCGGAAGGCTGCCTTTCATGTGCCCTTCCTAAGCTATTGTGAACCTTGCTTTTATATTGTTCACACCCTGTGCCTTCTCACTAGTATGCATGCCCAGCATCTAAGGACTATATGTGTGCCTCATGTTCTATGGACAGTGTGCCAGGCACAGTGATCTATGACATCTGTGTTTCATAACTTGGGCCTAGATACACTTCATGACTGGCTGCTAAGTGGGATAGAATTCCATTTTCTGTTGTGTGTCTGTGAGAGTGAAGAGCTTCAGCTTCCCTTTGTCACAGCCTCCTTTCCACACATGCTTATTCTCCATGAGCCACTCTTCTTGTCCTGACATAACTATGAGCTTTATCACACTAGTGAGATTCCACTGGAAAATGTGAGTTAAACTAGATTTAAACCAAAGAAAACCCAGAAATGTCCAAAATTTATCAGACGACGTCACAATTAACTTGAAATAATGCAAAGTTAATCTGAATGCAAAGAACAACTGAAAGTAAAAAAGCTGCCATTTTTCTTTGCTTTGCGTTCAGATTAACATCACATTATTTCACTTGGGCAGTTGCTAGTGTGATAAACTAACAAGATGGCATAAATGTTTCCAGCCTGCTGTGGTCTATTGGCACAGAAGGTATAGTGCCTAGCTACCCAAGATATTAAATGTGTTGCAATGTTGTGTGAGGTTAATTTAATAGTAAGTGCAAAGGTTCATTCTGAACTGGGAACACACAATAGGAGAAAGGAGTTTTAACTCTTCCCTGTTACACTACAATCTTGACAAAATTCCTCCCCCACTGCAATCAGACAAAGAAAAAAGAGCTCCTTTTTATTTAACCTCTCATATAATTAGAGACTTAGGAGTGCTTCTATCTGATGTCAGTATAAGAGTGTAAGATTGCTCTGTCATTCATTTTATTCAAAGCTAAAAAAACACAATGAATGTGAAAGAGAGACAGAAGGAACATCACCGAAACAAAAGATGAACTAATGATCTCAAATCTTAGTACACTAGAGACAGGATAAAGGCTCCTCTTCACAACATTACAGCAAATCTTAAGTAACCAAGAAATTGTCTCATCAAAGAGCTTTAAAAAACACCCAGTAATGAACAGCCAGAACATAATGAAGGAGCTAACAAGGTAGGGTTATGAATGTAGGAACACACATTTTAAAAAGTTTTCACTGCTGGATGGATCAGATTTCATAATGAACCTATTTAAAGGAATAATAGATACTGTAAGTTTTCTATTCTTCCTTCTTGTCATGATAACCTAGAATATAAACTCAAAGAATGTTTTTTGCAGGTTTCCTTTACAGTATAAATACAGATTTGATTTCCTTAGGCAATTATGAAAAAGTATTTCAATGTTACTAAAACTCTCTTTATATAAAATGTTTTTTCTAGTCTGAGGGCAATAAGCAAATGCATATCCCAAATTCTACTAGTTTCTCACGTCAGTCTCCTCCCATTAATACCACTATATCTCAGGTAACTGCTGGACTCTGTAAGGTTTATTTCTAGTAAAATTATAAAGGTTCTAGAACACAAAATATAGCTACCAATACTTCACAGATGAAAACCAGGATATGTATGGTGATGTCACTTGAGCTCCAGTTCATAATGGCATGCTGGAGTCTGGACTTTGCTTCAATTGTGGTACTTATTTAAGAATATGCAAGTATTTTAAGACCTCCATATCTCTTTATTGGGCAAAATGTAATAAAAAGCAATTAGTGTGGAAGAGAACAAACAGGGTGATATTTTGAAATTATGAAATCTATATTGTCTGAGTCAAAAGATTATATGTTGGAAGAGGCTTCAAGTATTCAAATTAAACTCTACCATGTGATATGACGGTCAGTGGCATCAGTAAGGTTGGTGTCACCCCAGTGCAATAACTCTTTTTGTCACCCCCAGGCAGTCAGCCACTCCAGGGGAGACAACATGGGGACAGAGCAGGAGGGGAAGGAGAGAGAACAGGAAAAGTAGCAGCAGGTAGGAAAGGGTACCTGCCATCCTCCTTCCCCCTCCTGACTGTCTCTCTGCCCTTCCCATCCTGCCCAAGCTCCCAGCCACACATTCCTCAGCTCACTGTGGCCATTGGCACTCATGGGATTCTGTGGCAACTCAGTAGCCCCCCACCCCATATTTACTTAAAAATTGCTCCCTGCCTCCACCTCCTGCTTTGCCACCATTTTGAGCTCTCTTGGCCAAGGTCAAGAGAGTCCAAGGTGGCAGAGAAACACAAATGGGAAGTGGCAGCAGTGCGGAGCTGCTCTTGTTGCCTGGCAGTGGGTTAGCCAAGAAAAGGAGACAATGACAAAAGAAAGGAGAGGAGTCTGTGGTGCCACTGCTGCCACTGCCTCCATTTCCCAGCAGCTCTGCCAAACCTAGAAAGGGTTGAGAGTGACAGGAATGCCACACCCCACCAGCAGCCACAATAGGTGGAAGGCTCGATTGGGTGTCATTCCCCAGATGGTCCATGCCCCATGCATACTGTAATGATGCCACCTGATGATGGTTTCAAGTTGAATATGAGTTTGCCCCTAGGCCTGCTGAGATGAAGAGACAAATAATGATCACCTGTTAAAAATATATATATAAACATTGAGACACTGGACTTCTGGCCGGCGAATGGAGGAGTGAGGAAAGTTTTGGCAAGGCTCCACCAAAACCTCCCATTTGAAATTCCACTGCTAAAGAAGACTAGCCCTCCCTTCAGCCACCATCTTGAAGGGGAGAGAGGCAGGCTAGCTCCACCAGGCCTGCCTGGAAGAAGCAGAGTCCTCCCTCCGGTCCATCTGCCTTGGTCCAGGCCTCAGAGAGAGAGAAGAATGCTGGACCTGATCCCCCCCCCCCCCCCCTCACCATTCCCTTCTCCTTTTGTGTCGTGTCTTTTAGATTGTAAGCCTGCGGGCAGGGAACTGTCTGGTTAAAAAATAATAAATGTAAGCCGCCCTGAGAGCCTTTAGGGCTGAAGGGCAGGACATAAATACCTAAATAAATAAAAAATAAAAAACCCGGTGTCAAACTCCCTTGTCATAGGGGGTTTGAGAGACTCTCACAGAGGCTTAATCCCCATCTCTAGAAGACATCCCTCCTGGGGGAAACTGGAGGGTGAACATCAGGAGGGAATCCGAATGGAGCAGAGGGAGCCATGAGAGTCAAGCCACAAACGAAGCCTATGGCTACAAGCACCTCTGCCGGCTTTTTTAAAAACAAACTTCAGGACAGGCAAATTACTTGTATTTTTCTTTTGAACACTATCAGGCTATCTCTACAATTTATTATCTACATTTTTTTTTCTTGTACAAGAAACAAAGAACAGCCTCATTTCCTTTCTCAGTAGATAGAAAACAGAAGTAGAGAGAAACTGGAAATTTTATATTAACAAAGATAAACAAAGAAAGACAATAAAAGCCAAACTGGGTAGTTATAGGAAGCAAGTCTTCAAAGAACTGTTCCCATCACTTCTGGTGAAATAAAATCAAGTGCATCCAGTGAATAGTTCCATCTCTGATCATTTCGTTCCATCAATAAGCATCACACTGCATTTGGTATTCTTAAGTCACAGAAAAAGACCAAAGATAGTAATACTCATTACTGAAACAAATTAACCAGAGCTGAAAAACCAAATCTCTATGGATCTGCATGTCTTGAGGGAGGGAAGTGTGAAGAGGAGAGAAGGGGGAAAGGAAAAAAAAAACCTCCTGTCATGTTATTGATTATCATTATCACACATTGCATTTCTGAGCCTTTTATGTTATTTAATAAATTGAGCTATTGATAAGTTAGCAAACTCCATTATAATAATATTAGGCAATTACACAGCACTATTCATTTTCAAAGCACTTTAAAATATTAATTAGTTAATCAAGCACATTTTAAAATTATGTTTAACCAATTTACCTCATTTTTATGCTGTTGCTGGTCCTGTGCCCATATTAACCAAAAACATAACATTCATTTCCTAGCTAACAATTAGAGTAAAACTAATTTTCATGATTGATTGTATATGTTTAGTATGCTGTAATGTTGCTCTCTTTAAAAAGTATGAAACACTTTTACCCTGATAGGGTGATGCTGATGTATCTAGGGATCCTGGGCACACAAACAGAGCAGCAACTGGAAGAGTTTATTTTTTTAACTGCAATTCCAGAAGTCCCATCCCAACTCTTGCAAATAGAGGGGATATACAGACAGCCCCTATGGGGTGGCAGGATGCTGCCCTTTCCCTAGCTGGATCAGGGCCATGCATTGGATTATAATGAACATACCTCCTCTCCAGGTTATTTCCACAGTTCCAACCTTCTACCCTTAGGATCCTCCCTGGATCTGGTACTGGGACCCACAGTGACCACTATGCTGGATAAAGAGATATGGTTATATTTGGATTCAATTTGGTGATGTTAGTGAGCATTAATTCTCTTCATTAATTCTCAAATGATTATCCAGAGATGCAGAAACTCAAACAGCAATTTATGATGTAGCAAGTTAAGCATCTAGCATTATGCTGACTCCATAAGCAACACCTTATAACACTTTAGTTAAAGCAAGGTAACACTTTACCATGAATTCTCCACGCTTTCTGCTCCCATCAAACTAAATCCCCATTGTGATCTCATCCATGCCTAGTACAACCGTTTTTCTATGCGTAACTGGTGCTATCTCTGTCTCTTCTACAGTTTAATTCATTTCTAACTGGCCACATCCCTGACTTTATTCCAAACTGGCCTTATTTGGCAGTTTATTAGACAATCTCTGGTTTTATATTATTTCTTCCATAGGATCCATTCACTGCATGGCTGGCTTCATTCAGGCCATGGAGCTAAAAATTTAACCACTAATGACCAACCATGAAATAATGAGACCAGACCAAGACAAAACTCCCAAAGGGTTGGTGAAGGGGCCACAGGGCCATAAAACATCTTTGGCTCTGCCCTTCTCCATATGCTACAACATGAAGCCCAAGGCCAATTAAACCTGGCCTCTGTCCATTGAGTCCATCAAACTGTGCCCTCCCTGCAGTACCTGTCAGACATCCAGATTGAGGCACATATTCGTCACAATAATGATGTCAATACAATGCTGAGAATTCTGGGCAAATGTAATCCAAATGCAACTTTTGCAAGTTCTGATACTGAGTTCTAAACAAGCGGGGACTATCCTATTTTGATGGGATTTTACAATAGTTTGGGATCAGATACTTTTGCTTTTCATTATAGTGATTTGTAGTGATACTGTTATCACATTGTGTTTGAAATATTTCTTGTTATCTACCTTATGGCCAAAACACACTGCAGAAATAATCCAGTTTGATACCACTTTAACTGCCCTGGCTCAGTGCTTGGGAATCCTGGGAGTTGTAGTTTGTGGTGGAACCAGAGCTCTCTGACATAGAAGTCTTACAGAACTACAGTTCCCATAATTTCCTAGCATTGAGCCAGGGCAGTTAAATCAATGTCAAACTGAATTATCTCTGCAGTGTGTGTTTGGCCCTTAGATACCTTTTTTAGTGCGAAAAGGCAGGGTATGGCCTTCTTAAAAAAATCAGTCTTCTGGCATGCATAGTCCTAGTTTGTAGCCATAGAAATTTCTAATATTGAAATAATGTCCCCAAAATGATACATGGTAAAATTGTGTATGAGTTTTCAAAATCTCAGATAATTTTGTCCTGGTGTCTGTAAACACCAGAAATAGGAATCTTATTACTTATACATTGATGTTTATGAGTTTTGGGGTCAGCATTTGACCGGGAAGTAGAGCAGAGGCAGAGAGGAAAAAATTAAGACGGTCTGACGAGGTTGAAATAGACTTTGGAGCAGAGTGTGATCTGGACGAGAGTTTAGACTTTAAAACAATTATTAAAAAGGATAACAGATACTAAAAGTCAACGTTTTCAAGGTCATAGGCAAATATGGTAGAAGGAATTAAATAAAAGAGACAATAGCTTTGACCAAGGGAAAGCTCAATATAATGTACAAGATACTTAAAAGAAAATAGTGCCATCTTCTGAGTAGAGGAAAATTGCAGTATGCTTTATTTATATATGTTTTTTCTCTTTCTTCTCTCTTCATAGCCACTGGCACACACGGTAAAGAATCAAATTTTCAAAATTTGTGGAGAATTACTAGAATTGATTTTCATATAGGTACATAGAGATAAATATATCTGTGTATAGCATAATTGATATTGTGTCATCTTACTGCCTTAACTTTATTTTCATGTATCAAAGAAAGACTAGAGATTTTTAATAAGCTTGGTTTAATTTTAAAATAACAAGAAGTGGGGGGGATTTCTTTTTGATTTATATGATCTGATATCAATTTAAATATCACTGTAAAATGTCGATAACAACAAGGTTGAAGACCTCTAAGATGCAACAGCAACAAATGCAAATACAGAGATGACTCTCGGACCCTCCTCAAGCACAAGGCATGAGTTCAGTACTGTTGGAGGAAATATAGCAAATGAGACAGGACTTGAGAAGAGATAAAGAAGAACTGGAATCAGATATGGAGAAAATGAAAGGAGAAATTAAACAAAAGATAAGATCAAATCTTAATTAAATCAATCAATCAATCAAAATGATGGCAACAGACGTGTGACAAGTGAAGTCGAAAGTAAAAGTACTTGAAAAAAGAATCAAGAGTTGGAAGAGAAATTGAATGAGGAGATAGAGAAGAGAAAGGAATTACAAGACGAGAGAACAAATTGGGAACAGAAGATGAGAGAAAGGTGTTTAAAAATATGAGGTCTCCCAGAAACGTAAAGTGAAAACACTACAGAATACATAACAGAGATCTTAGCTGAATTTATTGGAAGAGACAAGGAGTTAATGGAATTGGAGATTGATAAAGCATTTCGAGTGAACTCATGGGTAGCTAAACAAAAGAAATTACCAAGAGACATAGTAATATACTTTGTTAAAATGAATATGAAGGACCTTATACTACAACATTTTGAGTCGAAACTAACAATAAACAAAGTAGAAGTATAATTTCTAAAAGATATACCAGGATCTATTTTGCAAAAAAGAAAAGAATATGTGTTTTTGACCAAAAAAAAAAAAACCCTAAGAGAAATGGACATCAGGTATAGATGGGAAATCCTAGAAGGAATTTCATTCAGATACAGATAAAAAAGAGTAAAAATAACTACTATACAACAAGAAAAAGAATTTATGGAAGAACTACTAAAAGATCAATTGCAAGATGAAGATCTCAGACAAAATCAGACATTTACACCACAAAAACAAGAAGGAAACAAACCAGATTACTTTTCTTTTTAATATAATTTTATACGTGAAATTTTAACTATTATTTACTTTTAAAATTTGATGATTTATTGTGATGTTTGTTGATTGACTGATGGTTGTTGATTGATGTTTGTGATGTTTGATCAGTAATAAATCTATGTGATCAATAATGAAACAACAAAGTAAATTCAAATAAAGAAGGGCACAAGACAGGGGTGTCCACTGTCACTACCCTTGTTTATAACAGCTTTGGAATTTCACAATAACAAAATCAGAAAAGAAAAATTGATCACTGGAATAAAAATTAAAAACTTTGAATATAAGTTGAATGCATATGCTGACAATATGGTCATCATGTTATCCAATCCAATAGAATGTATAGAATTATTTAATGAAAAAATTAAAGAATATGGCAACTGTGCAGGACTAAAAATCACTGAAGATAAAACCAAAATGTTAACACTAAATTTGGATAAGAAAGATAAAGAGAGATTGGCAGAAACATCAGGATATTAAATAAAGGATAAAGTCAGATATTTAGGTGTCCAGATTACAAATAAAAACTCAGACCTTTACAAAAATAATTATGAAAAACGGTGCATGAGATAAAGAGAGAACTGGAAAAGGGGGAATAATGTAAATCTGTCTTGGCTCGGCAGAATATCAACCATCAAAATGAGCATCACCCCTAAATTGCTGTTTTTATTTCAAGCATTACCAATCATCACAAATGACAAACCCATTAAAATCTGGAGAAAAGAAATTAGTGCCTTTATTTGGAATAAAAAGAAACCCAGAATCAAGTTAAAAATTCTACAGGACAAAAAAGAAAATGGAGGATTAGCAGTGCCCAATTTCAAACTATACTGCCATGCATGTGGTTTAGAAACAATTAAAGAATGGATACAAATAAAGAATGATAAATTACTACAATTAGAAGATTTTGACATTACTTTTGCATTGCACGGCTATTTGATATATGACAAAGTTAAAGTAAATAAAGAATTCCAAAACCACTATTTAATAAATAATAATAAAATAAAAAGTTTATTTATATACCGCCCTTCTAAATAACCAGGGCGGTGTACAACATTATAAAATACATACATAACAATGCATTAAAAACAAATACAATTAAAACATTCTAGCCAGCTTGCCACTGCTGACATGGAGGGTGGGGAGCTAATTGGGGCCTGTATCAGGGAATGCCTGATTTAAACAAGAAGGTCTTCAGCCCCTTTTAAATTGGGCTAGGAGCTCAATGGGCATAGAATTCAACAGAGGGTCGGGGCCGAGATGGTGAAAGTCCTCCTAGATGTGGAGGCTAGTCTAGCTCCTGGGATCCTCAAAAGGTGCTGCCCAGATGTTCTGAGAGTGGGAGGATTGTATGGGGAGAGAAGTCCAGGTATCCTGGGCCCAAGCCATTTAGGGCTTTATAGGTGATAACCAACACCTTGTATTGCGCCTGGAAGCGAATAGGCAGCCAGTGCAGATCTTTAAGCACTGGTGTTATGTGGCTGGCTCTGGGTATGCCAGTAACCAGCCTGCCTGCCATATTCTGCACTAATTGTAGCTTCCGGGTATGATACAAGGGTTGCCCCATGTAGAGCGCATTGCAGAAGTCCAAACGAGAGGTTACCAGAGCATGTACTACCATTTCAAGGTCCCTCCGGTCCAGGTAGGGACGCAGCTGGCGAATCAGCCGAAGCTGATAGAAGGTGCTCCTGACTGTCGCATCCACCTGAGATGTAAGGTGGAGCGACAAATCAAGGAGCACCCCCAGATTTAAGAAAATCTCTCCTACAAATTGGCAAAAATATAGAAGGTATCTTGTGGGAAATATACCAAAATGGACTTCAATAAACAAGTCATTCTTTAGAAGGGAAAGAATGAATGAAAATAATTGGATAACATATGAAGAATCAATAATTTGAGAGAAAGGATCAATCAGAATGAAATCAATGGAAGAACTAGTGGATCCGGGTTATAAATGCAATTGGTATGTACACTGAAAAATATATGAAAGATTTAAAATGGATATGAAAATACAACAAATCGAAAAAGAAGAAACAGAGTTCAGCAAATTAATGAGGCAAGAAACAGAACATTTAATCTCAAAACGTTATGAACTGTTATTAAAATTTGTAATAGAAGAAGAAACCATAAAACAATTTATAATCAGCTGGGCCCAAGATGTAAAGAAACCTATAATGTTAAGGCAATGGGAAAAAATGGAAATTAAGATTGAAATACACACTTAACTATGACATAAAGGAAAACTGTTACAAATTACAATATAGATGGTATTTATCACCTGAAAAACTTTCAAAAATCTACAAAAATATAAATAAAGAATGCTGGCATTGCTCATCAAATTTGGGATCCTTTTTCCATATGTGGTGGGAGTGTGAGAGAGCCAATACTTTTTTGGAAATTTATGAATACAGAGTTAGAAAAAATCTTAGATTTAAAAATAAAAATGGACCCAACTTTTTATTTGCTGAATATAATAGAAGATGCAGATTTGGAAAAAAAAATATGGCAAAATAATATTTTACATGATTGTTGCAGCTAGAATGATTTTCGCAAAAATAAAAATAAAAATGGAAAAGTAAGGAAAATCCAACCTTAGACAAATGGAAGTGTAAACTATATGGCATGATGATCTCTGATAAGCTCACCTATTTATTGAGAGATGGTAATAATGAGGGGTTTGTAGAAGAGTGGACTCCAGTAGACAGGTATCTTTGTTTTAAAATGACACAAGAAAAACATCATGGTTTATTAATGGTTTATTAATGTAAACTATATCAACAAAAAGGGGTGAAAGAATAAGAAAGAATAATTGGTAATTTTCAACAATCTATAGAGAGTGATCAGTTAAGACAATGGTAAATAATTAACATAAAACAAACTGTAAAAAGTTGTATATACAGAAGTATAAATGAGTGATGAGAGGAAATAAGTAATTTCTGTTGAAGGTATTAATTATGAGATGATTACAAAGTAAATAATCAAATTACAAGGTTTTATGCCATGGAAAGTCATAAATGAAGGAAATCTAAGAAACAATATTCAAAATAAGGGACAGGAAGTTATTTTATGTTGTTTTTATTGTTGTTTGATGTTATGTATCTTTAACTTTTTTGGTGTGTTGAATATTCTGGGTATGTCAAGTATATACATGTTTAATGTCTAATTTTTTTATATGTATTTTTTTTAAATTCAATAAAAAGTTTATTAAAAACTTTAAAAAGAAGAATTATTGACATTTCCTCTACAACAGGCCTAAAATGCAGAGAACTCCAGAAGATGTTGGGCTGCAGTTCACATAATCTTTTGGTTACATTGGCTTGTGCTGGAACTGAAACATCTGGAAATCCACCACTCCTTTTCTATATTGATGAAAATTTCTTTCAGTAAATGTAGAGTACTGTTTCTCTTAGATTAGAACATGAGGGATGCCTTCTCACTCTCCAAATTTTCAAGCTGACTTTGGACCAGATGGTATTCTCCTGCAGGACTGTAAGACAAGAGGCTCTGAGCATTTGAATCACCTTTACAATGACAGCTGAGTCAGTTGAAAATGGTATACAAGGTAACATCTATCTTTTGTTCAACTGCTTCAGAGCATACATATATTAATGTCAATGTCAGAAGAGACTACATGGTAGCTATGCCTTATCTAATGCCTTCCATAGACAGAGAAGTTTTTATACATTACCCAGACAATCTAAGCTAAGGGTCGGAGCAGACGAGCAAAAAAAAAAAAAAAAAGCCAGCTTCCCAGCAGCTTGGGCACATGGCGTATGCACGACACATGCTCCCAAGCTGTCAGAAAGCCAGCATCATGCCACCTGGCTGTTTTCACACCGGCCACTTAACAACGCTCTGGCTCAAAGCCCTCCAATGCAACCACATCTGCAATGCAATTCACAAAACAGAGACTCAAAACTCTTGGTTTTACAACAGGCATTTTTCACACTACAGTGCTCACCTAAGGTAGTGAAGAAACAAACTGACAAGACAACTATTCACTACAAGACACAAAAACACAAAATGCCAGAACCTTTCTAATGATCAACCACAGTCCCCAGCTGAAATCATTCAAATGCATCATCAGTGTGCTACAATCAATTTTGGGAATAACACAGACCTCTCACAAGCACTGGGCAGCAGGGTTTCATTTGCCTCCAAATCTTAAACTGTTCACTTACAACAGGGTACATAACATGGATGGCTATACAGGCAAGACTCTGCCACAAACATATTCACTTCACAGCAGCAGGCCCTGATGGAGTAATATCAAGTATGGAGCCAGCATGGTGTGGTGGTTTGAGTGATGGATTACAACTCTGGAGAGCACGGTTCAAATCTCCACTTTTCTATGAAAGCCCACTAGGTGACCTTGGGGAAGTCACACACTCTCAACTTCAGAAGACAACACTGGCAACCCCCCACCCCCACCCCCGCTGAATAAATCATGCCAAGAAACCTTATGATAGGTTCACATTAAGTCACCATAAGTCAGAAACTACTTGAAGGCACACAACGTACATACATACATACATACATAGATTGTTTGTAGTTCAAACTATGTATACATTTGGACTATATTAGGCTGACACATTAATAGTCACAGTTTAGTTTACCAACCCACAGTGGAAATATATTTTATTCCCCCTCACACTTTTTACGTTATTTCTTCTCAGCAGCACACAATTTTATTAACTGTTTGATTTTTAGGAGCATGACCTTTTAGATTTAAAATGAGAATTGCCAGCTCTAAATCAACTTGCTGGCTCACTTATCTTTAGAATACATTGTGTCTTGGAGATTATTTATTCTTGTTGGTGGCTCATTCATCTCTTTTTTCAAGGAACATGGATTGTCCTACCTTGCCAGCAATTGTTCATTAGTTTCTCTGACAGTTTTATTTTGACTTTCATTCCTCTTTAGATCCCTGGGGCAGCATGACCTAGAAATTTCCAAATGGCAGCTGAAATGAAAACAGGTCATGATTACTGTTTTCCAGAATGATTGCAGAGCAACGGTGAGCACAATAAATTTTAATTTATTTAGATCTGAACAATACATGACATTTTAATTTTTGTAAGACACCTTGAGCTCCAAGGCTGGGGAAAAGGTGAGATAAAAATGATGATGATGATAATGATGATGATGATGATGATGACCATGACCACAGCAACATGAAGATACTCCCTTCCAAATTAATTATTCTTTCGCAGATTGTCATGAAAAGAGTGCCAGCAAATGCTTTTGAACAATCTGTAGTTCATACCTTATTTCCATATTGTGGGTTAGTTAAATATTACCATCAGCCTAGTGCTGTAGAAGTCACACAAATTTACAAATATACTTTACTAGAAACCCTTGTATAGTGATACAACCCACTAGGTGAATTACGCAAGGTTCTTCTCAGATTAGCTTTGGATTTTACTTAGTCCCCTCCCAATAAAATAATAAAAAAGCAATGAAATTTCCCCACAGCTAATAAAAGTGACTCTGAAGGTTCACCCCACTGCTTGTTTCCCAGGGATACAAACACTACGTATTTGCAGTTTTTCTGTGCAGGTCCTAAGACTCAAAGGAATAAGGTTAAGACTGAAAGAGGCTTCACTAGTGATTATAGGGCCTGAACAGACAGGCCAAAATAAAGCTGCTTTGGGTCACTTTGGAGGTATGCTATTAAAATGATGCGTGCATCCTAAGAGGCTGGAAGCCACACCAAAACCACCCTCTAGTCCTAAGGATTGGAGCGCAGCTTTGGTGCAGCTTTGGGCCTCTTAAGAGGTGTGTTTCATTTAAACAACATACCTCCAAAGTGACAGTAGTTACAGTAGCAAGGTTGTTCCTGTAGATGTAGTTTGGTAGTTGAGTTGTGGGACACAACCGTTCCTGCATGCTCAGAGTGGTAGTGGTAAGTCAGGTCTAGTGGCCTCCAGGGTAGCAGAGTGTCTGCCGGTGAACCAAATTGTCTGCTGAGTAAAGGAAATTAGAAGGTTTTATAGGGTGAATCCCACCTGGGGCAAGAAACTAGTGGTTCCATGACCAAAGGTCCAAATTGTATGAGGTAATTGCCTAGGTTGGAGGCTTCTGAGGTGAGAAATGTAAATGAACAAATTCCTGCTACAGGTAATCTGCAGCAGTGAGAGACAGGAACAAACTTCACACCTGGAACTTGGTGTACAGTTCCTTGAATGAACTGGCTTGCCTTCCTGAGGTGTATGTGAGTGAATCAACCCTTCTGCAACTCCTAAACGACCAACATGACCCTTTGCTTGAGAGCTTATGGTGGCTACATTCAGGGTCATGGAGGGGTGAACCTCACAATATTTTTAATATTAAAATGAAAGACTTTGGCCATCATAATAGTGTCTTGAGTCAGCAAGACACACACACACACACACACACACACACACACACAATCAAGAGAGCAGACTACCGCTGAAAGATTTTGTCACAGTTAAGCAGTTTTTTGAAAAATTCAATTGTCCACAAAATAATATTTTGCACAAAAAGCAATGGCCTGTTACAGACTGCCAAAATAAAGCTGCTTCGGGTCTCTTTGGAGGTATGCTGTTTAAATGATGCATGCATCCTAAGAATCCGGAAGCTGCACCAAAGCTGCACTCCAGTGCTTAGGAATGGAGTGTGGCTTTGGCGCGACCTCCGGACTTTTAGGACCCATGCATCATTTAAATAGCATACCTCCAAAGAGACCCGAAGCAGCTAATATTTTTTTCAGTAAAAATAACAGCTGCAATGCAAAATATCACTGAGATACTGAAACAGCAGTCATAATTTTAAACACTTCTGCATTTCACTTTAAAAAGTATTTGAGAATATTTTTTTAAAAAATCTTTCATTCTAGTGTACAAGAGTTTCTCTTCTTTTTTGAAAAAAATTATATTTGTGATTTATTGGGTATTTTCTAACCCCAGTGGAGTTCCCATGACATCTCTACTAAGAGATGAAGCTTTATAAAGACTATTGTGCCATGCCACTTAAAAACCAACTTTGAAAGGCATTATTTACATACTGACTGAAAAGAAAGACAGAGCATGTATTGACTTAAACTACTTTGGTGAATTATATCTAGTAACAAACAAGTATTTGATCATGTGTTCCAGATACTGTGTGTGTGGATATTGCAGCTGAATGAAGCATTTGTTTGAAAAAATGTGCTGAGCTTTTGTTCGTAGGAAATTCAAATAGAATAGTAAATTATTCATATAGCTACTACAATACATATCAGCTTGCTTAGAGAACAACAATGTCAATAATTATGTTTTATTATCCCATCTGTCTTATTGCTGTATAGTACTCTCCCAGAACTCTTCCCACCTTGCAGAAAAAAGATACAGTGGATACAGATTCTGTTGTGTGTAAGAGAAAGTTTATACAGCTGTATATTTGCATGCAGGAATAGCACTCACTGGGTCAAGCAAATCTATTCTGGGCTTTAATCTGAACTTTAAAAGAGCTTTCCAATGTGTTATTCTGGAGACAGGGTCCAGAAACTTGGATGACTTATTTAAATTTTGGACTGAAGTTCAAAATGGAATCACTGGGCCATTGTCATAGAAAACATTAGCTCTGTCCCAGGTGGCAATGGAGTTTATCGCAATCCACGATTGAAGCAGGATGTAATTTTAAGAAGGTGGATCTTATCACATTTCCCCATTGCCAGGGAGTATGCAGCCCATTTGCAACCCTGGCTTCTCTGGGCTCTTCTCACATCTTTTCAAAAATGGGATCTTCTTGTTCTTGAAAAGATGCAGCAAAAGCCTAGCTAGCAAATGGCCTGTATACTCCCTGGCAATGGGGAAATGTGTAAGATCTACTTTCTTAAAATTACATCCCATGTCTATTATGACTGGCAGCTGTTACCCAGAGGACCTTCTCAAGACTATGGAATGACCAGCTGGAAGAGATCTGACAGCTAAAGTAGCTGTCAGAATATAAGACACATTTGAAGACCCATCTGTTCTGGCAGGCTTATCCAAGCAGTTATTAATCATGAATTTTAAACATGAATTTTATATTTATTGTTCTATGTATTGTAATATAAATATTGCGTAGATCTCTTAATATGTGTATTTTATGCAGTTTAATACCGTATATACTCAACTATAAGTTGACATGTATAAGTCGAGGGCAACTTTTAAGGCTAAAATTATGGATTTTGCTATGACCCATGGATAAGTCGAGGGTAAAACATAGGGGCATATAGCAAAGGATCTAAAGGATGAAGCAAAGCAAAACAATGTAAAAGACCTTAAAAAATTCCAGAAGATATAACTCTTTGTGCTTACTCTTAAGACGGGAGAAGAGAGGGGGGGGGGGGGGGTGTCAGTGCTTCACATGTTATACTCTTGCTTTTCACCAGGAGATGTTTTTTTTCTTTTAAATAAGAGTTACGATACAATACTTACATTGACCCATGGATAAGTCGAGTCAGGTTTTTTTGGATCAATTTTTTGACCTAAATTTCTAGACTTATACATGAGTATATACAGTATGTGTATTTTATGTAATGATTGTGTTTTAACTATGTTGTAACCCGCCTTGAGCCATGAGGAGAGGCGGGTAAGAAATAAAATCATCATCATCATCATCATCATCATCATCATCATCATCATCACGGGAGCACAGCCAATGTGATAAACTCCTATTGTCAATCACAAATTTTGAAATCTGTGATCGGCTTTCTATCTTAATGAACCATTTGATTTGTCCATAATTTAATTTGTGTAATTAAAATATGATGGATATTTAAAAAGTCAGGGCAACCCTTGGGTAAAATAGTGACCATTAGTGAATCAGAAAAAATTGGTTGTATAACATGTAGGTTAAAGAAATGAGATTTCTATAGCATACTTGCCCCAAAGTAGTCCTTAAAGTATTCTGAACTTTACAGTACATGGTTCAAGAAATTTTCTTGATGATTTCATATAGGGCTCCAAAAACTTCCTTCAGTCTCCTACTACAGGTATGTGATCTGAATGATCTCCCATAAGTATTTATGCTTACACATCTAGAACTACAGAACACTTGGTTTCCTTCATTTAATTAGAATGGATAGTGAAGGACAGCCAGGCACGAATGAATGAACTTTTGAGATACAAAATACATTTTTGGCACTGGATGCCATCTGATAGACAACATGTCTTGACACTGATTGACAATATGTTAAATTTTAGACACTGTGTCTACATTTTAGACACTTTTAAAATGTCCTGTTCTTTTGCTTTTATACCAGGTTGAGCAGTTTGGTTTTTTCCCCTTAGTCAGAAAATAAACAAAAAATAACCACATTTGAATAACAGCTTTCCAGATGATCTATAGTTGTAGAAATGGGAAAATACAGTGGGCCCTTAGTATCCATTGGGGTTTGGTTCCAGGCCTAAATGTGGATACCAAAATCCATGGATGCTCAAATTTTATTAAATACAGTGGAGTAGTAAATTGGTGCCCCATATGCCTTGGATGACTGAATCCATGGATAAAGAATCTGTGGATACAGATACAGGTAGCAAATCTTTTACAACCTCTCCATTAATAGTAGCCCTGTATCAGAAACTTAAAAGGCTTTTTCAGGCTATAGAGATTCTGACCAACTAGTATGACCCAAAATCAGATGATTTTTATAAGAGTTTTGATTAGAGTTAGCAGTCATTCTGTGTTCGCACTCATTAATTGCTAGTTTGCATGTTTGCTAACTTCTTGTTTGTCTGCTTTTCCACACCCTCTGTCTTCCTGCATTACTCAAACCTGTAGCCACTTTTTCCTCCCTCTCTTCTCCTAGATCATGAATCTGATTACAGATAAGTAATTTTGGTCCGGAACAGATGGGCCTTTGAGGCGCCCTCATCATGTGCAAGGGTTGCCTGGTGGGTGAAGCGCTCACATGCCCGGCAAACCTTGCACATGACGAGGGCGCTGCAGTTGCCTTGAGCCACCAGACCGGGCACGTAATGGTGACATTGCAGCGTGTAATGGTGACGTCACCGCACTGGCTCTGGCATTTTGTGGCATCGCAGCAACACTGCAAAAAGGAGTCACTTCCGGGAGCTCCTTTTTTGCTCCCCAGCAGCACCACACAATTTGGTGGCTGCAGTGCTCCTGCGGAGCAGAGAGAGGCACCTCCCCAGCGTCTCTTTCTGGCGGTCTGTACCCTGCCATAAACAAAGATACTTTGTTTATGGCAAAGATACTTCTTTTTATATTTTTTAAAAAGAAGACTAAGGGGCAAAACAGACAGCCACTTCGTGGTGGCTTCCTGGCAGCTTGGGAGCATATCATGTAGACAATGCATGCCCCCAAGCCAGCAGGAAGCCACCATGAAATTTCCCACCCAATCACATGGTGGGCAGATTTGTGGAGCTCCAGTGGTGCACCATTTATATGCTACATGCCACAGGAGCGTCACAAAGCCACGGCAGCGACGGAAAAGGACTGGCTTTCTGCCAGATTGGGACCACAGCGTGTGGTTGCCACAATCCCGGTCCAGTGAGCAAAGGGGTGGTGTCAAGCAGCCCCTTTAGGGTCATCTGTTTTGGCCCTAAGCCTGTTTCTTTCTCTGCTAGACCCTGTTAGAATTGATGGATAGTGATATAAACTGAAGTTGATTGACTCAGACTCAAGTTGGACTCAAATCGATTCAATGACCAGACTTAGACTTCACTCGGCAATAAATGACACACTGACTCAACTTGACTTGTGACTTCATGTGCCAAGCAGACCTCAAGCCTTACCTCAAAACCTTTCCTTAATGCATTTACTCTTCCCTTCCAAAAAATGTGGCTCACTTCCTTTCTTTTCTGTTAAAATTGATGTGAGACTCAACTGGCTGGAGACTAGATCTGAAGGTAACTTGCAAGGACTTGAAACTGGACTTGAGACTTGAAGGTTAAGACTTGAGACTTGACTTGAGACTTAGAGTAAAAGACCAGAATACATCACTGCTGAGGGGTGGGTGGGTGGGCAGGTGTGTCACTGGTTGTTGTTCAGCTTTTACTTCGCCAATTTGAATATTCCAGTTCAAATATTCATTACTATTTCTCACATTTCTTAACAAGCATTTTATCATTTGGTTAGTTCACTCGTTATAGCTGCTTGTATATTCTTACTTCCCCTGGATTACTTTGACATTTCTACAGTCCAACAATATGGCACAAGCAGAATATCATCATTCTAATCCAAAAACTAAGGTGGTTTTCCTACTATTTGTGAAGCATGATTGGACATTTTTTTAGAAAATAAATAAATGGGCATTGAAGTGTTTGAGACCATTCAGTTCAAATATCAAATTTAGGACTGCTCATCTCAGAAAAAAGGGCAGACATGGGGACATAACAGAAATGCATTAAATTATGCAGGATGTGGTGAAGCTGCCTCTCATAATACTAGAAATTTTGTACAATACAGTAAAACTGGATGGAAAATTTGACACAGGCAAAATGAAGTGGACATTCCTACCACACTAGTAAAACTATGAAATTTGATTCTACAAGATGCAATAATGACTGGCAACAGGGATTTATTGAAAAAGAATTAAACACATTCATGAAGAATAAGATGCTCAATAGCAATTTAGTACTTATGACTAGACATTATCTCCAGTAACAGAGGCCACATGTCTGTCACAACTGGTAGCTGGGTAGCAAAAGTAGGAGAGTGCTATTATAGTCATTTTCTGGTTCAAGGCTTCCCATCAGCATCTATCTGGCCGTTGTGAGTACAGAATGTTGGATGCGATAGGAATTGGATTAGATCCAGCACATCTCTCCTTGTCTTCTGAAACATGACTGGGTGTTAAAATGAATTTCTCAATTCTCCATTTGTAACAAAGGTTCATTCAGAACTAATTTGGAATGAAATTCTAGAACTGTCTATACAGATCACAGGAAAGTACATGGAGCAGTGAAGAAAAACCAATGAAAATATTCCTAATATTTGAAACTGTTGGCCAGAATTTTGTTGGAACATTAAGTTAGCATAGCTCTGGATTCTGCTGTTGGTAGAATTTTTATGTGCTTGCATAAGGAGGTATCCCATATTTCCTTATACAAGCAGTTCCCCATCCACACTTAATTCAGTGGATTGTAACCACTGGCCCATCACCTGGATCTGTGAACACCAGAAGACTTTTATACTCATCTGACACAGACTAGGTCTCAATCTCTGACTTCTCAGAAATGGCGTCCCCTGGAACGCAACAGGAACGCGATTGGAACGCCCGGTGGCAAAGGCGGCATTCCAGTGTGTGGTAAAATGGGCTTCTTGGCCTCATTGCATCCCCATCACATTCTATGTGCGCCCGCACGCGAGACATTAGAACGCACTGAGGAACGTTTTAACCCCAGTGTGATAAACTTCTATCATTATGGCAGTGAGTCTCATTCACCAATCTATTTTTCTCTTATGGTAGCACAATGGGTCTTTTTATCCCACTGCTGCCACATGCAGCTATCAGCATTTGCCCTGGAGACCTACCTTCTCAGATGGCAGGGGACATAAAGAACAACATTAGTGGAAGCATGTCTCAGGGGGAAGGATAGGCAGGGGCAGGATAGGGAGGTTGGAATGGGTACCAATACCAATACCTCTCCACCAATGCCTCTCCTGCGGTAGTGCCAACCTCGAACTGCTGCCCAGTCTGCTTGTAGCTTCCTTTGTGGGCGAGCATCTGTATGGCCATAACAACCCTCTTCTCCACCAGAATGGCTTTCCTCATCATCATATCAAACCTCTCCATTTTGGGATGGAGTATTAAATAATAATAATAATAATAATAATAATAATAATAATAATAATGATAATAATAATAATTTTATTTATAGCCCGCCCAATCACTAGAAATCCGGGTGGGTTACAACAGTAAAAAAGCCTGTGGAAGAGGGCACAGGGCACAGAAGAATGTTCATCATTTCTCATCAGACCAGATGGAGGTAATGAACCCAGTACTTCTGGGGTACATCCACCAGAACTGTGGCCGTCTCTCTGGTAGCACCAGGATGGCAGTGGTGACAGTACACTCCAAGAGGACTGTGGTGCCTGCTGTGGCAGCTATCTAGGTCTCCTCTGAGTCATCAGTGCTGTCGATGGCTCTACACATACCTGTTTAATCAGTGGAAGTATGGCTGCACTGGCCAATCTGCCCATGGACTGAAGGGCAAGTGCCAGTGGAGGCAACATAATAACAATAATAATAATATAAAATTTATTTCTACCCCACTTCTCCAACAAGATTGAGGTGGCTTAGATCAGTAAAATCCATACAATACAACAGAATAAAATCCCACAATCTGACTTAGTATCCCATCAGCTTGACATTTCCAGATGTCCTGCTACTCTTAGGTAGATCAGAACTACTGAATATATTATTGGATTTGTATTCCAGCTTTCCTCCCAAAATGGGAATTAAGGTGGATCAAAGTAAAATTCAATTTACTTAAATTGAATTTAAGAAGTATGATTAAAACACATAACAATCTAAATTATTTATTTATTATTATTATTATTATTATTATTATTATTATTATTATTATTAAAACTAAGCACATCAGCAAAGAAAATATAGCACTTCCAATTAAAAAAAATCCATGTTCTCACTTGCCAAAATCTTCCTAAATGAAAAAAAGCTCTTAAATTTTTAGGAAGAGTTCCAGGCCCTGAGAGTGGCAACCAAGAAAACAGCATAATATATCCACACCAAATGTTGCAGTAAAAAGTTGGCAAAAAGTGATGTGAAGAATTGGCAGAAGAATTTAAAGGTACAATTTAAAGATATAATTTTAATTTTGCTAATTGTTTATGTCGCAACTACTACCATTACATTCAGTGATATACTGAAATTGTGATTTATGAATAACATTCAAACAAAAATTATTACTAATTCTGTATGATGTGTTATGGGGGGAGGTCAATGTTGGGTGACAGGATAGTTGCTGCATTAGATGATGCCAACCCTAGTGAAGCCTCTGCCTCCTCTAAAGATCTCAGGGCCTTAGAAGATTCGTATGGCCTCAATCACAAGATGAATTTGGCTCACCTCAGTATATTAGGAATAGATTGTGTAAGACTGCTTGTGTTTCCATATATTGTCTAATATCCACATGAACCATTTAACCATTTAATGTTTATGTCTGACAAAGCAGAATGCAACTGTCATTAATTTTCTGTTATGGTATCATTCAGGAATAGGAAAATGTGACATTGGAAAAAAAAACATGCCAGCTTCATGCAAACAATGATTTCTCATTAATTTATTCTTAATTTGTGTTAACCCCCACCCCCCACCCCATCCCGGTTACCTGGATATCAGAATATGGTAAAGTGGTAGCAATTACAGATCAAGAAATTTCAGACGTGCACTAATTTTAATGTTAACTTTGTATGCAGTTTGCCATAGGCTGTAAATGGCATGATTGCTTCTAAGCTACTGAACAACTCTCAGACCAGACAAGAAGACAGAAAGATGTTCATTATCACATTTGATCTTGATAGAGAATTCAACATATAGGAAGATGAAGAACCTGGCTATTGAAGTTAATCAAGCTTTGCAGCAGTGAAGAGGGATTTGGCAAAATGCTGTTAAAATAAAGGAGTTAAGGCTTAATGCACCAGTGATGCTTTGATAAAAATTGCTGACAAAAGGTAATCTATACCAGGGTAAACACAAATTACTTTGAGGACTAGATTTCAAAATTGTTATGTGAATATGAAAGCAGAAGAAAAATGATCAAACTTCAAAATAACCTGAACAAGGAGAACTTATGCATCTGACTAGCAAAAGAGGCTTTCAGTTAATTTGCACATTTTCACTTAGGGCATTCTTCTGTCACTCTGCTCTACTAATGTCCTGGTTCACATCAAATGAATAAGTTACTTTTAAAAATCACAAGATGACACCACTCTTACTAGCACTGATTTGTGTGGGTCTCACAAAGTTTACTAAAAACGTTTTGTGTCGTTATGGCAATACAAGACCATATTCAAGTGACATTGAAGTTGATCACATGGTGGTATTTTGAATTTCGAGTTGTTATATTATTGTGAAATCTCATCATAGAGAAGAATCTTTAACCTGTTATGGAAACAACACATATGATATTCAAATTATTAGAAAGCTGGGCAGTTTCCACATCACTTATACTTCTGATGGTTGCATGTAAACAAGACTATAGGCTTTTCCAAACAGATATTTCTGCTAAACTAGAGTGACTTTTCAAACTAGGTGCTCTCCTTGATGTGATGTTGATATCCTATCCTCCTCAGATGTGGTAAATGGGTTGATGGAAGTTGCATTCCAATAGATCTGGATGAAATCCAGTTGGGGCAAAATGTCATTTTACCATATTAACATGTACCAAGCTTAGGCCTAGATTCTATAAGGCACTATGGTGGTGTGACTCCGCCCCCCAATTGTATCAGCAGTTGGACATTTTTGTTGGTCACATATCATATACATTGTGGGGATCTACTATGTCCCTACCTGGGTGGCAGTGAAAACAAACATTCATAGTCCAAGAGAGAGAAAGAGATGGCAACCTCGTATACCAACAGTGTCCACTCATTCCAGAACTGCCTATCACTCCAGTGCCAGACTACAAGGGGTTTTTGGAGATATGGGACTGTGGGAATGATAGCTTTGAAAGTCTCCTGTCAACAAGGCATAGGTGGTTTCCTAAGCCACCCTTCCTATGATGACTTGTCTTTGAAGTCACCCCTCAAAGCCTAGCACAGATGGAATAGGCAGCTCTGGAAGTACACGCCTCTCTTAGTAAGTGTATGTCAGGTGATCTTTATTCAGAAGAGCAATAGGTTCTGACAAAATTCATTATGAGGCTGTGCAGACTGGCAAGAAAAGCCAGCCTGGGGGTGGAATCAGGGAGTAGCATCCATATGACGCACGCCCCAGCTGTCCCCCCCCCCCCCGGCCATACAGTGCACAGTGTCACAGCACTTATCTGATGCTGTGTCCACACGACACAGTGCCATAGAAGAACCATAAAGCCACGGCACTGCGGCTATCATGCCCTGCAAAGGCTAGATTGGGGCCACGGCATGCAGTTGCTGCAGCCCTAATTAAACTGTAAAAGGGGCTGTGGATCTCAGTTTTAAGTCTTATCATAGATGGCAGCTGCATGGAACTTCCTAAACTCCTAGAACACAAACATTTGCAAATACCAATTATCTAATATATTTAAAGTTAATTAAAAGCTGGAGCTATGTAAAAACATAGTTACCAGTTCAGCAGGTACACATTCATTGATATTTCAGATGATATAACATCATCTGTTAAATATCATTGAAAGGAATGAAAGGAAACATCTGAAATTTATTCTACATGTGATCACAGCAACTAGATTGGTAAACGCCCAAAAGTGGAAGGAGGAAAATGTACCAAATTTAAATGATTGGCTTATAAAGTGTCTGGACATGATTAAGATGGGTAGAATGACAATGATATTAAATAGAAAACTGGCATAAGACCAGAACAATGATTGGAAAAAGCTATGGAGTTTTTGTAAAAGCAAATGGGCCACCTAAAGAATGTGATGTGGAAAAAAGTTGATACATAAAATTAGGAAACAAGCCAAATCATTGTAACAGAATCAACCTAGGTTTTATGATATATGGGAAAGAAGCACAGATATTTGTTTATCTAGTAAATAATTATTTTGAAAAAAGCATATCACCATTGAGAGAATCTGGCTTAAGAAGAATATAATGATATAATAATAATTGCTTTAAAATATACTAAACTATTTAATTTCATGATTTTGAGAGGGAGGGTTTTTGATAAAAGAAAAAAATGTAGACATCAACACAAAATAGATAATGGAATTTATAGTTTAAGAATTAATATTGTTTAAGAATTTATATTGCTTAAATATTGTTTTATTATTATTTATTTAAACACATATGTATTATCTTTTTACAATGTTTTACTTTGTTGTCAAAAAATAATAATTAAAAAAAATTCAGGGCCAGAAATGGCAAGGGATGAGAGGGAAAGGAACTCTTTCCATGCCAGTTAATTGTGCAAATGGGCATGGGGAAATCTATGTAAAACAGTCCATAATCTGAGTCAAACTCAAATGACTAAATAATATGACAATCTTAGCTCATTGTTGAGAGAAAACCATTTTGTTGAGGAAATTATGAGTTGCCACCATTCTCGTTATAGGAGTTTATCACACCTGAGGAATTTCTCTTAATTCTGAATGAAAAGAACGTGGGGCCAGAACTCATTCACGTGAATTCGCCAGTTCAGCTAATTTACATGAGTGCGAATTGCATTCGAACTGGCTTCCCATTGGCCGAAAATAGCATCCCATTGCCCAAATTTGTGTGTGATGGTCTATCAGGCAATAACGTGAAACCCCATGGTTGCACTCAAACTGACTTCCCATTGCCCGAATTTGGGTATGGTGGGTTATCACACAATAACATGAAACCCCATGATTGTGTTCAGATTACCATTGGATTATACTTCCAATTTCCCTTGTCTGATAAAGTTCAAAGTCTGCATTTAATGTGGTTTTAACCACAGGCTTTTTACTCTAAAAGGTAGGAAGGGGTTTGGGGGAGGTCTCCACCAGCAGTGTAAGAATCTCCTTGGAATTTTAGGAAAATTATAGCTCAAAAGGCGGCCTGTGAAAGGAGGATACACTGGAAAAGAAAATAACACTCAGCAAAGTGAAAGGCAGTAGGAAAGAGGAGTATGGGACTACATGTGGATTGCTTCACTTAAAAAAGCCACAACTCTTTTGAAGTTCTAAGCAGCTCAGGTGAGGACCAGGGCTCCTGAACGTCTTTCATTCACAGAGTCACCTAAAGTCAAAGTCAACTTAATGACAAATAACAACACAAATATTTCTTTAAAAATCAGTTTTTCTCATGTTTCAGCACTCCCTGCCCTGAGACAGGTTTGCTTACCTGGAAATCCAAAGAAGCATGACAAATTCAGACAGCTCCATGAGACCTGGTAACCATGTACTGGTGCTGGGATCACCAATAGCGACACATTGTCTGTTCCTCCTGAGCCTCATGGTTGCTCCCCTCTGCTGAAAAGCACAGCTGTGCAAGCCACATAATCTTGCCCTTTCCCCCTAAACTGATCTACTGCCCTCAGGTATGGTATAAGATGGTATTCCATTACTAGTATTTAACTTACTGTCCACTCCAGTCAGCTTCTGTATATAATGTGATGGTAGGGAATATTATTCCTTCCTCAGGTGGAAAAATACTTTGAGCCAGCACTGCGGAAAGACTTGCTGAAGGCCCTTTCAGCTCTCTGGATGAGATTTCTAAATAATTCCCTAAAAGATAGAACTGTGCATGTAAAACTGAATTATAGTACTATAACTGTGTGGTTTGCAGGGATCCTGTGAAGGAGGAGGAGGAAAAGGAGAAGGAGGGAGAGGGAGGAGGAGGAAAAGGAGAAGGAGAAAGGGTAGATATATAAAATCATAAGAAAAACAAGTAGGTCCCCTTGCTTTCCCCAAGGTGGCAAAGTCCCAAAGGACTATAATTCTTGTCATAGGCCTGGGCTGATGGTATCAATGAGTCAACCAAACACTGATACCACCAAAGTCCATTTTCTGTCCCATTTTCATTTTAAAAGGTATCCTGCTTTTGTCAAATAATCATGCATTGAGTTGTGCCTTAATCTGCTATTCTTAAGGGACATTAAAATCTTGGAATACTTCCCTCTCTTCACTTAGACTGCATCCCACACTTCCCAGGAGATGAAAACTACTTTCTGCAATTTAGTTTCACAAAGCAGTATAATGGATTGATATATGTTCATATGTGCTTGGGTTTGCAACAGACTGTGATTTTTAGCCCATTATTTTAAAATACTTATATTGATTTAAGTATGGCTGAAGTTTATACAACTAATTGAACAAATTCCTCATATATCTGTCTGTTAGTTTGTGGATCAGTTTTTACCTAGAGCTAACTGAATCAGAATTCCCTAATGTGCAATATTTTGTTTAATTATGTAAAATAATTTACCTCATTCTCCAGTCAAATCTACCCCTCCCAAAACTTACAGACTAGGTTGCTTATATGAAAAATATAACAGTCTTTAGTTTTTGTTTTGTTTTGTTTGGGGGAGGTTCCTATGAGAGACATAGGATGATTGGCATGTGTGTATTTATCAAAAGTGGTTAAATGGCCTTCCTTCTTTTCTTTGTGGACCAGTGGAATGACTACTGCTTCGAAATAGTTGAGGCAAGAATTCAATAGAACAACACTGTCAAAATAATCACAATGGCAAGGTGCCTACAAAAACAATATGATCCTATTTTAGTACCCATTTGGGGATGTATATGGTATACCTGCACATGAAGGTAAATGGAAAGGTAGAATTTACCTTCTGTTCCTATCTTGTTTCTTCTCAGTCTTTCTTTCCTTTGGTTGTTGAGCCCTGTGATCTTTCACTATAAAATCTCTGAGCTTACGTTGGCCTACTGCCTTATCTGCCACTTCTGACAGGACCAAGTAGTGCCAACTTATGTAAAAATACAGTAATGAATTAAATAGGTCACAATCTGCTGCCATTTTATCATACCTTCTGCTTTTCCTGAGGCACCTGCCTCATCCTGCCAACAGTATTACTGGCCCTGCAAGTCAAAAAAGAACATCTTAGAGAAGATCTCACTCAGTTCATAATATATTAGAAGTTGGAAGAATTGTTGTCTCAAACCAATCATTACAAACTTCACTAGCATCTCTGGGGCCAACAGTAATGGCACAAAGGGGAGAGGGTGCATTAGCCATGCCTGAATTTATGCTTGAGAGCTTTGGTGAGTGAAATTCAGCAGCTAATTCTGAAATTCTGAAACAATTCCCATTGTTGGTCATTGTTAGGCCCTTGACTCATGATGACCATGTGTATGAAACATCTCCAGGACCCCTTGTCTTCCACTGCTCTGCATAGGTTCTGTAGAGTCAGGCCCATGGCCTCCCTGTTTGAGTCTATCCATCTAGCACATGGTCTTCTGCTCTTTCTCTCTACTGTCTCCACCTTTCCTAGCATTTTTGTCTTTTCCACTGAGTCTGCCCTTCTCATGATGTGGCCAAAGTGTGACAACCTTGGTTTCATCCTTCTGGCTTCCAGGAAGAGTTCAGATTTAATCTGTTCAAGGACCCATCCATTTGTCTTTTTGGCTGTTCACAGTATCCTCAGCACTCTTCTCCAGCACCACATCTCAAATGAGTTTATGCTCTCTCTTCACTGTCCAGCTCTCAAATCTGACATGGTGATGGGGAATATAATGGCTTGGATGGTCCTCACATTAGTGCTCAGTTGTATATCTTTGCACTTTAGGATCTTTTCTAGTTCTTTCATGGCTGCCCTTCCCATTCCAAGTCTTCTTATTTCTTGACTGCAGTCTCCATTCTGGTCAATTTTTGATGCAAGGTATGGAAAATCTTTAACTATTTCTATTTCTTTATTTTCTAGGTTGAATATGTGTAGATTCTCCATGATCGTTATTTTTGTTTTCTTTATGTTTAGCAGTAAGTCTACCTTTGCACTTTCTTCCTTGACCTTCCTTATGAATTGTTCCATGCCTGTGATGTTTTCTACTATGGAAGTGAACATTTCATAATGTTCTATTAAATTAGTTTTCAACAAGGATTGTTACCTCCCATGTATTTTCTTACAGGCTGAGTAGTATTCTTTAAAAACTTAGTGTTTTTATCATTGATACTGACTTACATTCATAGGCTGAAGCATAGCTCAGGAGGCTAGTGGCAGCAAAATGGAATAAATTCACAATATACATTTGCCCCTACATCAGATATGGGAGCCCTCTGTCCCATGAGCTTTTTGTTCCATCCCAAAACTCATTGTGGAACTCCTGATAGGCATGATGCAAAAAAGAAAAGAGTCAATTTCTGCTCATGGAAGCCTCCATGAATTGCAAAATTGGCCTCTAAAAGGTATGGTAGTGGCATTGTTACAAAATTGGATATTTCGGAGTACATACATTTTTATGGAGCTAGAAGGCTAGTGGAGCCTGCAGTGGTTTTTGGCAAAAATTGGTCATATCCCTGGAGTTTGCCCACCCATGTCATGGATGCTATATTTGAGAACTAAATGCAAATTATCCTTATAAAAAAAGAGACATAGTCAGCCCACATGGTATAGTGAGTGAGTGTTGGATTGGGACTCTGGTCCAAATCCTTTAGCTGTAGAAACCCACTGGGTGACTTTAGGCAAGTCGCACTCTCTCAACCTTACAGTAAAGCAAAGGCAAACTACTTCTGAACAAATCTTGTCAAGGAAATCTCAGGATATGACCTTAGGATCTTAAGCTTGTCATGAATCAGAAATGACTTGAAGGCACACAACAACAAAAGAGACTATTCGTAATGTACATTTAATTATATTTCCTGGAAAACCATAACTTTAGCACCTAGTGTCCAAGAAGCAGAGAGGCTTACATCACAGGTGGGGAAGCTTCAGATGTTGCTGGACCACAACTTACATCACTCACAGTTAATACAGCCAGTGATCAGAGACGATGTGAGATGCAAAACCAACAACATCTGGGGGGCCATATACCCCATGCTTCTCCATAGATGCTTTAAAGCCTAGTTTACAGCTGAAAACTCTTCTACACCTTGTCCCTAACTACAAGGTTTGTCCTAGACATAAGGACCCATGAAAAACTACATCACTCATTGAGCAGCATAAACAATAAACTGATGATGATGTGCATTTCTGGATCTAAGGCGGAAAGCTAATGAGAATAAATAACAGTTTTTGCTTATTTATGATCCCACTCATCATTTCTTTTAATGTCTGTGCATTTTTTTCTTCCTGGAAATATACACATAAGGTCCATAGAATCATAGAGTTGAAAGTGACCACAAGGGCCATTCAATCCAACCCCTTGCCATTCAGGAAGACACGATCAAAGCGCTCCTAACAGATGGCCATCCAGCCTCTGCTTAAAAACCTCCAAATCCAGGGCACCATATTCCATTGTCCAATAGCTTGTTGCATCAGGAAGTTCCTCCTAATGTTTAGATGGGATCTCTTTTCTTGTAGTTTTCACTAATGGGATGATTCTACCAATACATTGAAATTTTACTGTATTGTATGTTGACTATTATTATTCACCAATATTCTCCACTGGATACTTAGTTACATACTTAAGGACTCCTGGCACAGTGGTTAAATGCCAGTACTGCAGCCACTCACTCACAGTCACAAGGTTGTGAGTTTGATACCAGCTAGGAGCTCCAGGGTTGACTCAGCTTGGCATCCTTCCAAGGTTGCTAAAATGAGGGAGTGCTTAAATGCACTGATAAGTCATATAGAAATTTACTTGCTATTGCTTGCTATGTATGCATAACTAAGTAAAAGCTTCTGCCCAGACATGCACCTCTAGAACCATCTGGACCAGGTGAAAGAGAACTGTCTGGAGCCTCCAATCAGGATGCAAAGAAGGCAATGTTTTCAACCTCCTCCCACAATTGTTATGTTGCAACAAGGAGTTGACACAAGAGTCCTGCTTCTGATTGTTGCAGCTTCACTTGCTAGCAGGCATGGGGGTGGAAACATTTTCCTCTTTGTACCCTAGTTGGATGCTGAATGGATCTCCTCCTTCCCTAATGCAGCTGCTGTTTGTCAGGTGGCAGGGAAGGCACTGACATAGTATTTCAGTAAGACTATGTAGTCTTACTAAATACAGAGCAGTTATGAACTGATAACTCTAGGTTATGAATACATAACTGTCACAGTAGATGTCTGCCATTGTTGTTATTACATTTATATCTTGCAATATATAATAATAAATATTTCATTAGCAATAGTTCCTAAATATGCAAAGCCTTTTCCTCCTTTTGAAAACAATTACACATTTAACCTATTCTATCAAAGTATTTGTCTTTTAAAAATCAAAACTCTTGATCCTTCAATACCTTTTCCCCCTGCAGTGCACTTTCCACCTGATATATCAAATCTTACAGTTGCATGGGGTGATTTATTATTGGCACAAAGCAGATGAGGAAATTGTGGTGACTGTACAATTGAAAAAATCATAGCTGGATAATATTTAGAATGTTAGTTAATGGTGACATCCAAGCATATTGCTAGATGCATAGATATTTTGATGAGTAGATCTTTGAATCCATCAGGCCTAGAAACATTGGACAAATTGTCAATTTTCAATTTTCAAGAAGGTTATGAAGACAATTTAGAAATACATCAAGAAGCTTCAGGACAATAATGTGGCTGCATGCAAGAAGATCTCATCATTGAATTATAACAAAGGAAGTACTACAGTTCTAAAAGAAGGGGCAGAAGGTGGCCAAAGGCAAAGTACTAAAAAGCAGAAATGTTTGTGGCACATGGAGGAAATAAATGTATATGAGAAAAGATCCTATCAATAGTAACTGCAGTTAAAAAAGACATGATGAGTAAGCGTTCATGTCATTTCAGGGTACTCAGTTTAAATAAGAGTCCTACTGTCAGCAAGCAAGTACAGTAGCTCATTCTCTGCAGAGTTATAAATAACAGAGGAAGCCAAGTGAATAGATGATATCTAATCTCACTTGTGGCCTGTTCTCAGTTTAATAGAATTTGTGATTTCCATGGACAGCAGAGTGCAGAGTCAATGCCAAGCATCTGTCCTGAGCTGGCTTTATTTCAAGTGAAAATAATGAGTAGCAATGTGCTGCTAGCCAAGGTGAGAAAGATAAACTGTGTGAGAGTTGTGAATCAATATTAAACATTGAGAAATCTGAGCTTGATATGAAAGAACAGTCCTGAGTTTTTATATGAGATTTTCCTCCATAGGGGGAAAAGGTATTCCATAAAATACTGGTAGCATCCACTAGAGTGTTTGTTGGTTGTTCTGGCAGGACCCAAATTTCCAAGGTGCTAGCCAATGAAGTGGAACTGGCTGGTGATTACTCTAGAAGGATTAAAGGGGGGAGCATTCCTGTCCTTATCAGAAACCACTGGAAGTGTCCATAGATCTTACTCTACAGAACTGAACTACTGTGTTAAATATCCTGATCACATCAGGATACTATCACCCAAACTGTCTTTTGCCCAATTGCCTGTTCCAGTTTATTGGGTTCACTTATGACCGTAAGCAATACTCATAGTCCAAAACATTAGGATGTTATTTCATTTACATTACCATTTGTATAATTCCTGCACCACAACCTTCTCAACAAGGCAAAACACAGATGTGCTCTCAAATCTGCACTTATTCAAAAATTGTGATCAACATTATCAGCAATAAAGCTATGTACAAAAATGCATAGATTAGGGGAAAGGGCACAAAAATATCCATATTGAGAAAACATTTCCACAAATTTGTATGCTGGGGAGAATGCATATACCCTGAAAAAGTGTGTAAAATGCATACATTCAGAGGAATGAACACAGAACTGTCTAAACTTTTGTATGTAATTCTTAAAACAAAATTTATAAATTGATCCAGAATACAAAATACAATATTCAAAATGAACCATAGACAGGAAGGTCATAATTAAACATAAATGGTTTTTTCCTTAAAATGCCATCTATCTCTGAAGCCTCATTTTAGTTGCTTCTTCAGCCTTTTCCATTTATGATTAATTCTTTATTTGAAAGTGTGTGCATGTGTCTGTATGTTTTAAAATATTGTTTCATCCTTACAATATTCACAACAGTCTGAAGGGAAGGAGTAGCTAAGCAACAAACTTGGCATGATGCATACTGCTTATTCTGGAAAACCTCTTATCTCTTCCAGAAAATTATTTTCCTCTTTTTTTAAAAAAAAAAACAGGATTGTTCCTTTACTATTTTTATTATTTCCCTAGCTTCAACATCCCTAACATAGATCATCATCTCTTTCCCACTTCGCACTTCCATTGCTTTCATCCTTCATACTGAAATAAATGGAGATCAGTCATCATATGTGCAGCATATTTTGTAGACAGTCAGGTTGTTAACATAATATTCTCTGAACAAACTGTCACTACCATCCTTGTCACTTTCAGCAGATATTCAAGTAGATAGGACTGCTCTAGCATTGCTCTGAAGTATGTTTCCCACCTTTCATTGCAGCATATTTGGAATTCTGTATTCATTTGCATGGCTACTGGCCTGCATAAGATTACAGGGGCATAACCTGTTACCTCTGGTTCTCACTTCATGCTTTTTACCAGCCACTTAATGGCCAGTACCAGCTAAACAGTAAGTTGGGAGGTTGAGATAAGAGATGTGGCATAGTATTGCCTCCGGAACTATTATGCTATGCTGTGACATATAGGATCTCAGCCATGGTCTGGTAAATTAGTAAAAACAAGGTTATGAATGCCCAGTAAAATCACATCTACTGAATAATGAAAATAGGAAAAATTAAAAATATAAGAGCTGACTATGCTTAATTATGAATCAAAACAGGTTCAACAAGCCTGTGGTACAAAGATGGCTATGAACATACCTGGGTTATTCCCAAAGGTGAGGGAGATCTGCCATTCCATGGGCTTTTCTCAAGGACAAGTACTTGCAAGATCAAAGCCTGATATAGATGGAGCAGAAACCTAGCATTCATTTAAGCATAATGGCAGAATGAGAAGGAGATGAACCACATAGAGATGGAAACCTGAAGGTTTTAGAGCATTGGTGTCACTAGGGGGCATGGGAGTGGAGGGCCACACTGGCTGACATCCCAGAGGAGGGGTGATACCCAGTTGGGCCCTCCTCCTCCTTCAGTGCAGGGTGAAGGCTCACCCTTCCCCCCTGCTCCATTGTTGGGAAGCCCAGTGACAGAGCAGCAGGAGGGGCAGAGGTGTGCCCTTCCTGAGTGACACCCTAGCTGCTGGGTTAGAGTGTAAGCACAGAATCCACAAAACTTCACCATTGTCCACTGGCAAGATCTTCCAGTTCAAAAGAAAAAGCTAATGGGTCACCATGCTAGGGGAGCAGGAAGTGCAAAATTTCCTAGCTTTGCAGAAACTTGGCACAAGATCTATATCTGCATATGGAGATGAGGATAGCAGGTGGCAGCAAACTCTGGGGGAAATGAGGCAGCCCTATCACACTCTTTTCAAAGTGTCTTATCCCTGATGGGTTAGAGATGCATTTAAATTTACAAACAGGCTTTATTGCACTCCCCTGTGACCATGCGAATGTAGTCCATATAAAGTCTGGATGCCAACTGGGCTTATTCTGTGGGTTTTCAGAAACTGGATTTTCCTGTTCTTGAAAAGCTGCAGAATAAGCCCGGCTGGCATCTGGGATGTATATGGGCTGCATTTACCCAGCCATGATGAATATAATAAAACCCATTTGTAAATTTAAATGTATCTCTATCCTGTTGGGGATAAGGCACTTTTAAAAGAGTGTGCTAATATCCCTAGTCTCTGGAGCAGCAGACAACATTCTTAATATGACATCTCTTCAAATATTTTAACATGACTATCATGTCACCTCTTAACCTTCTCTTCCCCAGGCTCTTAAACCACTCCTCATAGGCATGGCTTCCAGACCTTTCACCATTTTGGTCATCCTTCCTTTCATAAGAAATATTACTGTCACAATATCTTTTCTTGCCAAAGAGCAGGAAATTCAGCTGCAAACTACATACTCTTTATAATGAAATATTATTGGGTAAACATTATTTCCATTCATTAAAAAACAAAAACACAAATTACAAAACTTCATAATTGTGGGTGAAGGCAGATTCTCAGATTTATCTGTTTCTTAGGAATGGGTGAGAATTTTATTTCACTTTGAACAGTCAATAAGAGGGACATTTTCATGAAAGAGACACAGCTAAACCTGCCTCTTCTGACTCCTGTATGTCACCCGTTGCTAAGGTGAGTTTTTTTTCTCCTTTTTTTTAGGACAGAAGATATTGTAGTATGCCACAGAGGATTGGCATCAGTTGTGTTTTTCAACTATTAATTCATTTAAGAGGAATGCTCAAAGAACCTAATTGATTTTGGGAGTGATCCTCCTTACTTAACAAGAGATGGGACCAGAGTCATATTTCTTCTTTTAATTTACTCCAGAAACTGATAAGTCTTTTAATTGTTGCATAGTCATTCAGGTTGAGTGCCAAAACTTTCTCCTGGTTATTTATAATTCTTAGGAGACCTTTATGCTCTCAACCCTGTTCTCATTATAGATTCTCTTATTCAGCAATACATTCTCCTGTGTTCCTGCTAAAAGCATCATAGGCCATGTTCTCACTATGATTTAAAGTGAATTGCTGATTGGGTTGTATGACTGTTATTCCCATTTGAAACCAGTTCTGATCCTACTGTGATTGGTATCAATTGTGATGAAGCAAGGCAAATTAAAAAAAAAACCTGTTGTTTCCTGATACTAGTTCTTTGGCAGTTCTTTTGGGAAAAAATTGATTTCAAAGCATGTCCAACAAGTGGGAATGACAGATGTGAATTGCTTCATACTGGAGGGGAAGGACTAATGGTAGAGGGATATTTACCGTTCTTCCTCAGTTTTTGGTAGTTCCACCATCCCTCTCCCCTCAGCACTGCCTTTGTGCTTATGGGGTGACCTATGGGCACATGGGTTTTTTAAAAAAATGATAGGAGATTTGATTCATTGATTTTGCAGCTACTTGCAATTACTCAGGTGGCAAGCTGGGCGATCAGGCCGATGGCAGTTCAGTGAGGCAAGTAGTTGCAAAACCAATGAATCAAATCTTCTATCAATTAAAAAAATAGTTCCCAAGCTGGGCTGCCATTTATGTCACCAATAATGCACAGACGATTCACATGCATTTTGAAGTGATGCAAACCAGTGGGGATGACTATTGTGCCAAAAAGAAGCAATTACAAGGAGATAATGAAAAGATCCTCTTTCATAGTGGGAATGATGGACCTTTTGGAATCGACATGGAGCAAAGGCGAATCACAAAACGGTTTAAATGTAAATGGGAATGAGGCCATAGATTGAAAGAAGAATGAACCTGACCTGCCAGTACAAGACTTGGG
Source organism: Sceloporus undulatus (assembly GCF_019175285.1). Classification (NCBI taxonomy): domain Eukaryota; kingdom Metazoa; phylum Chordata; class Lepidosauria; order Squamata; family Phrynosomatidae; genus Sceloporus; species Sceloporus undulatus. Next base: position 196,165,479 of record NC_056525.1, on the reverse strand, counting down.
TCACCATAACAGTTATAAACCAAAATAATTTCTTAATAGAAGAATAAAGAATCACAAGAGACAAAGCTCTGTTTAAATATTGCAAACATAGTGAGAGATACCTTATAAATCAAGTCATACTGAAGCTTATCGTTCACATCAAATGGTCAAGCTGCCACATTTTGAGAATGCACAGTAGCAAATTGCCTGTGGTCACTGATAGTGCATTATCACATTGGTTTTTTTCTCTCTCTTAAATCATATAGAGGCCAATCTTTTAAAAGAGATATGAGGAAATGTGCAAAACTCATAACCCTCACTAAGACAAGCTGTTTCAATATACCAACACAACCTGCAGAGAAATCTCCAAACTTTGTACAAACTCTCAAGTACAAGAACAAGACAGTGGGTCCTTTCACAGATAATTATACCACTGCAATTCCATTTTAACTACCATGGCTGCATCCTGAAGAACCCTGGGGGCTTGTAGTTTGATGAAGTACTAGTGCTCTCTGGCTGAGAATTCTAAATTGTTTTTGTTGTGTGCCTTTAAGTCATTGCTGACTTGTCACAACCACCAGATGAACCTTTCCAGGGGTTTCCGGCAAAATTTCTTCTCAGGTGGTTTGCTATTCTCTTTCTCTAAGGCTGAAAGAATGTGACTTTCCCAAAGTCATCCAGTGGGTTTTCCTGACTGAGTGGGGATTCAAATCCTGGTTTTCCTGAATCATAACACAACCTTCAAATCACTACAGTACACTGGCTCTCAGAATTCTAAATGCCCACTTCTAAAATACAAATCCCAGGATTCCATAGGATATTTCCCATGGTATTTGACATGGAAATGTAGCACTATAATTGTGTGGTTTGAAAGGGAGCTAGGACAGCTTGGCTTTTCTCCAAAGATTTCATAATTTGCACAGAAAATGTCTCTGTATAAAACCAGGGTTTTTCACCCTTATGAAACAAAGCATGCATACACACACTTACACACATCAGGACTACATGATTGATCAAAAAGACACAAACAACTCATCTAGGGCTTCCTAATTTTTAAAAGTCCATGCAATAAGAAAGCAGCTGTCATGGTTCAGCAGTGTAAATTGTGCAAATTGTGCAGAACTCATTCTCATAAATGTGATAATTATCTCGAGATCAATGCCTGCCTCTGACGTGAGGAGGGAAGAAATACAGTTTTTCATTCTATTTGAGGACAAGCAATAATTTACATCCTTATTTTTATAGCAGGACTGTGGCATGTGTATCTTTAAGATGCTACTGGACAAACCTCTTAATATCCTTTAGCATTGGCTATGTCAGTTAGGGCTGATGGAAGCTGCCGCTCAGTAACATCTGCAGAGTCAAATGTTCTCCATTCCTTTTTTATAAATTTCATCCCTCCCTGGATTAAATAATTTTCAGCCAGTGCAGTAAACTAGTTTATCATATGATAGGATATTTTCCCAACATGTTTGCTTAATTATCTGTTACATCTGATGAAGTGGGCTAGAATCCACAAAAGGCAAATAAATGCCAAATAAATTTTGTTATCTATTTGTGTGCCACAAGAATTTTGTTCATATGTAATCATAATTTTGTTGTGTAATTTTCTTATCTACTACACATTCTTACATGTGGGGTCTCTGCCAAGTAGATTATGTCAACATTGTCAGCCTGCTACTATATGGCAGTGGCATTACCACTAATTTAAAAGTTTGTCACTATATGGCAGTGGTATTAACACTAAATTAAAATATTATGACTAAAGTGATCTTTGAAGGAATGGTTTGTCATCTCAGCTTCTTTCATCATGCAGCAGTAATGAATGGAACGCTTTCACTCCATAACACCTGAGCATGGTGGAGCGACATCAAGAAACGTTGGACTATACTCTGGAGATTAGGGTTTGAATATCTGTTTGGCCATGGAAACCCACTGGATGCCCTTAGGCAAGTCATACTCTCTCAGCCTCGCAGAAAATCACCTCACAGAAAAAAACCCTTTGAATAAATCTTGCCAGGAAACCCCCATGATAAGTTTCCCTTACAAGACCTCACTACACTGTTATAGCAATATTATTCCACTTTAACTGCTATGACTGCCTCCTCTGGCATTCTGGGGTTTGTAGTTTAGTGAGACCTAAGAGTTCTCTGGCTGAGAATTCTAAGTGCCCCTTCCTAAACTGCAAATCCCAGGATTCCACGAGAGGCAGTCATAGCAGTAAAAGTGGAATAATCGTACTAAAACAGTGTTGTGTGGAATTGTTAGAATTGTCCTAAGTTTTAAATAACTTGAAGGCACACAACTACAAACATGCTTACCTGTATTTCTACACTTCTGTGTGCACATAAGAAACCAGCAGGATCAGCCTAAGGTGTTTCACTATCTGAGGAAAAAGACAAGATGGGGGCTACTGCCTAAATCTCATACATAAAAGTTGCCCAGATTGATAAACTAATCTCACTTTGGCATTCCTGATGAGGGCCAGCTTCTTCCTTTAGGGAAAAAGGCAGTTTAGGAGATGCCAGGCAGGCCTTATGGATTCCATGATTCTGAGTTTTTTGTGGATTTTTCGGGCTATGTGGCCATGTTCTAGAAAGGAAGAAAATCTTCTAGAACATGGCCACATACTGAAGCCCGAAAAACTCACAAAAAAACTATGGATACCGGCCATGAAAGCATTCAACTCTATTATTCTAACTTTAGTGTTCTGTTGTATATCTTAACTCTTTAGGATCTTGTCTAATTCTTTCATAGCTGCCCTTCCCATTCCTAGTCTTCTTATTTATTGACTGCAGTCTCCTTTCTGATCAATGTTTGAACCAAGATATGGGAATTCTTCGACTCTTTCGATTTCCTCATTATCTAGGGTGAATTTATGTAGAGCCCCCAAGGTCATTATTTAGCCTATTCTACTTCACTTTAAAGAGAAAGCACATAGCTATAATTTTGGGAAAATGTTTGCAGGTTTTTTTCCCGGTAATGTTGCCCCAAGGTATGTGGTAGACTCTTGCAATATAAGAAAAATACAGAAGCCCTTCCTAACTGAGATATACTGGTTTTTTTCAATTAGTCTTTTGTCGTTGTGCTTCAAGATAAAAGAGCAAGGAGCTATGTAACGTGGTCTTTCTGCTTCTGCTTCTCCACAACTTATTACCATGCAAATTAGGAGCTGTAAAGGGTGTAGCTCTAGGGAAGCTAAATGAAAGCTTCTTGAGAAAACAATTTTCTTGAGAAAACCTTATGCAATAACTACTAGCTAATCAATCTAGTAGAGAAATGGGCCATCATGAATGTTAGAACTGGGCAATTAAAATTTGCATTCTTGTCAAAATAAAACAGACATATGAAAACTATGCAGGGATATTTAAGGCAAAACAAATATTGTGAAATATTTCCATTTTGTCTTAATCGTTCGAATGCCTACTTTGCCTTAGGCTTATTGAATGAAATACTAAGTTGGATCATTTTAATTTTTAAATAGAAAATGGGTCAAAAAATTGACTGTAACATTTGGTTAGCTATTTTCTCTGCCCCTGGCAGGCTCTTATTTTGTGGTATCAATGTTTTGGAGGAGACAAGAACTGCTTACAGTGTTGAGTTTTGCTCTCTTTTTTGCCAACATCTGCATATTCAGGAGATGAAGACTCCTGACCTCTGGAGTGAATTCAGTTGAAATAAGGTAATGCATGGAGCCATTGTGGCATAGTGGTTTAAGCATTGGCCTATGACTCTGGAGACCAGGGTTTGATCCCCAGCTTGGCCATGAAACCCACTGAGTGACTTTGGGCAAGTCACATGTTCTCAGCCTCAAGGGAATGCAGTCGTAAAGGCAAACCTCCTCTGAACAAATCTTTCCAAGAAAACATCATTATAGGTTCACCTTAGAGTCATCATAAGTCAGAAATTACTTGAAGGCATACAAAACACAGATGCCATAGTACTTCTTTTGGATGAACTATACAGCTGTGCACACCTCATACTTTGTCTTTCAAATTACATGATATGATTATGTATTTTGGTAGCCTTTGATTATCAACACCATGACATTAAATGGCTATTCATGTTGCATGCAACAATATGATATAGTACATGTTTCATTTCATAGGGTTATTTAGAAATTACTACTTGAGAATTTCACACCTACAAATGGTATCCTAAATATTCAGTCCTGCCACAAAACATGGCTTTCAGAAACTTCAATTTCCAGCATCTACTACCATTTCCAATAATAGTCTGCATTTTCAGTTGGGATGGTAGTGGTGGAAGGAGTGTGTTATCCAGAAGTGGGAAGATAAGGTAGTTGGCTGCTCAAACCACAGGCCGCCTGTGACCTTTGCCTTATACATTGTTAGAAATACAATGGCAGAGTTCATCTATACTGTAGAACAGTGTCGTTTGACACCACTTTAACTGCCATGGCCCACTCCTAAACAATCCCAGGGTCTGTAGTTTTGTGAGTCACATGCACACTTTGGTAAGGAAGGTTAAAGATCTAGGAAAACTATAAGTCCCAGGATTCCATAGGATTGAGTTACAGCACTTAAGGTGGTGCCATTCTGCATTATTTCTACATGTAGTGTAGAGGCACCCTAAATATGATTCCCTTTTTCAGCCAGAATTGGCAGCACTGTTCCTAACCAAATAAAAATATTGTTGCTTGTGCTGTATAGACACAACAACAATACACTCTTTCAACAACACCACTTGCTTGGTCAGTTTTAGTCACTGTTTCAGAAATAACAAAATTACTGAGGATGTGTTTGTACCCCCCACTGTAGCTTGCCAGAAATCATGATGACCCTATAACAAGAACTCTATTTTCCATCCCATCATAGCAAAATATTATGACAAAATATTATACCCAGAAGTGTCTCAAGGTTTCCTGCTATCTCATTCTTCACTTCTGAAATAGCAAAATGGTATGTTGTAGACCAATGAAAACAGTTTCTGAAGATTTCAGATAACTTGCCCAGTAAGAGCCATATGTGGCTTTTAAATCAATTTTTGCTGTCATCTGCGGATTATTCTTTGAAAGGAAGCTGCAAGTTTACTGGTTGTTGTTTTTTTTTCTCCAAGTGTTTCTTATCTTGATTATACAAAAGGTATCAGTTCAAGTTGCCATCTAGTTCATCAGCCCCCAATGGAACTATTAAAGACAATAGAAAGTTAATATATCTTGAAAGAAATTGTTTTATAATCACATTCTGTTTATCTATCCCCTTTGGCCAATCTGTGAACAAAAAGTAATTAAAAACTTATCTTTTTGTAAATGGGTGGAGAAGGGCTTAACTTTCTAATTCTACCATAACAATTAATATGGTCAGATGATTTTTTTTTTTTAAAGGAAACATTTACTGGAGCTATTTAAAGATATGGGAACTTTTACGAGAGGATGTTGTTGATTAATTCAAGAAACTGGCCCAGATACTCATGGTGGATTACTGGTTCTAAACTAGGCATCCTTGCTCTATGCTAGCTCTTGGGAAAACACTTAGGATTTGATGAACATATGAAGTTAACAGAGCATGGAATCTTCTTTGAAAACAGAGGTGCAGATAATTGTTTTGGCTGTGCTCATGTACAAACCACTGAAACAGGCTCAAAGCTATTGAGCACAATGGCATGAAATTGGTTCAAGCACAAGCAAATTAGCCAGGCTATTTTGTCAGCGATATAGTTTAGTAGCATTGGAATGTGAAATGCCTGCTATCTCTGCCTACTACCTCAGTACCTCAATTCAAGAGTTCAGCCTGCAAACATGAAGGGGGAAATTGTGGTAAAGGTGAGAGCATGCGTGCAGGCCCTACCACCAATATATTTGGGGCAGCTTTCTCTGCACTGATGCAGTGGACTTGTAACTATATTCAGTGTAAGTGTGGCTGCATTCAGGAACCCTGAATAGGCATGATTTTTGATCACTGGTCTAGCCCTCAGCATGTTTTTAACCCTTGTGTGTGTAAGTTTACAGATGGCTTGTGAGTTCAACATTGGATGAGAATGGTTTTTTAAATCAGTGCTTCTCAAACCTCCAAATCTTTGAGACTCAAAGAAGCCTCAGTCAGCATGGCCAATGGTCAGGGATTTGAGGTGCTAATATCCTTTGAAGTACCAAAGTCTGAGAACAAATGCTGAAGCTGTATTTTACAAAATCCTGGAATGTGTAGTTTTGGTGATGTACAAAAACTCTGGCAAAAAATTCTAAACACCTCTCTAGCAAAAAAAAAGGGGGGGATCCAAACTACAAATCCCGACATTCTGGAGCCAAAGCAGTTAAACTGGGATGGAAGTTCTATAATTATGTAGTATGAAAGATGCCATAGTAAATGTGCTTCGACTTGCAACTTTAAAAAGCCAGAAATCAGGATTTCTAAGAACTGTGGAACAACTTATCCAAGTTAATGTTTTTACACCTGTGGACATTTTAGTTACTGGGGCTGCTTACCAGCCTTTCCCAGATGAACATTAATGTGGAAAATCTATGGTGCTACCCTGCTATGTGTCAAATTTGGGGGAACTGGCAGGGATTAAGACAGCAACATCTACACACGTTTTGCTCATTTGAGCTTTTACCCAATGCCACATGTGTAGCTTTCATACTGGCATCAAAGGGAGTTATGTGCTGTAGAAAAGTTGCAATTTATTACAACCTAATTTTCTAAGCTGTGCGTATCACTTTCACAAGAGAAGGTAATTTCATGTCTCGATCATTTTCTCTGAAGAAAAACCCTAGTTCAATTTAAAGCTGGGTGAGGAGGGTGCTAACTCCACAGAGAACAACTAAATCAAACTATACCAGCTCTGGAGTACTGTATATAATAACGTAATTACAGCAGTGACATGATAAATTGTGACATTACGGCTACAACAGTTAAGGCTGGCATAATGTAGCATAACTGACCTGGCTGGTCATGTGCGATATTTCTCACTCTACCATACCTAAATAGAAGTAATATATTTTAGCCCCCTAAATAAACAGGAGCTTGATCAAATTCATAAATTTGTTTTCAGAAACAGATTTGGGAATCTTCAATCATGTCCAGCCCTCCAAGCTACCCGTACCACAGCGGCAACTGAATTAATTTTAATAGCTTTGACACATGCTACAGTTACAAGTCATCTGAAAAGGAAAGCTGTAAACTACAAGGAAGAAAGAAAATAGAAATTAAGGGGCAAAAAATCTGACCCTTTGTGCTTCAGAGTGCGGCATTTTGAAGCATTTTGAAGAATATCCTTACATGGAGATCTGTTGTGGACCATGCTGCGTAAGGGAAATACCACGTAAGCACAAGCCCCATTAGAAACAATGGGGCTTGTTCCCACGGCATGCTCCCGGTGTACTGCGGGGTGCGCACCTCCCATTGTTTCTTCCAGGGCGCAGAAGAAGCTTTTCTGATGTGGCTTCCAGAATATGCTGGAAGCCGCATATAGCACACCCATGTATGACACGGGCGCACTATACATACATTTTGAGTCTGGCATCATTCTCCTTTTGTTGTTTAGCATTTGAAAACAAAAACAAATACAGAACTACCAGACGTTTTAAAAACTGAATGCAATCCAAAGAATTTCTATGGTTCAAAGAAGGAGTTTTCACTAACCTAGTGAATCTGTGACCCTTTTTTTCTCCCTTTTATCTTTGAAGAGTGTCCTTGATGCTATATTAAAAATTCTTTGCCATGTGGTATGGTCATAGGGGAGGATGCTGTCAGAAAGAAGAAGAAAAAACACGTCAGAGTTCTTTTTGGCTCAAGAAAAACTCCCTTCACAGTTGTCTGGAGCCTGACTGTGGTGCTATCTGATGATATTGAAAATGCTACAGCCTTAGCTACAATATACAGTATGCTGTGATTACTTTTAGAAGAATTGAGTGCACTATCATTGCCAGAGGTCCAATCTGCAATTTTATGAAGGTAAATTCTCTCTCAGCTATGGTCATAAATCATTTTCAATCTGTGCAGGTTTAAAAAACCCTCTTAGACACATTGTCAGGAGTAGAACATACATTCAGAGCTAAAAGTCTACTCTGTGGTGTCACTTGTTTCAACATGTCATTGCTCAAAAAATATTAAAGCTGCAATCTCAAATACTAGCAGTGAGGGAGCCTATACGTTTGTCATAAAAGTAAATCCAGCATGGTGGGATGCTAAAAGAAGATAAACAGAAGGAACTGTGAATCTTTTCTTCTTGTGTCTCTACAGTGGTCTCAGAGGAAGTGTATCACTTCAAAAATTGTGTTAGACGTTTGCTGTAAGTAATATTTATTCTTGTACATCAGGTCTGACCTGTTATTAAGCAGAATAAAGTAGCTGCATCTGGAAGCGGCAATGGTGGCTAGTGAGTCCTATGTCAGTGGAGCAGTAAATGTGCTCCATGTTTTAATCCAAACTTTAAAGGAGCTATCCAAGGTGTTGAAGCTATTTTAGACATAGGATTTAGCACTTAGAATGATATCATTCAAACTATTTTCAAGAGAAGGTTCACTTCCCAATTCACATAGAAGCCACACCAGTCAGTTTTGAGGAGAAAATTTGGAAAACTGGAAGAGAGCAGTAAATTGTTAACCATTTAATTTGTTGTTCCATTTTTACTTCCAAAGGGTAGGGAAGGCACTTATTAGATTTTCTGCCTCATAATGTGCACCTTGACATGGAGGAAAGGGCAGCATTTTCTGCTGTGCCTCAGGCAGCAAATTGTTTTGGATAAGTAGTGTTGAACATGCACATCAATATGAACAGTCTGTATCCATGATGGCAAATCTATGGCACATGTGCCACGGGTGACATGTGATGCCATTTCACCCAGGATGGGTAAGGAAGGAGGAGGAACAGGTGCACATGCACCTGTTGCTTCTCCCTGCTTCCATTTCCTGGCCTTCAGTGGTCTATTGAAAACAGTTGGAAGCTGGACAAAGGTCATTGGGGAAAAGGAGCCACAGGTGCATGTCTCTATCTCCTCCTCCCTGGCTTCTCCTGGCTTCCAGCAGCCTCTCTGAGACAGCTGGAAGCTGAGAAATGGGCGCTGGGGACAAGGAGGCACAGGCGTGCACCTGTTGTTCCTCCTCTTGGACATTTCCTGGCCTTCAGCTGCCTTTCAGAGATAGCTGGGGACTGGGGAGAAGAAGCAACGGGCACGCACCCGTTGCTCCTCCACAGGGACCGTTCCCAACCCCTAGTTGCCTCCAGAGGGACAGCTGGGGACAGGGAAAAGTCCAGGTGGAGGAGGAATGAGTGTATGCCTATTCCTCCTCCTCCCCGGGGACCTTTCCCAGCTTCCAGCTGCCTCCACAGCTGGGGATCAGGAAAGCTTGGGGAAGAGAAGGAATGGGCATGTGCCTATTTCTCCTCTTCCTCCTCAGAGACCTTTCCCAGCTTTCAGCTGTTTCTCAGAGACAACTGGAAACTGGGAGAAGGGCGGGGGAAGAGGAGCAACCCGCACGTGCCCTTCGCCCCCCCTTCCCATACCATCCTTGGCTTCTATCTGTCTCTCAGAGACAACTGCTGTCCAGGAAAAGGGCAGGGGGAGAAGTCCCACCCCTGGATGATGGAAATCCTACCCCCAACACCTGGTACTACCCAGTGCCAGAAAATTTTTTATTTGGGCATGCGGCCCCATAAAGGTTCAACATCACAGATCTATACCTACCTTGTTGGGAATACATCCACTTGAACTTACTTGAGTAGGACTGCATAGGATCAGCTGGTAAAAAAGTTTATTTATGTAGAATTATATAGTGAGGTCGAGGCCATTTTCAAAGTGTCTTTAGAGGGTAAGTACCACTATAGCCTCCGAAAAGGCAAACACTCACTGTGATTAATTCATTTTGTTTAAAGCAAAGAGGGGGCTAAATATCCTAAAAGTTTCAGATACCAACTGTTCTTGGAAGCTTAGCAGCATAAGCCCTGCTTAGTACTTGGATGGGAGACTGCCAATTGTTGCAGACTATGGGCCCATACAGACAGGCCAAAATAAAGCTGCTTCAGGTCTCTTTGGAGGTATGCTGTTTAAATGACACACACATTGCAAGAGGCCAGACACTGTGCCAAAGCTGCACTCCAGTCCTTAGGACTTGAGTGTGGCTTTGGCGTGGCTTCCAGCCTGTTAGGACGCATACATCATTTAAATAGCATTCCTCCAAAGTGATCCGAAGCAGCTTTATTTTGCCTGTCTATTCAGGACCTATATTTCAAAGGGAAGAAATGGAGAAAATACCTCTGAGTATTCATTACCTAAGAAAATGTTATAAAATTCAAGGGGTTGCCATAAGTCGACAGGCATTTTGAAGGCACATACAGACACAAAGAGGAAGACAGGATTACTAGTAATGACAACAGCCAGAACAGCTGCCCCTATCTCCACAAGCAAACAGGACTTTCCTGTATTTCGTTTCCATATGTGTGTTGCAATGATGGATATTACGATAAAAGAGACAAAGATGTCATAGACATCCTCGATGTGTAAAACATGAGATTCTAAAATATTCTTACAACAATAAACATACCATAAAAGCTGTGAATAACCAAATAGTTTTACAGTTGTCTACTTAACCTGGAGAAGCCAAATGTAGTCAGCAATTCTAGGCTTACTTATTTTATTTACTTATTTACCTGGGAACAAAGTCTCACTGAACTTCTGAATAGAATAGACATGTATAAGACTGTACTGCTTAGACACCTCAAGGCCATATTATATCTTGAAAGAAAACAGCTTATACATACTTTGAGCACAGAATAAAAGGAGACAGCCTTTTGTATGCAAAAAGTTCAAAGTCCAACCCTCAGCATCTGCAGGTAATGCTGGGCAAAGAATTCTGCCTGAAATCCTGGAGATACTTGAGGTCAGTGCAGTCAATACTGAGCTAGATTAAATAATGTTCCAACTCAGCCCTTACCTGTATGGACCAAAAGGCCCATCCACCCCTCTTCTGGTATTGAGCTGTTCAGACAACACATGGCCCAAACCTTAGTAGGTAGTCCAGACTACATCTGGCACTAGAACTGGGTTCAACAAGGTTACAAGAAAGAAAAAAACTTACCTGTTGCTCCAGATTTTCCAGGAAGACCCAGAGCCCTATGTTCCCACAACAGAACAGCTGTCTGCAAAGGTGTCCCACTGGGCCACCTGGCACATCCACCACCACGATGGGTTACCCATTCTGAGGCCAGAACAAGGCACACTGCATGTGACTGTTGCTGGGCACCACATTCTGGCTTCAGAAACGGGTGACCTGTGGTAGCAGCAGATGTGCTGGGAAGCCAAGCAGGACACCCAGCTAGTGTGGTGTGGGGATGGAGGCCAAAACAATCCGGGGGGGGGGGGGGAGGACTGGGGCAGCTGTGGGGCCAGGATACTTTGGTCTGCCCCTGGAGTATCCTAGCCAGTACAGACTCATTTTGCTGTTTCTCAGTTTAATTCCGATCACCATGGGCATGAAGTTTGCAACAGTTTTTAGTTTCACATTCCTTCTTTCTTTCTTTATTCCTGATAGTTAATGGAACACACACATATATATGATGCATTATGTTATCACACTAAAAGAAATTTATTGCATCTTCCCTTTTTTAGTGCTCTAATCTGGTCAATACTCAACTGTACTTCCAAGTATCAGGCATCTGTTCTTTTTTTGTTTTGTTTTTTACATGAAATGAAAACTTGCACACTTATCAATTCCAATTTTAGAATTTCCCCAGGTTGGAAAGGTAGGCAGACGAAACAGATTGAAGAGAAAAGTCAACATTCAGAACAATAATTTTTTTTAAAATGGGAAGAAATTGTTCATTCCAATTACTTAACTTTGTATTAAATTACTATTATAGAAATATGAACATATTTAGGAAATTCAACTTAATCTAATCCTCGACATTAAGCATGTTCACTAAAAATTAAGGGAACAGATAATATATTCTAGAAATATGCTTGAGATTCTACTCAAAGAATTTTTGGGTAATGGATGTTTGCCCAATTTAAAACAATTAGCAGTGAGATCTCCCTTTATTATTATAAAGGGAAGCTAGAAATTACAAATTACAGTGGAAAAACACATTTATAAAGCTGTCATAATTCAGTTTTACCTTGCAAATGTGACAATAGACACTCCAGCTGTCTCTTGCATTCTCCTGCAGAAGAGAGCCTGTATGTTGTCTACCTGAAACTCAGTTAAAAATATTTGTTACTTTACTCCCAGAGAACATCTGCCATTGCAGTTGTAGAGATTTTGTTTCATCATTCTCAAAAAGGCTTTGTTTTATTTCTTGCATCTTAATTCTGTCAGGAGGCATTTGTAAAATTACAATACGGGGCTTTGACATTTGATATAGTCAACAGAACTGATCCTGCAGTTTGTTACCACCAGTCTTGAGGAAATCAGTCCTTTGCTATCTTGCTCTGTTGGGAAGAACAGACGCTCCTTCTCCTTTGCTAAAAAGACCCCAGCACTGATTTGGTGCTAGTGATTCGTCATAAAAATGTGGGAAATCTTTTACATCACAAAATTTGTGGCAAGATTACCAGTCTAGCATACATCTTTCATTTATGCAGTGGAAATGCAGTGGAAGATTTCCCTTCCTCTTCTCTCTCTGCACTCCACTCCCAATCCTCTGGAGCAGACAAACTGGACACATGGAGCTACATAGCAGCTACATAGAGATATCTATCCTATCTACAGAGTCTGTTCCGTAGATGTTATTGGATACAACCCAGTGACATTATAACACAGCCTATGTAGCAATATTTATTAACATTTTTTGCTGGTCCAGTTGTTATTAAATGCTGTCAAGCTGAGTTTGGCTTATGGTTAGCTTATGAATAAGAGACCTCCGAGAGACCCTGTCACACTGTTCCAAGTCTTTCCTATTTTCTTCTAGGAGTATGGTGTCATCTGCATATCTTAAATTGCTGATATTCCTTCCTCCAGTTTTCACACCTCCATCTTCAGAGTCTAATCCACTTTTGTGTATAATATGTTCATCATACATATTAAACAGATAGGGTGATAAAATGCAGGCTTTCCTGGCCCTCATTTGGAAAGGAGCGCTGGTGGCACAGTGATTAAATGCTGGTACTGCAACCACAAGGTTGTGAGTTTGATCCTAGGGCTCCAAGGTTGACTCAGCCTTCCAACCTTTCATATGTCAGTAAAATGAGTACCCATCTTGTTGGGAGCAATTGGCTTACAGATTGTAAACTGCTTAGAGATTGCTGAATTCACTGATAAGTGGTATAGAAATGTAAATGCTATTGCTATTGGCAATTGGAAACCACTCTGTTTCTCCATATGGCCTCTTGTTCTGCATATAGGTTACACATTAGTATAATCAAATGCTATAGTACACCCATCTCTTTAAGAACAATCCATAATTTTTCATGATCTACACAATCAAAGGCTTTACTATAATCAATAAAGCGTAGGCTGATTTTCTTTCTGAAATTCTTTGGTGTGTTCCATTATCCAATGCTCTTTGCAATATGATCCCTTGCACCTCTTCCTTTTCTGAACCCAGCTTGGATATATATATATATATATATATATATATTGTAGAATTTTGAACATAATTTCACTTTCATGGGAGAGTAATACAATGTTCCAGTGGTTACTACAATCCCTGGTGTTTCCCCTTTCTTGGTATCTTTCTTGGTACCTGTGGACCATTCTTTTGATTTCCATATTTTGTTGGCATATTTTAGTTAGAATTTGAGTGGATTTTGTCTTTGTTGCTTGAAACAGCTCTATTAGCATGTTGACTATTCCTTATTATTTATTTTTTTTGTATGTTTTGAGTGTGGCTGCCACCTCACTTTCTGAAATTGTAATTTCATTTCAAATGGTTGTTTCTCAAATGAATCTGTCATCTTTTCATCTCTTTTATATAGCGCTCTTCAGTGCATTATTTTTAATCATCTTTTTATTTCTGTTTGGTTATGTAATGTGTACCCCTACTGGTTGTATAGTATCCCCACTCTAGGTTTCAATTTCCCTTTGATTTTTTCAGCTCTTGTGGAAGAGGTCTCTTGTTTTTCCTTTTTCCATTTTCTATGTCTCTGCATTGATCCTTAAAATTGTAGGGGAGTTGTCCCTGTGCACAAGACATTGAACAGTGTCTGGCCCTATTTCTGTGCTTCAGTCAAGACAACAGGCCTGGGCCTGCAGGATCTGAGAAGAACAGGGAGTCTTGGAGATGTTGCATCCATAGGGTCACCAAGAGTCAGGATTGACTCAAGGGCAGCTAACAACATCATCCTATGCAGCAACTAAAAGATTTTCCAGATACAACAGTACAGATGCTTCATCACAAATTCAATGTTTTCAGCCTAAGAGGTGGGTAATCTCATGCAGTACAGAAACAGCATGGATCTCAAGTTACTTTTTCTGTTGCTAATGGAGTTGGAATTTTATTGCCTGGATTTTATGACTCTTTACAAATTATCACACCAGGCATGTAAGGCACCACAATCATGTTAGTCTAGAAAATGCAAACATACCAGGTTGGGGACAGTGATTGTCACACAGCTCTTCCAAATTTCTATGGTACTGGTTCAGTTTTAGCCTCTATCTTCTGCACATTGACCTCTATAGCCCATCTTCCTGCTCTATGCTCTCCCCAGCATGTCTTTCAAGCTGTATTTATTTTAATTTTATTTTTAGTGCAGTTGTGTGATCTCACTGCAATCCATTAACTTTTTTAAAAAGAAAGAAAAGAAATGGAAAATAAAAAACAAAACAAAAAAAACAGACAACTTGAGCATAGCGAGAGGCAGGGGAGGGATTGGGAATAGAGCAGGATCACACCCACTGCCCACTATGTGACTGCCTGCATATCAGAACTGCTTTGGGAAGAACTTATCATACGTGTGTCAATGGTGGAAAAGCAGTGTGATTGGGAAGTATTGCTGGATTTTGCTTATCAATGAGAAGGAGCGCTCTAGCAATGGATGGACTACAGACCATCTGCAGGACTGACACAGTGTTGTGTGATAAGGTCACAGAGACTGTTATCCTGCTCTAATTCCACTTCTCAAGCATTGTGTGATAAAGTGCTTTGTTTCCCATGCTCACTGCCAAAAAGGGGAGTGACCTCTTCCTACATTGATATCCCTCCAGACATTTTTACCCGCAGTAACAAGAACAACACCTTGACAAGATGTTGGCCTGTGACACTAGCACTGTCATTTTTAATGCCACACAGCTCCTGTTTGATTTTTAACACCTTTGCCAGATGAAGAAGCTAGTGGAGATTCAAAAAGTTTATAATGTATTTTGTACATTTTTGTTGGCCCAATAAAGGTATTGTAGTTTTGTGGATTATGGATGATGTACCTTTTTCAGTTTTCCTTAAATTTCAGTCTTCTCTGAAATAACAGTCCCTGTCCTGTATTCTTGTCTCTTGCTCCTTCCAAACACAGACATTCTTTTAATTTGCTCTTTTTGTATCTCACACTCTTTTTTTTTTTAATGAACACAAAGTATAGCCTTATTTAAGTGGCTAGGAATTGCCATTATTTGTTCTTTGTGACAGAAAAGCAACACTTGAGCTCATCATTGTTGCCAAACATCTGCTCCCAAGTTCTCATAATATGATACAGATGCATTTAGGTCACATTTTGAAGTCTGTTCTATTCTTTAGACTCAGTTTTCAAATGCTGAGCAGGGATATCCCTTTGATATGAAGCTCCACAGGACTCCAATGACCATACAAAGCTATGCATGAAGATGTGCTTACCCTTTTTCTCCATTACTGAAAGCAGAATTTTGCCCAAACACACATTGTACTAGTATATTATTTCCTGATATCAAAGAAGTAACCTATGTTTGTACAGAGGAGTTTATATGGGTGTTTGGTTACATCCAGATGTGTGTCAATGTGAGTTTAGTGAGCCAGTCACAATGGCAGCTTCCTAAAATGTTTTGTTGTTGTTCTTGTTACCTTCAGTTTTCCATTGCTCTTCCATCTTTGCTCCCCTGGAGGGAGTTATTTATAGCTGTTGGTGTGTACAGCTCCTAACAGCATTTATTGTTTTCACCTCTGCACCCATGATTTATAAGGCAGAAAAGGTTAGGAAGACATTTCAAACATAGTGAAAAATGTTTCCAGGTTCTCCAGCCTCCATTTTATATCTACATGTGGTTCATAAAAGTATCTATTGTAAACAATTTTTTAAACTGGCACTGAACTCTGATTTATGAAAGTGATAGAACATTGTAAAAACAGAATCCTATACTGAAGAAGAAGTTAATAACATATCTCCTAATTCATTATAAGGTCTGGACACACTGCAGTGACCAGGGACGTAGCCAAGGGGGGGGATCTGGGGGTCCAGACCCCCCCCCTTTCCATTAGAAAAATGAATGGTGTGTGCTGCTGCGCTGCTGCACTCAAGCCCCATTATAATGATGGCACTTAGTCTGGACCCCCCCCTTCCTAAAATCCTAGCTACGTCCCTGCAGTGACATTTCAGAATGAGTGCCATTTTGAGCATCAATGGAGTTGTTACATCAGGTTTCAAAAGCAAACCCTCGGAGTTTGATTGAACATTTCCTTTCAAAAATGTGAACTCTGCAACTCCACAAGTAGTGGTCATATTGTAAAAGTGCAGTGAAGCTTGGTATACGTGATTTTCTACCATTCTATTTCTGTATGTCCTGCTACACAAAAATGAGGTGCCACCCAGTGGTATCATGAGCAGAAGGAAGGCTTACTAAATGGACTTATCCATTCTATGTAGCTTCCCCAGGCCCCTTTTCTTCCCCCCAGTGTATCTCCTCAGGGTTAAGCTAGGCTGTCTACAGGTGCTCCACCAATACAATTCTGTGTTCTGTGATCTCCATCAATTTTATGGGATTCTGCACACAGGACTGCCAGAGGTGGAAGGGAAATCATATGAACTCCCTCTGTCCAGTCTGAGATAATTCCCATCTCCTCCAACAGCTCAGTGAACCCCATCCTATCCTTTTGCCTAGGATCCCCAATATTTCAGAAATAGGGAATTAAAAAAAAAAAACCAGCTTAGCCTTTTTTTTTTAATTGTGTTTCTCTGGAATCCTCCTACAATCTCATTCTATCAATAGTTCATATCAGGTTGTAAAACCTTTTTATTCTTGTGTGGACGTTCATATGCATTTTTTGTACAAGTTTTTTTCTGCGGAATAATTTTTATATGCTTTTCTCCCATTGACCAAGGCATATTTGTACATTATTATTTTTTTTCTATTAAACACATTCTTAGATTTTCAGTGTGTCTGTGTGTGTGTGTGTGTGTGTGTGTGTGTGTATGCACATGACTTTGTGTGTATTATATTTGTCCAAAATGTGCCACAAGGCTTGCAAACACACAACTCTCTGAGAAAGTATCTAGCAACAAGTCTCAGGAGCTGCAAAATGGACACTTTTGTTGATAATCTGAACTCCAACAAAATTCTTTTCTACTACTGCTCAGGATACTGGGGCTGCATAAGGAAGAGAGTGGAGAATTCTCTTGTGCATGGCTTCCTTGTAAAACTGTTGATACAAATACCTGCATTTTAGGGAGGAAATGTTTTCAAATATGACTCTTAATCTTTTCCCCCCTGGATATTTGAGTGCTATAAACAGTCAACACACATTTTTTTTCCTTAGGTAAAAATACAGCTTAGAAGGTTTATGCTGGGTATGGCTAATGAGCACCTAGCCAGCTCAACACCTGTTTCCATCAAATTTGCAGAAAGTGAGCCACTGAAGGTATGTAAATAATCCTGATAATTAAGTATGTGTAACTAGTTATTAGAAGGAAGTAACTCTTTCATTTTTTTTCTGCCTTCCACCATTTTTTGCATACTAATTATGAGCAGCTTAAAACAGAGTGGAGCTATGCCAGAATGCCACAGTCTTGTAAATATTGGTCACAGCAAATTTAATTACCATGATTTTACTCTTACCTTTATTTAGCATAATTTCCTATCATTACAGCAAGTTCAATTAAGCTGCAAGAGCAGCATGGAAGTATTTGCCTAGCAGCATAGCCTTGAACATCATTTAAAATTTTATTTGCACAAAGTTTCTTCCTAATTTTCTTCCTGTTCCACTCATATTACAGATTCCCCATGAACAGGCATTCATATTTCAATCATGTCTTCAGCAGAGACATTATTCTCATACAATGGAGTCACAACAGGAAGCCTGTGGGAAATTGCTGGAGCATTATTGAGTGGGTGAGCAGTTTATGTAAGAGCCCCATCTAGAGCGCATCAGCACCCATCAGACAAGCGGGTGTATTTTCCATTCCATAACTTCTTTTTTTCTTCTTTGAGATGCCACTACTAACCTCTTTTTATTCTCCTTTCTCAGGTGTCACCTTTTGAAATTGTGGGGTTGATATTCAAGTAAATACATTAGACCAATAAGGAGAGTTTTAAAAAAGAAAAAAAATACACAAACATAAAATCATAGGCCTGCACCCACCCCTTTTCATGCTTATTTGGGGCCAGGGCAGCCTCACTTGCAGCCCCGTGGCCCCAATCTGGCATTTTTCCAGCCCAATAAATGCTGCCTTTCCATGGCCTGGAAAAGGGGTGTCCTTGGCGCTTTATGCCCCCGGACACCCCGGCTCTAAGGAGGAGAAAGGGGCGGCCCCTTTCTCCTCTGCATCACTGGTGCAGCCATTTGGTTGCCATGCCAACAATGTGCACGCCCAACAGGAGCTCTGAAACAGAGCTCCTTTGTGTGCCGCTGATAAGGCATGATAGGTGCCCTCCAGCAGCGCAGTGATGTGTCCTGTACAATGTGTTGTTTGGATGCACCGCACAGGACATGTCATGGATGTACACCCCATGTGGGAGGAGCCACGCAATCATGACAGCGCCAACACACAGTAGTGTTCGGGAGCGTGTCGTTACTGCGTGCTCCCAAACCTTAATATCGCCTCCGTCCCCCCCCCCCCCTTTCAGCCTGTCTGTCTTGGGCCATAGAATCTTAGAGCTGGATAAGATCACAAGGGCCATCCAGTCCAAACCCCTTGCCATGCAGGAATTAAAGCACCCCCAACAGATAGCCATCCAACCTCTGTTTATCAACCTCCTAAGAAGGATGCTGAACAGTTCCACTGTTCAACAGTTCTTAGTGTAAGAAAATTCTTCCTTATATTGAGATGGAATCTATTTTCCTGTAGTTTGAATCCACTGCTCCAGGTCCTATTCTCTGGAGCAGCAGAACACAAGCTTGCTCCATTCTCAATATGACACCTCTTCAAATATTTAAACAGGGTTATCATATCACCTCTTAACCTTCTCTTATCCATGCTAAACATATCCAGTTCCCTAAATCTCTCCTCATAAAGCATGGTTTCCAGACACTTCACCATTTTGGTTGCCCTTTTCTGGACACGCTCCAGCTTGTCAACATCCAGAACTGGACATAGAATTCCACGTGAGGCCTGACCAAGGCAGAATACAGTGGCACTATTACTTCCCTTGATCTATGCAATATACGTATGCAGCCAGAATCGCATTGGCTTTTTAGCTGCCACATCACACTGATTACTCATGTTCAACTGGTTGTCTACTAGATCTCCCAGATCCCTTTTACATGTAGTCTCATTAAGCCAGGTGTCTCCCATCCTACAACTATAAGTTTCATTTTTTTTCTGCCTAAATGAATTACCTTACACCCTGTTGAAATTCATTTTGTTAGCTTTGGCCCAGCTTTTTAATCTATTTTGGTCATTTTGGATTGTGTTCCACTCCTCTAGGGTATTAGCTCCTCCTCCTAATTTTGTGTCATCTGCAAATTTGATAAGCATGCCATCTAGTGTCTCATCCACATCATTGAGAAAGATGTTAAATAGCATCAGGTCCAGGACAAAACAATGTGGCACCCCGCTAGTCAGTCCTCGCCAAGATGAAGAGGAACCAATGCTGAGCAAACTTTGAGTTCAGCTGGTCAACCAATTGTACCTAACAGTTTCACTGTCCAGCCCACATTTTACTAGCTTGTTTGCAAGAATGTCATGGGGAACCTTGTCAAATCAATATATGCTATATCCACAGCATTCCCTTCATCTACCAATCTGGTAACTTTTTATCAAAAAAAAAAAAAGTGATCAGATTAGTCTGGCATGACTTGTTTCTCTGAAACCCATGTTGACTTTTTGTGATTATGGTATTCCCATCTAAATGCTCACAGACTCTCTGTTTAATGATCTGCTCTAGAATCTTCCCTGGTATTGATGTCAGACTAACTAGGCAATAATTGTTGGGATCCTCTTTTTTCCCTTGTTGAAGATGTGGACAACATTTGTCCTCCTCCAGTCTGCTGGGACTTCTCCTGTTCTCCAGGAGTTCTCAAAGATTATGGCCAATTAATCTGAGATTACTTCTGATCCTTCTTTTAATACCCCTGGATATAAATCGTCTGGTCCCAGAGACTTAAATCCATTTCAATTACTTATTTTGTGCAGTATTTCCTCTATTGTGTCTTCTGCTCCATTTTCTTCAGGTTGAGGACCCTTTTCCTTTTGTGAGAAGACTGGGGCAAAGAAAGTGTTGAGCACTTCTGCCTTTTCCCTGTCCCCTGTTAGCATTTGGCCATCTTGAAGGGATGACATATTGAGGATGGAGCAAGCTCGTTTTCTGCTGCTCCAGAGAACAGGACACAAGACAATGGATGCAAGCTACAGGAAAAGACATTCCACCTCAACAGTAGGAGGAAAGTTCTGACACTAAGAGCAGTTCGATGGTGGAACATGCTTTCTTGGATGTGGTGGGGTCTCCTTCTTTGGAGGTCTTTAAACAGAAGCTGGATGGTCATCTGTCAGGGGTGCTTTGATTGTGAGTTCCTACATGGCAGGGGGTTGGAGTGGATAGCACTTGTGGTCTCTTCCAACTCTATGATTCTATAAAGATTATCACATCAGCCTTAAGCATAGGTAAATCATCTCTTAAATACTGAGGAAGCACTTGTGTGTGAAAGCCTGGTGCACTTCCTCAATGTCAGGGAATCTTTGGCGTGTTACAGACCGCCGAATTGCGGCGGTCTGCTGCCGCCGCCGCTTGCACCATCCGGGAGCCACAGCCTTTAAACAGCGTGGCTCCCGGATGCTGCCGAAAAGGAGCGCGGAAATCACGCTCCTTCTCAGGCCCCGGAAGAGGCGCCGCAAAGCGCAAGGAGCGCATTTGCGGCGTCATTTCCAGGGCGACACGTGCGGACGCAACGCGTCCAGCACATAAAGATGGCAGTGCCCGTGTGTATAGGGTGCCACCATCTTTACACCCCCATCACGTGCTAGGGGTGAGGCCGGTATGGACGCTAGGTCCTCGGCCAACCCCTAGCACTTGACGGGCGCGTATTAAAGGCCCGTTTATAATGTGCCATTGGCTCCCTCTAGCGTCATTGAATCATTCAGGGAGAGGGAATTTTTACATTCAGAGGAAATTCTCTCTCCCTGAATGATTCAGTGACAAAGAGGGAGCCGACGATTCCCTGACATTGAAGAAGTGCGCCAGGCTTTCACACACACACTTCCTCAATGTTTGAGAGATGATTTACTAGCACTTAAGCCTGGTGTGATAATCTTCTATGATTCTCCATGCAATGGCCCTACCATTTCCTACTATTTTCTTCCTTTTGCTGTGGACATAACCAAAAAAAGCCCCTTTTATTGTTCTTAATCTCTCTAAGATGCAAGTGTTAAAATAATTACAAGTAATTAGAATAATAATTTACTATTTTTGAGATAGCAATCAATCATAACAAATAAAGCAGAGTAAGTTGTAATGTCCAGATTTAAACAAAACTGTTAAAAAAACAAAACACTTCCTCAGTTCTCAGTCTACCATTATTACAGAGCAAATAGAAGCAATTGCTCACAGCACTGCAAACCACCTTCCTGTGGGATGTTCAAAGATCTTGTGAGATTGTTGAGGATTTATTTCAAGATATGACAATGGGAAAAACCCATTCCCATTGTCATATCTTGGAATAAATCTGCATTCTGCAACTAAACAAGAAATGATCCATTGCCAGCACAAGACGCTTTTGATTATGCTATAGGCTAAATCACAGTAACAGCCACTATATGTAGAAATGAATAAATTTTAAATGTTTCTTAATATTATAATTTATTTTAGTTGTAATCTGTTTTGCTCTGTGTTGTTAGACACCTTGAAATGCACATAGGAAAACAATGGGGAATAGATAGATAATTAGGGCTGTGCACTCACTCCATACACTCCATTACATAAGCTTTGGTTCATCGCAATTCATGCACCCCTTTTTCCCGTAAGCAGCGTTTAGGACACAGAATCATAGAGCTGGAAGAGACGACAAGGGCCATTCAGTTCAACCCTCTGCCATGCAGAAATACACAATCAAAGCACTTCCAACAGATGGCCATTTAGCCTCTGTTTTAAAACCTCCAAAGATGGAAACTCCATCACTCTTCAAGACAGTGTGTTCCACTGTCAAACAGCTCTTATCATCAGAAAGGTATTCCTAATGTTTAGGTAGAATCTCTTTTCCTGTAGCTTGAATCCATGTCCTAGTCTCTAGAGCACCAGTAAACAAGCTTGTTTCTTCTTCCATATGACATCGCTTCAAATGTTTAAACATAGCTATCATGTCACCCCTTAATCTTTTCTCCAGGCTTTACATATTCAGCTCCCTAAGTTGCTCCTCATAGGACATGGTTTCCAGACTTTTTATCATTTTGTTTTTCTTGTATAGAGGCGCATTGTATACATAATACATAGAGACTTCAGACACATATTTCTAGTGTATAGAGATGTGGGGACTAGAGTGGGTGGTGGAAGAACTAGGAAAATCTTTTCCAGCATTCCCTGATGTTGAATTGTTTGTACTTGCATGCACAGAGACACATACATGCATGCCCATGCTTTCACATCAATAGTATTGCATACAGCCCAACATTTCTTTCTTTCTTTGGTTAAAAACATTGTCACATATACGGTCTGCATGCCAATAAGAGCCAATATATCTATATATAGATAAACATCTTGTAGTTGTTTGCCCTCAAATCATTCCTGACTTATTGTGACTCTAAAGGGAACCTATCATGGGGTTTTCTTGGCAAGTTTCTTCAGGGAGGGTTTGCCATTGCCATGCTCTGAGGCTGAGAGACTGTGACTTGCCCAAAATCACCCAGTGGGTTTACATAGCCAAGCAGGGATTTGAACCCTGGTCTCCAGAGTCACAGTCCAATGCTCAAGCCACTACACCATGCTCGCCCTTGGGTTAGGCATCCTAAACTAATGTGGGGATGAATCTTAACCATGCAGTATGGTATTTATTGGTTTGGGGACAGTGTGCTGCAAGCAGATTAGGGATTTAAGATGTTATGTTGAAATAATTCATCTTAATTCACTGCATTCCTTTAAAACTTACTGATCAGGCACTCTCTACTCCTCACATAAAGCCTTATTTAGATATTCTGCTACCCTTGAAATAAACACTGGCCCAGTGGCTTCATCTCAACAGATGCCTTCAGTAAATGTTCACCAATGTATCTTTTTAAAAAGCAGTTTTACACTTTGTGGGTAGTTGCCTGACAACAGAGAGCCATGTCAGACTTAGCAGAAGTGATGTGCACTGCATTTCAAATAGTGACTTACAGCTGTATTATTATTATTAATTGAATAGCCAGCAGAAAGCTTTTTTCTGAAATGCACAGAAATGCCTCCTGCTAAGTATGATAGCCAGTTTGCCAACTGCAGATGTAAAGTGAATAAAAAACAAGCTGCTGTTTAATGTGTACTTAAATGCTTGTGCGGACCCATCATTCCTGATTATATTAAGCATTATAATACTTATGCCTTAATGTATGTCCAAGCAAAAGTAAAATGTGTGATATTGTTAAAATGATTTCAGCTAATTTTCCAAAGTGGCTCTCGCACACACACATTTATATAAATCTCTCCATTAAGAAGGGCAACAGCAGTTTTGCATGCAGTGATCTGAGTGGTGCTTAAAGGATTTTAAGCCTTGCATCTATTGTATGGCACCATTAAAGCAGGTGAAGTTCCATTTACATT
The DNA here is from genome assembly GCF_019175285.1 of Sceloporus undulatus. Taxonomy (NCBI): domain Eukaryota; kingdom Metazoa; phylum Chordata; class Lepidosauria; order Squamata; family Phrynosomatidae; genus Sceloporus; species Sceloporus undulatus. The sequence continues at coordinate 196,141,487 of NC_056525.1, read as the reverse complement.
GAAAATTTACTCTATGGACCCTGCAGAGAATATATGCTAAGAAGATGAAGTTTTCAGAGAAACATGGATCACAGGGGGCTAAATTATTATTCTATTTGCACATCATGATAGAATATTAAAGTACAGAACTGTGCCTTCAGACATTTCACTTGTTTTGTGCTTATGGCTGTGAAACGCCCCACAAACAGCAGGGCCATGAAGCTTGGAAAAGTGTCTTTTAAAGGCTATAAAGCCCATCCAGCAAGGCCACTGCAATCCAAACATACCTTTCTGGGCATTGATTGGCAAGGGAAGAGACAGTTATGGGTACAACAAGAGAGAGGGAGACACTGAGATGGAAAGATTTGTTAACAGCCTTGATGTGGAAAAGCAAAGTGGCTCATATACAGGCTTATACCCTCCCAATACAGAACCAGAGAGAGACATTCTGCCCTTTCCCCACATCCATTCTTGAGCTATTCTCTTAGTAAACACTGGCTCTTCCTTTTCCTTCCTCCACAGAGTGCAGAATGGGGCTTGACAAGTTGGAGGGCCAAAGACTGACAACCCAGACAATAGCTAAAGTCACTGCAGAGAGCATCGATTTCTAAACAGTAATACCCCAAAGCACTTTGCTCAATGACAATGTATTGTACCTTTCTCCCTCGGGCGCCTGAATAGAAACATTGGTCTCCATTAAGTAGTGGTGTGTAAACTTAGACAGGCTTGGCAAATCACAGGACTTGCCCTCTCTTCTCCAGACCTAAGGGCCTGGGGGATCACATATAGGGTTGCCATACTGCCGGACCTCCAAACCGGGAAAAATGTAGGACAAAATTTTCAAATGTAGGACACACAAAAAAGTGTCCTACATTTGAAAATTTTGTCCTACGTTTTTCCTCACGATCGTGGCGGGGAGCGGAGGCCAAGCGCCGAGGGGAAGCCTCCACTTAAGGAGGCTTTCCCTCCCCGACTGGGCCCCGGGCCTCGCCGCGATCGGAGGCCAGGATCTGGGCCTCACCTTGTTCCTGGCCCCCGCAGGGACCAGGAAGGAGGCGAGGAGACCGCCGGCCATCGCCAGGGCCTCGCCTCGTTCCTGGCCCCCCGCAGGGACCAGGAAGGAGGCAAGCAGCCCGCCGGCCATTGCCGGGGCTTTGCCTCATTCCTGGCCCCCACAGGGACCAAGAAGGAGGCGAGGAGTCTGCAGGGAGGCGGGGAGGTTGGCACGGCTGCGCCCAAGAGGCGCCGCCTCCCTGCAGCCTCCTCTGCCCCAGGCCTCGCTGCCCTCCTCTTCCTCTGCGTGGCCATGCGCGGTGGAGGAGGAGGAGGGCAGTAAGGCCCCAAGGGTTGCCTAGCAACCCCGCTGCAACCGGGCTTTTCCCAGTTTTGACGGCACCCATGCCGGGACCGGGCAGGTGCCGCCAAAACCGGGAAAAACCCAGTTGCAGCAGGGTTATGGCAACCCTAATCACATATCCTTCAATTGTCACAGTTTGACAGAGAGAGACTCAATCCTCTGCCTTCCCACTTTTTCAGCTGCTTTTAAATGTCCCAGTTTCTTTCATTTAGCTGTCTGAATGATTATAAAATGCAACCATTTTCACTGTTAATTTCTCCTCTAATCTTTGGCCTACTTGCATTGATGCACACTGTGTTCAAAGTGCAGGAATAGTTTACACTCAGTCTTGCTGTTCCCTGTAGGCTCAGCCAGAGTCTCCAGAGTCATAATCCAATGCTCAAACCACTATACCACACTGTCTGTTAGCCCAGCTGCATAGGGAGAATAATTATCTGGACTAAAATTGATCCACAGCCATACATCCATAGATTTTTAGTCCCCATCTACAGATTTTCAAACACAGGGTGAGCTGTAGCGTATTATAGTCCTTTGGAGTGTTACCAAAAATTCCTCATGACACTACTTTTAAAGATGTCAACAAAACTGCTGCTACACATCCATATTAAAAGAATAGTAGTGCCAGAGACTAACTTTTTTTCCTCAGTGGGCAAAACAATTAACATAAGTCTTATCCAGAAATTATGTATTGATCTTGCTAGAGGGAAAAATGCCTAGACCATTCAAGGGGCACATTTTAATACTCTGTGCATTTATCCGACCTTGAGACAACTACAGTAAGCATTTCCCAAAATACAAAACCAATTAATAGATTAAATTTCCTTTATTATTCTTTGTGTGGATTTGTGATGACTTTAAAAGTCTGGAAAGCTAAAGAAAATTAAGGATACAATAAGCAAACATGAAAGCAAAGGAAAATGGTTTGCACACACAAAAAAAGAAGAAAATAAAAATAGACCTGTATTCTCAGGTCTTCAGAAAGTTTCAAAAAGAAGTATATTTTGAAAGCTCTTAAAATTCCCCATGAGGTACAAAGGACTTAAATTATTTATGGCTAAATCCTATGTAATGCTGGTACATATTGCAGAACTTCCTTCACTATCCTTCAGAGAAGAGAGTCTCAGCATCCATTCCTGGCCGTTTTCTACAAGGCTGCTGAATGTAGGCCTGGTTCCTGCAGAGGGCATCCATTTACTGGCAGGAGCAGGTTCCAGGTTCCACCCAGGACTGTCCAGCAACACCTGCCTGCCTCCCTCCCTAACAAGGATATAAGGGGTGGCCTGAAGGTAGAAGCACTCTTTAGTGGTAATGTCCTCTTTCTGCCAGACTATTCTTTCCGTTTTCTTTCTCAAAGTTGCCTCATTCCTTGTCCTTTCTTTCTTAGTTACGCCTCCTTTAAATCTCTGTTGTCTCATTCCTAGTCCTTCTTCCAACACACCTTTCTCTCTTTTCTTTAAATCACTTTTGTCTCCTACAGCCCTCCTTGTTGATTTTATTTACTCCCCTCCTCGTTCACTTCAACTTTTCCCCATCCACCATCTTCTCTTCTCTCAGCCTTTTCTGTCCTCTCATTTACTTGCTGCACTCCACTACATCTATTTCCTCTGCAACTTTTATCTTGTTTATTACAGTCCTCTCTTCTCCCTCTACTTGGATCTTTTGTTATACACATTTTAAAGTTATTTTACTTCCTTTTATGGTCTCTCACTATAATCAAATGTGTCTCTGTCTGGTCTTGAGGTTAAATTGGACTAGGCAAAGTAAACCCCCTTGAAGTTCAAAAGTTACAAATTGTCCCGCAAGTCTTACTATCTCCCAGGAAAATTTAGAATTCAAAGAGGCTGCTAGGACTTATTACAAAGATTCTTTCTCTCTCCCCTCTTACAAGTCGGTTTCTTTTAAAAAGTGGATGGCAGGCTCAGAACCCAAATCGGCAACCATTGTGGAGCTGGCTGCTCTGCGATCCTTCCTCTCAGACTTGAAATCGCTTTTGCAGTCTCCTGCCCGACCAGGGTTTGGATTACTATCGAGCCCCTGATCTCCTCTCCCTTCCCAGGGAATGGATGTTAGGGGATTACTATCCCCTCTTCTCCACAAAAGGTGATCCTCAGGACAGCTCCGTCTCTGAAAACTGGTTGCCTTGCCATCACAATGGTATCCTGGGATGCCTTTCTGTTTTACAGTGGTTCTGGTCTTTTTTGGAGGGGCGGACTCACAAGGTGGTATTGGTTGATGCCTGTTCAACTCCTTGGCCATTGGCCTGTGGGATCCCTCAGTTTCTGTTATGCCCCCCTATTATTCAACATCTACATGAAACTGCTGGGAGAGGTCATCTGGGATTTTGGGGTGTGGCATCACCAGTATGAGAATGACACCCAACTCTATCTCTCCTTCCCATCTGAATCCAAGGAAGCTGTCTCTGTGCTGAACGAGTGTCTGCTGTCAGTAATGGACTGGATGAGGGTAAACAAATTGAAGTTTAATCCAGACAAGACAGAGGTGTTCCTGGTCAGTTGTAAGGCAGATCAGGGAATAGGGATGTTGCTTGTGTTGGACTGGGTTACACTTCTCATGAAATCTAAGACTCATAGCTTGGGGGTGCTTGTAGACTCTACTCTGAGCCTGCATGCCCAGGTCTCAGCAGTGGCCAGGAGTGCATTTGCACAGTTAAAACTTGTGTGCCAGCTACACCCATTCTTTGAAGCGCCAGATATGACTACAGTGACAGATGCCTTGGTTACATCCTGGTTTGACTACTGTAACACATTCTATGTGGGGCTGCCCTTGGAAACTGGAAACTGCAGCAGGTGCAAAATGCTGCAGCCAGTGTTGACTGGGGCTGGCTACAGGGATCATGTCACTCCCTTGCCTAAACAGCTGCACTGGCTAACAGACCACTTTTGGGCAGAATTCAAGGTGCTGGTTTTGACCTTTAAAGCCCTAAATAGCTTGGGTCCAGAGTATCTGAAGAACCATATCTCCCTATACTAGCCAGCCTGAGCATTAAGATTAGCAGGAGAGGACTTTCTCTTAGTCCCACCACCTTCACAAGTGCAGTTGGTGAGGACTCAGGAGAGAGCCTTCTCCGTGGCTGCTCCGATTATGGAACTCCCTGACAGGTGAGGGCAGGTTGGCCTCCTCCCTGCTCTCCTTCTGACGGAAGCTGAAGACATTTTTATTCAGGCAGACATTTGGTGGCTAGATTCTATTTGAATGCTGTTTTAATGTTTTAATGTTTAATAATTATTGTTTTGAATTAGACTGTTTTTATCTATGTATTAGATGTTAGCAGTTGTTGTTTTTATTTAGTTGTTTTTATTCAATGTTTT